>NC_053389.1:463073372-463387330 GCF_905171765.1 Bufo bufo | reverse complement strand
TGTTAGGATCAAAGGTGTGAGGCATGCTACCATTTGAAGCATTGTCACAGTAGTTACCATCTATAATTAAATTACTAAATTATTTAATTATTTATATAGTGTAAATAGTATCTCTCGAACAATAGCCTGGCATAAAGAATGGACATACAAATAGCCAAGCCTGATGATTTCCGTGGGACTAGCCACCCAAATAATCAGGGGCAGACTGACCATAGACACCTTCAGGGAAATTTCCCCGTGGGCCGATGCCCAGGGGGCTGCATGAACCCTCCTTATGTCTGGCAACCAGGTAAGTAATGCACTCCTCCTAAATTCAACTGTATTGCCATCTTGAGGCAACTGGAGCAGAACATAATGTGGCAGCTGGGGCTGGCAACCACTGAGTGGCAGTTTTTGGGGAGGTATTTTGTGCTTCCAGGACACTATTTTGTGATGCATTGTGGTATATGGCTCTGCTGGGGTGGTAAAATGTGCAGCAATATTTTGTTGACTGCCTATTTGTGTTGGCCCGCCTTCTGTCAATTTCGACCCAACTCCAAAATGGTGCCACTTTTAGTTTGTTTCCAGGGCCACATTAAGTTCCCAGTCCGTCAAAGCAAATCATGCATATGAGGGATTTTAGCATTTCCAATTGTTCTGCCCCAGGAGATAAACAGTTACCAGGCATGTTTGGCAGTGGTGTACTCCACTCTCCATCTCACCAAGTGTTCATGTGTATGGGGGGTTCAGGAGAGATAGCTTTTATCCGAAATGCCCTTTATGATAAATTTGAATATTGTGAAAAGGTTCAGAATTCTAGGCTCAAAGTGCCACACTCTAGTCAGCTAATTAATCCATATCCCCTGAACAAAGGGTACCTGAGATTATGACTTTGGGGTTTCATAAACTGCAAGCGATAATCATCCAAATTATAACAAATAAAGGCTTGAAATATCTCGCTTTGCATGTAATGAGTCTATCTCATATGTTAAGTTGCATTACTGAAATAAATGAACTTTGCACGATATTCAAATTTTTCGAGTTTCATTGCACACAAAAACGAGAGTAAAAAATCTAATGCTTATATAGCACAAATAAAACGAATTTTTCCACTCCCTTCCCCTTTAGAAACCCTATACCTATAAGACAAAGTTAAACGTAGCTCAGAAACGGCTTCATTAAAGATTATCCCATTGTCACTGAAAGCTGCAATTTACATATGAGTAATCAGGAATGTGTGGGGGTGAATGATTGTTACTATGATAGTTCATCCCCATAGAGTTTCCTTGTATATCGGCAAAAAATAGTTTACACAGGGTGTTGTGCTGCCAACAATCAAGGATTTTTAGTGCTTCATGAAAGATGCAATCTCCTCACAAAATAAGTACATTTACACGGGGCAATTATCAGGGATGACCATTTGTACAAACGCTCGTCCCCAGTGTTCTTGACTAGTGTTGATCGAGCACCAAAGTGCTTTGGTGCTCGAGTAGAACACCTCGGGATGATCGGGTTCTCTACCGAGCACCCGAGCACAATGGAAGTCAATGGGAGAACCCAATCATTAAATGAGGCAGCCCCTGCTCTGAAGAGGGGAGGGTGTCTGGTTCACATGAAAAGGTCAGAAATTGATGGAAACACCACTGAAATGGTTCGGAAACAGCATGGGGAGGATGTCTGGATGAATCTTGGACTCCCAGGTCGCTGCTGGGAAAGATGTTGTCCGAGTAGTACGCCACTTTTACAGACTGACAATAATACGCACAAAACAGAAGATACAATCGATTTTAGAAAAAAAATTGTTAGGAAACATTCTTTCCAGTATATTTACTTGTATATAAAGTGCAAGTGCTGCCAAAAATTACAAGGAACCAGCACTCCAATACACCCTTTATAACACATAAAGGAGAGCATAATACACACCCTTGAAAAATTATGATTGATGGCTAGTGTTGAGCACGAATATTCGAGTAACGAAATTTTATTGCGAATATCGCCACTTCGAGAATTCGCAAATATTTTAAATATAGTGCTATATATTCGTTATATCGAATATTCGGCATTTTTTTCCATTTGAACACATGATCCCTCTCTGCTTCTTGCTTGTGGGCCAATGATAAGGAAGCAATGTCAAGTTAACAACAATACTTAGTGCACCAATCAGTAATCTGTAGTCAGACCTGCTAAAATGTGAAGGGCCTGCTGATGACCCTCTAAAACATTAGGGGTTAGAGTCTGCTGCCGAGCTGACCATTTAAAAAATTAGGAGTGAGGGTCTGCTGCTGATCTGACCTTCTAAAACATTAGGGGTGATGGTCGGCTGCTGAGCTGACCATCTAAAAAATTAGGGGTGAAGGTCTTCTGCTAAGCTGACCATCTAAAAAATTAGGCGTGAGGGTCTGCTGCTGATCTGACCTTCTAAAACATTAGTGTTTGACCTGCTGCTGATCTGACCTTCTAAAACATTAGGGGTGAGCGTCTGCTGCTGATATGACCATCTAAACAATTAGGGGTGAGGGTCTGCTGCTGAGCTGACCATCTAAAAAATTTGAGGTGAGGGTCTGCTGCTGATCTGACCTTCTAAAACATTAGGGGTGAGGGTCTGCTGCTGAGCTGACCATCTAAAACATTTTGGGCGAGGGCCTGCTGCTGAGCTGACCATCTAAAACATTAGGGGCGAGGGCCTGCTGCTGATCTGACCATGGAAAAAATTATGGGCGAGGGCCTGCTTCTGAGCTGGCCATCTAAAACATTAGGGCTGAGGTTCCGCTGTAGAGCTTACTCTCTAAAGCATTAGGGGCGAGTGCCTGCTGGTGATCTGACCATGGAAAAAATTAAGTGTGAGGGCCTGCTGCTGAGCTGGCCATCGAAAAAATTATGGTAGAGGGCCTGCTGCTGAGCTGACCCTCTAAAACATTAGGAGTGAGGGCAACCTAATAAGCATGTTGATATGATGAAGAAAGAGGAGGCAGACGAGAAAAGGAAGATTGAGCCATATACCCTTTTTTGTGGTGGAAGGGGTGCATGGGAATACAGTGTATTTAATACACCATAAAAGCCACATTTTAAGTGCCTTTATGTTCAGCCGCTTTCCTCTGGTGGAGTAGATTAGTCAGGGGCAATCAAGGCCTTGTTCATTTTTATAAGAGTCAACCGGTCAGCATTTTCAGTTGACAGGCGGATGTGCTTATTAGTTATTATGCCCCCAGCAGCACTAAATACCTGCTCTGACAAAACGCTGGTGGCAGACTCTCAATCTCTTCATCCTCTTACTCCTCTTCTGCCCATCCATGCTGAACCGATGGAATTAACCTGCTATGGGTACTACCCTCTGTAGCTGAGGCAACCGTCTCCTGCTCCTCTCCCTCCTCATCCTCGTCCAATTTGTGCTGAGAAGACGAAATGAGGGTGGTCTGGCTATTACCCTGTGTACTGTCTTTCCCCATTTCCACCTCTTCCACATGCAAAGCGCCCGCCTTCTTTGTGAGCAGCGAGTGTTTCAGTAGACACAGAAGTGGGATGGTTACGCTGATAATAGTGGCATCGCCGCTCACTATCTGTGTTGATTCCTCAAAGTTGCGTAAAACCTCACAGAGGTCAGATATCCATGCCCACTCGTCGCTTATGAAGAGTGGCAGCTGACTGGTAAGGTGCCGACCATGTTGCAGCTGGTATTCCACTACTGCCCTCTGCTGCTCACAAATCCTGGCCAACATGTGGAACGTGGAGTTCCAGCGTGTGCTCACGTCGCACAACAGTCGGTGAGCTGGCAATTGCAAGGGCTGCTGCAGCTCTACCCGAACAGCAGCAGCTGTAGATGACTTTTGGAAATGGGCACACACGCGGTGCACTTTCACCAGTAGTTCAGCAAATTGGGGTAGGTTTTGAGAAACCGCTGAACCAATAAGTTTAACACATAGGCTAGGCATGGTATGTGTGTGAGCTTGCCGAGCTCCAAAGCCGCCATCAATTTACGGCCATTATCAGAATCAACTATGCCTGGTTGTAGGTTGATTGGCGAGAGCCACAGCTCAGTCTGGTCCCTTATACCCTGTCACAGCTCTGCAGCGGTGTGCTGTTTGTCACCTAAGCAAATAAGTTTCAGCATGGCTTGTTTCCGCTTCCCCACTGCAGTGCTACACTGCTTCCAGCTACTGACTGATGGCTGACTGGTGCTGAAAGATGACAATTTAGAGGTGGAAGTGGAGAAGGATGTGGAGGAATAGAAGGGGGGGGGGTTTGCAGCCACTAACGTAGGTGGTGGCAGAAACCCTCATGGAAGTAGGGCCTGCAATCCTTGGCGTCGGTAGCACCTGTGCCATCCCATGGTACTACTCGCTCCCGTCCTCCACAACATTCACCCAGTGACCCGTCAGGAAAATGTAGAGTCCCTGGCCACAAGCACTTGTCCATGTGTCAGTCGTTAAGTGGGCCTTCCCAATAACTGCGTTGGTCAGGGAACAGGTGATGTTATGGAACACATGCTGGTGTAAGGCGGGGGCGGCACACCGGGCAAAATAGTTGCGGATGGGGACTGAGTAACGAGGGACAGCCGCTGCCATCAGGCTGTGGAAAGCCTCAGTGTCCACAAGCCTAAATGGCAACATTTCCAGGGCCAGCAATTTGGAAAGGTGCTATGGCCTGTGGGTGGGTGGCTGGTTATTTGCGCTTTCGTTCAAAGGCCTGGGGTATGGACATCTGTATGCTGTGCTGGGACACAGAAGTGGATGTGTTAGCTGATGGTGCTTGCGAAAGTCCAAGTGCAGGGGGGGCATCTGGGCCTGCATCTTGGACAGTGGATTGGCCAGCATGTAAAACAGGGGAAGAGGGGGCAGTGGTGTGACCCGCAGACACTGATTGTGGATCCAGGTGTTCAGCCCACTTATTAGGGTGCGGTGGTGATGGTGAGGTTGCTAGTGTTCACGCCCCTGCTCATTTTGGTATGGTACAGGTTGCAAAGACAATTCGTTTATCGTCTGCACTTTCATCAAAAAAGCGCTAGACTGCAGAACACCTACCCCTTGGCAAGGGAGATTTCCGCAAGGGGGTGCTCTGGGGAACAGTTGTGGACCTATTTGGTGCAGCCCGCTTTCTCCATTTTGCCACCCCACTGCCTCTTCCAGCCTGTTGCGGTGCTGCGGATCCCTCCACCTCTGTACTGCTGTCCTCGCTCAGCTTGCCACCTTCCCAGGTTGGGTAAGTGATTTCATCGTCCACCACCTCCTCTTCCACTTCCTTACTCTGTTCATCCACCTGACTTGTTGACCTAACAACAATCTCACTTATTGACAACTGTGTCTCATCCTCATCATCAACCTCTTGAGACACTAATTGCGGTTGAATTATTGGCAACTGTGTCATAATCATCATCCACCTTGTGAAACACTTATTGCCGCTCCCCACCGCTATCTTCTTCTGACTGTGGATGCTCAAGAGTTTGGGATTCAGGGCACAAGATCTCCTCATGTCCCTCTTCAAGCGGGCTTGGCGAGACGCCCAAATCAAGGAATGACGATGAAAACAGCTCCTCGGAATATCCAAGTGTGGGATCACTTTTTTGCAAAGACTCTCAATGGTGGGAGGAAGGAGGATCAAGGCAAGGATTCTGTCTACCAGACTCTTGGCTACTGAGACTGGACTTTGTGGAAGACAGGGTGGTGCTTAATAGTGATGAGCGGCAGGGGTCATATTCGAATTCGCGATATTTCGCGAATATTTCGTAGAATATTCGTAGAATATTGACAAATTCGAATATTTGTTATATTCTACCAATTTTTTTACGCAAAAAAAACGGTAAGGTAATGATCGTGTAATATGCAAATTTTCGGATTCGAATTTTCGCATTTTAGCTAAATTGCTCTATATTTGTTTTTTGTTTTTTTAATATTCGCTATATTGCTATAACTTCGTTTTTTCGAATATTCGTAATATTCTAAAACAAGAATATATAGCAATATAGCGAATATTCGAAAAAAAGAATATAGAGCAATTTAGCTAATATAGTGCTATAATCTTCTTTGTGTAATAGTTGTAATTTTTTTCTCATCTGAAGTTAAGATTGGAAAAAAATTACAACTATAAAAAAAAAAGATTATAACACTATATTAGCTAAATTGCTCTATATTAGTTTTTTTTCGAATATTCGCTATATTGCTAAAACAAGAATATATAGCAATATAGCGAATATTCGAAAAAAAAAAGAATATAGAGCAAAATTCGCAAACAACACTACTCCTAAAGTCAAGTATAGTGCAGCCTTCTTATTGGCCCACAAGCTAGAAGCAGGGAGGGATCATGTGTACTGATTTAAAAAAAAACGAATATTCGAAATTCCGAATATATATCACTATATTCGAAATATTAGCGAATTTTCGAAGTACCTATATTCGCGATAAAAATTCAAAATTCGAATATTCGTGATCAACACTAGTGCTTAACCGACTGGAAGCATTATCTGCTGCAATTCCAACCAACCACCTGGTCGCACTGGTCTGACGTCGAGAGTGGTGTCCTGCGCCACCCTGCAAACTGGGACATGAAACTAGATATTGTGGATGAGAGTGTTTCTTGTGCTCTGGCAGGCAGAGTTTCACCGCACACAGGGCCACGGCCTCTGCGTGCACCATCAGCAGCACGGCCACTTCCCTATCCCTTACTGTTCACCTTCGGAATATTAAATGGTTTATATGCTTGCAAGTATGTCAAACATACAGTAGCGCAGGTCTTGTAAGTGTATGCGCAAATAAATTAGACTGAATGTCACTGATATTTAGGATGGGCAAACGTTATGCAGGAGATGTAGCGCAGGTAATCTCGCTGTCACCAGCGACAAAAAAATTACCCTGAATGTCAATGATATTTTGGATGCGCTAACGTTATACTGGAGATGTAGCGCAGGTAATGTTGTGGCGGTAATGCAGCGGCCAAGCAATTGCACTCAATTTAGCGCAGGTTGCGCTAAAAATATATATTTCTGCCAGATACAACAATAGTCCTCAAAAGGACTTTTGGGTCTCTAACAATTGCACGCAATTTAGCGCAGGTTGCGCTAATAATATTTATTGCTGCCAGATGCAACAATATTCCTTAAAAGGACTTTTTGGTCTCTAACACCAACCCTGCCTAAAAAAAAAAAAATATTCAATTCCCTACACTATCTGTCCCTACTACAGCACATCTCTCCCTGACTAAGACTGGCCGAACCACTTGTCATCGGGTGCTTTATAGCACCCGATGACGCGTTCCAGCCAGCCAATCACTGTAATGCCAGTAACCAACATGGCTACAGCATTACAGTGAGTGGCAGTATTTACTTGCATGTTTTTTGGCTGCATAGCAGCCAACAAACGTGCGGGGAGGAGACTCCAGCATCGCGCTTGAACACACGCGGTAATCGGCCGAACACCGCGATGTGCCGAGCATCGCGTTGCTCGAGCCGAACTGGTGTTTGGCCGAGCATGCTCGGTCAATCCTATTCTTGACCTGTGTAAAAGGGTCTTCTGTTTTTTATTGTCCATAAGAGGAATATGGCAGGCTACAAGTGACCTTGGAGGAAAGTAGAATATCACCAAATGGTCATATAGCTTATTAGCTCCTATTTTTTGGGGGAAGGGAGGGGACATGTTTTAAATATATTGTTACCAGCATGCCGGCTGGAAAAGCGAGCAGATATCAAGTTGTGAAATGAAATCCAGCCTTATGCCTCCAACACTTTTCTGCACAGAGAGAGGGACATTTTTCTGCACGTCTTAACAACTCATTGTACATGAACTTGCCTTCCTAGGTTACATTGCTGCTTGGATAATTCTTCCTATAGCACGTGCTGCTGGTGTTGGATTTATCTTAGAAGTTACTGCTTGCTGTATATTGTTAGTAGGTTGTCATTAGAACATTTCACATTCATTATAGTAATAAAAAATACACAAGCATTATTAGAAATGGAAAATGCATCTAGCTGCCCTTAAATCATGTCCTTGATATTTAATTCCCTATGTAGGAGTTATATTGTTTAAGTCAATATAAATGCTAAGAAAATAGGGTTTATATTGTCTATGTAAGCTTGTCCTCTATCATATCTACACAATATACATTTTTAAATGAGTAGATGACTACTTTGAAGTAAACAATTTAATTCTGAAAAACAAAAATATAACATACTGTAATATACTCATTATGACAAAAGCTTTTTCAAGTAATTAATGAAGAACTATTGTGTAGTGGCCGTGTTTGGTATTGCAGTTCAGTTCCATTCACTTGAATGGGACTGAGCTGCATAAAGGCCATGTGACTGACGGACATGATGTCACAGGCCAATTAATATACCCCTCCACACAGCTAGTCAGTAGGGTGCCTCAAGTCAGATGCCACCAATCAGATATTGCCTTTGGGCACACACAAGGAGTTCTGTAATAAATTGGTCTGACAAGTACTGGTGGTGGTGGCTGAGAAACTTGTCATTCCCCCTTTTTGGAAATCTACAACTAGCCATAGTATACCCCTATGGCTGAACAAAATTGTGCAGCTTCACCATATCAAGGAGCTGACTGCTCTTACCCAACATAACACTGCCTCCTTCTAGTGAACTTGGGAACCATGGCAAACCTTCCACAAGTCCTCCAACTATATCTCCACATTATCAACTTCCACCTCATAAACAGCCTCCCAACAGACACACCAGGGCAGATATACTAAGACTGGCATTACAATCACCAGTCTTAGCATAAGGTCTGTCAGCGCAGAATGTGAAAAAGTTATTAAGAGGCACAAGTCTCTTAAAGGGAACCTGTCACCTGGATTTTGGGTATAGAGCTGAGGACATGGGTTGCTAGATGGCCGCTAGCACATCCGCAATTCCCAGTCCCCATAGCTCTGTGTGCTTTTATTTGATACATATGCAAATTAACCTGAGATGAGTCAGAGCTTGAAAATAGGACTTTTCTCTGGTCACACAAGTAAGATATGACTCTTGTATGTTCATTTGCATAAAAGGCGGGAAGTGCAAAAATGCATAATACTTATTGAATTTGTCTGCAAATGAAATTAAAAGTGTAATTTATATGTTATGGGTAACACAATGAACATTTAGAAACGACAAACAATCAAGGGAAACCCGCGCTGCCTTATTAAGTTAAACAAAGGTGTAATGTTATTGCACTGAATAACACTCGTGTGAGTGTGTCGCTGCTGGTCTATAACAGGGGATAAATTGCCTAAACCCTAAACAAAATGAATCAAAGAAACCAAAGTAATAAATAGACCGCGCTGACTAGACAGTGTTAAATGGTAGATGTCATGGTTGGTACCACATCAAATAATATCCCCAACTGTATATGCACCGCTATTAGCTGGAGCCTCGTCCAATGCCAATCCAAACTGATCAACCTGGTAAGTGATCAGCTTACATAAATATGTTGCAAGGGATGGTGACTTGCCTGTAACGGACTGGCCTGCGAGGTCCTCACTATACTTCCTGGTAGTAGTGCTGGAGAGTAGCTGCGATGTCTGTATCTTCAGGTTTCCTCTGCAAGCGCGCGCGGTCCCGGCCGGTGATTCGTGCGCGCGAGGGAAGCCCTAGCTGGTGATCCACGAGAACGTTACTTCCGTGTGACGTCACACTAAGGCCTATTGCACACGACCGTATGGCTTTTTCAGTGTTTTGCGGTCCGTTTTTCACGGATCCGTTGTTCCATTTTTTGTTTCCGTTGTGTTTCCGTTTCTGTTCCGTTTTTCCGTTCCGTTTTTCCGTATGGCATATACAGTATACAGTAATTACATAGATAAAATTGGGCTGGGCATAACATTTTCAATAGATGGTTCAGCAAAAAACGGAACGGAAACGGAAGACATACGGATGCATTTCCGTATGTGTTCCGTTTTTTTTGCGGACCCATTGACTTGAATGGAGCCACGGACCGTGATTTGCGGGCAATAATAGGACATGTTCTATGTTAAAACGGAACGGAAAAACGGAAATACGGAAACGGAATGCATGCAGAGTACATTCCGTTTTTTTGGCGGAACCATTGAAATGAATGGTTCCGTATACGGACCGTATACGGACCGCAAAAAACGGCCAGTAAACGGGAAAAAAAACGGCCGTGTGCAGGAGGCCTAAGGATGGATGCCTTCTCAAGCCAAAAAACCTCCAACGCGTTTCGAAATTAACTAATTTCTTCCTCAGGGATGGTTGTTAGTTGTTCTCTCTACAAATAAATAGGCGTCTGTTCCCATGGTCACCAGTTAACCAGTCGTTCTCCAAATTACAGACTACCAGCGTATCCAATATCCTCTGTTTTTATTATTAGACCAGATTGTAGGCTTCTATTAACTGATGTTATAGATGTATGGAAAAGAGAATGTTTTGTGATACATAAAATGGTAAAGTATATTATGAATAAAATAAATATAAATTATATTATTCTGATGGCTTTTTTAGATTTTATTGAATTATTATATATATTTTATATGATTTTCTAATAATGAATTCTAGGGGAAAGCAAATAATTAAATTTCTTGATTCAGTCCCCCTGGTGCGAGAGTGTCCAAATAAAAAATCCACTTTGTTTCGTTCCTGGACATTAGTCTAATATCGTCTCCACCTCTTTGGTCAGGTCTAATATGTTCTAGCTCTCCGAATGTGGACCCCCTAAAAATACCTCCATGTTTATCTGCAAAATGTCGGGATAATGGGTGACCGTCAAATTTTTTCTTTATATTGCCCATATGTTCCCTTATTCTGGTTTGTAAAGTTCTTTTTGTTCTGCCTACATATAATTTGGCACAAGGACATTTGATAAAGTAGATCATGCCACTGGTATGACAAGTGAGATGACCCTCTATCTCAAATGTCCTTTGTGCACCCTCTATTATTTTTATTGGTTTAATCTGTCTTGTTATATGGCAGGCCTTGCAAATTTTACAAGGAAAGAAACCAGAATTGGTATTGGTATTGGTATTGTTTTAGTATTCTCAGTATTGAGTATTGTTTGTATATTATTCTTTTTTTTATTGTTGTTTTAACAGAGGGGGCTATTATATTCCCCACATTTTTTGCCATCTTAAATACAAAGCATGGGTATTTAGGTATTTTGCCCCCTATTACTTTGTCTTGTTTTAGAGTATCCCAATGGCGTTTGACAATTTTTTTGAAAACAGTCTCTTTTTCGCTGTGTGAGGGTAGCATAGTAGAGGTGACAGGTTCCCTTTAATACATTTTGTGCATTTCCAGGCAGTCCATGAGCCAGAAGTTCAAATCTACACCAGCTAGGAGTTAGTGTAGATTTGAACTATCATTTATGCCAGTTTGGGGGTAGACAATAGTATCTCTGTATGGCTGCAAGAGGCCACACTCCTGTCTCTAAGCCCGGGCCACTTTCTTGCCACTTTTGAAACGTGCAGAGAGAAGTGAAAAGTCACAAATTATGGCTAAAATATGTTGTGCACCATATTTAGCAACTTTTTTACTCCAAAATAGTGGCATAAAGCCTTTTGTAAATGTTTCATATGGAGTCTACATTCATCACTCTGTAAATAAAGAGACATTTCTTATAATTAGGGGTGAGTGAATCGAGCTTCGGGTTCAAAATCCAAAGTCGAAAGGTTCCAAAACTTCGACCTGTCTCCGTACAGCATCAAAATCTATGTGCTTCACGGAGGCAAAAAATTTTAAGTCCGAAGTCGCGCAAGACTTCAGTGAATAACATCGGGCTTCAATTCTATGACATTAAAAACATTTTAAAAATAGGAATACGAAGTCTGCTTTGGTACCGAAGTGCCAGCCAGTACCAAAGCCTCTTCAGATTCCTATTTTAAAATGTTTTCAAAGTCGCAGAATTGAAGCCCAATATTATTCACTGAAGTCTCCTGCGACTTTGGACTTAACAAATTTTGCCTTTAATAGATTTTAGTGCTGTTCTGAGACAGGTCTCCGTACAGCATTAAAACAAAGTTTTGGAACCAATCAACTTTAGATCTTGGATCCAAAGCTTGATTTGCTCCCCCCTACTTAGAATACATAACAATCTCCAGCATCTGGCTAGAAAACAGTCAATATCATTAAAAAAGCAAACGTGTAGGAAAAATACAATTTTAATATGTACCTTAAATAACTAAAAAGGTTTTCCCACCAGAGACATTGATGTCATATCCATTCCTCCACAGATCAAGAGAACAAAGGGCCTGTAGATGTTTTCTCTTGCAAAGTTCAGCTCCTGTACAGGGGCAAAGAAAAGTTGCAACAAAGCTCTATTGAAGTTCCTAACACAGAGCTTTGTACGGACTGGAGCTTTTCAGATTACAATTTACCTAATGCTGTGGCCCCTTCTTCCTAGGTGTCATGGGGACCCAGTGTCCTGATCCTCAACAATTTGAAATTGATGTCTATGGTAGAAAAACTTTATTTGCAGTATATTACAAGATTTGTTTCATTTAATAGGATCCATCCAACAGTAGAACATGGGGGCTTTGTTATAGGCAAAACAGAGGCTGCCATTGGTGGTGGTCTGCATTCTGCTCCCAGTATTTTAGGATAACATGGGTGGACAATATTTTCTTACTCCAAGAATAATAAGCATGTTTGGGATTTGCTATACATGCAAGGTGAACCCAGCTATTATTTTCAATTTCAACAAATCAGGTGCATCTCTGCCCTGCTGTGCCCCAGAAACTGAAGTCTATGCCAGCTACAGGCTGCCATAAACTTCAGCTATAATGTTTGCCAGATAGTAAATGTGGCGGCAGCACAAAGGCAGGCCCCCTTCCGCTAAGCCACATCTACTTTTTTTCCTGCACTTTTGAAAAGTGAGGGAATAGAGGTAAAAACATTACCTTGACACCTCCTCTTTCCTCCCCCTCCCCTTTATTGTTATCTTTTATTCCTCCCATTTCTCCCTTTCATTGTTTGAACAGTGACACAAATCTATCAATAATAGAGGAAAGTGCCACCTGTTGATATATACAGGGAGTGCAGAATTATTAGGCAAGTTGTATTTTTGAGGATTAATTTTATTATTGAACAACAACCATGTTCTCAATGAACCCAAAAAACTCATTAATATCAAAGCTGAATATTTTTGGAAGTAGTTTTTAGTTTGTTTTTAGTTTTAGCTATTTTAGGGGGATATCTGTGTGTGCAGGTGACTATTACTGTGCATAATTATTAGGCAACTTAACAAAAAACAAATATATACCCATTTCAATTATTTATTTTTACCAGTGAAACCAATATAACATCTCAACATTCACAAATATACATTTCTGACATTCAAAAACAAAACAAAAACAAATCAGTGACCAATATAGCCACCTTTCTTTGCAAGGACACTCAAAAGCCTGCCATCCATGGATTCTGTCAGTGTTTTGATCTGTTCACCATCAACATTGCGTGCAGCAGCAACCACAGCCTCCCAGACACTGTTCAGAGAGGTGTACTGTTTTCCCTCCTTGTAAATCTCACATTTGATGATGGACCACAGGTTCTCAATGGGGTTCAGATCAGGTGAACAAGGAGGCCATGTCATTAGATTTTCTTCTTTTATACCCTTTTTTGCCAGCCACGCTGTGGAGTACTTGGACGCCTGTGATGGAGCATTGTCCTGCATGAAAATCATGTTTTTCTTGAAGGATGCAGACTTCTTCCTGTACCACTGCTTGAAGAAGGTGTCTTCCAGAAACTGGCAGTAGGACTGGGAGTTGAGCTTGACTCCATCCTCAACCCGAAAAGGCCCCACAAGCTCATCTTTGATGATACCAGCCCAAACCAGTACTCCACCTCCACCTTGCTGGCGACTGAGTCGGACTGGAGCTCTCTGCCCTTTACCATTCCAGCCACGGGCCCATCCATCTGGCCCATCAAGACTCACTCTCATTTCATCAGTTCATAAAACCTTAGAAAAATCAGTCTTGAGATATTTCTTGGCCCAGTCTTGACGTTTCAGCTTGTGTGTCTTGTGCAGTGGTGGTCGTCTTTCAGCCTTTCTTACCTTGGCCATGTCTCTGAGTATTGCACACCTTGTGCTTTTGGGCACTCCAGTGATGTTGCAGCTCTGAAATATGGCCAAACTGGTGGCATCTTGGCAGCTGCACGCTTGACTTTTCTCAGTTCATGGGCAGTTATTTTGCGCCTTGGTTTTTCCACACGCTTCTTGCGACCCTGTTTACTATTTTGAATGAAACGCTTGATTGTTCGATGATCACGCTTCAGAAGCTTTGCAATTTTAAGAGTGCTGCATCCCTCTGCAAGATATCTCACTATTTTTGACTTTTCTGAGCCTGTCAAGTCCTTCTTTTGACCCATTTTGCCAAAGGAAAGGAAGTTGCCTAATAATTATGCACACCTAATATAGGGTGTTGATGTCATTAGACCACACCCCTTCTCATTACAGAGATGCACATCACCTAATATGCTTAATTGGTAGTAGGCTTTCGAGCCTATACAGCTTGGAGTAAGACAACATGCATAAAGAGGATGATGTGGTCAAAATACTCATTTGCCTAATAATTCTGCACTCCCTGTATGTTTGATCTCCTTTTCTTAAGGAGTAAATAACAATAGAAAATACAAACTAATGATAAATATTGAGTACTTCCTGGTTGTGGAACGCATATCTATTGGTTGTGCAGCGCATCTGTACTTCCTGATTGTGGAACACATGTGCGTTCCACAAATTCCATTTGCTGTGGAGAGCATGAGCGTTCCATGGCCAACTTCTGGTTTAGGGAAGTAGATGTCACTTCTGGTTTCGGCCACGCAGTGGAACACATACTGTATGCGTTCCACAGCGGAATTTATTATATTTCTAGGCCAGCTATATTAACGAGGAAATAAGGGATGGCTTCCATTTGGTGGGTGATATCTCTTTAGCACAACCTGGTGAAGATATTTTTACTTTGTTCTAAAGAGGAGGTGGGACAAGAAACAGGAAATACAAGGGAGGAGTCTATAGGGATACTCCCTTATAAGGCGCCAAGTTTGATCAGCATATAGAAGCCACTTATATGAACCCACATCTAGGGTCTATTTCCCAACTACAGAGATTTCGTCTGGAGAAGTTATCAGGCCAAGGAATTTAATCATTGGTTCCTCATTTGACTGACTCCCATATACTATATTTACCCCCTGAAGAACCAGTGAGAATACTGGGGAAATGCAGCGTTGGGGATTTTTTCACTTTTGTTTGTCCCTTGAGACGCATTGGAACAGGACTATTTCTTATATATGGTTCTCTTGGGACTGCCCTGTTTAAAAGAGAATTTATCTACAACTATTAGATTTTTTGGGGGGGAATAACATTCAACTTCTTTAGGGTAAGGGCAGGGGTTGTAAGGGTTAATCCACCAAGAGGTAGGGTCACCCCTTTCGGGGCGGGTGCTCTGCCTGTAGGTAGGGAGAGGTCTAGGGATGGAAAAGGGATATATATGTTATTCTCAATAACACCTGGATCTGAAGAGATTTCTGGGATATGTTAAACATCAAAAGATGAGAGAATATAAAAGACATCCACAAGCCTATCTTCTCATGATATCCTGTGTCAACAAACCACGAGTAAAGAAGGACATCTTATGTCACACCTCTTGGTACACTTGCTTACAATCTAGACCCTATATTTGATTTACTTGCCCATAACCCAGACCCTGTATAGATGGTGTATTATATGACTGCTTAAGATTCAAAATAACACTTCCTTAAGGGGTTTTCATATTTTAATGCATATTTAATAAAAGGTATATTTCAAATTAAGGGA
The DNA here is from genome assembly GCF_905171765.1 of Bufo bufo. Lineage (NCBI taxonomy): Eukaryota > Metazoa > Chordata > Amphibia > Anura > Bufonidae > Bufo > Bufo bufo. Next base: position 463,371,611 of record NC_053389.1, on the reverse strand, counting down.
GATTTTTGATACAGTATGTGTTTAACTTTTGAAAAGTGCCGAGAATCGACTTTTTTACGCCACAATTGTGGTGTATAGACCTTGATAAATGTCCCTCATTATTTCCTGTTGTGTCTCAGTTTTTAAACATATCTAGTATTACTAAACTTAATACGCTATTAAACATTCACAAACACATGCACAGCTTTGGAAGTGGTTGCATTTGTAGAAATGTTAATGTCTTCCAGAGTAATGTTTATTACCAGTTAGTTTTTCTGATCTAGAGAGATCAATCATGAAATAATGTGAATACATAAAGCGCAGTGTTTATAAAGTGTAAGATTAATAATAATGACATCCTGTGTCAAGCAGCCAAATGCTATGGCGCAGATATTACAGCAGTTTACTTTGGAATATTGGTGAAGGAGGAAATCCATGTGAGGTGGCATCATTTTCATTCCACCACAATTATATGTACGGCATATGCTTTTGAAAGTGTTATTGGAATTCTATAGGTTCTGAACTTTGCTGCATGGGAAACACCAGGCCGCTACCTCTTGGAAAAGTCAAGAAGTGGTCGACAACTGACCCACTGGAGTTAGAGACACCAGTGTGAAGCACCGAAGGGTCAGGCAATACTCGTAGTCAGGAAACGGGCTGAAGTTAGAGCAGACAGAGTTTGCGCGAATCAGAGAAACTAGTTTCAGGCCAGGGAAGGCAGCAAGGGTCAATATGTTAAACAGGCAGAGGTCAGTACATGGCCAGACAAATAGAACAGCACACTTTCACTAGGTACTAGCAAGCTAGATAATCTACAGCTTAGGTACCCTCCTCTAGGGGAAGGTGCGTTAAGTAGGCAGCAGAGCCTAACCATTGAATGGGGAAAACTAGAGTGCATGCATGCTGGCCTATATTATGGGTAATTCTGCAAGGTAGTTACAATTATACTGTATGTGTTATTTATCATAAGCTTTTATGGGGCACCCAGTGCTGCTCCTCAAACTCTATTTGTAAACCAGCAGTTTGACCCTTGATGGACATCTAGTTGACATCACAGATTAAAGTGCACTTTTGTGATAGATGTAGTTTATTTTATTAGGCAGTTTATATTATGATGATGCAGTCTGTGCCACTATGTGCATACAAAAGTTCTCATCTCTAGTGGGACTAATGCAGACATACATTTTATCGTAGAGACTTTTTACATAAATTTTAATGTATTCACCGTGTGATGTTTGCCGAACTAATAGCATTGTTAAGCTTACAAATAATTTATAACAAAGCAATGAGTATATCTTCAGTACTGAGACATAGCTGCAAGGCTAATATTTATTAATAATTCATTATTAATTATACTGTTATGTTCTGGTCATTAATATATAATTTTTTTTAATTAATCATACCAAAAAATATATGACAATATGCACAAATCAGCTACAGCATGTCATGTAAAGCTTTTATGTGTATCATAAACAGATATCAGTTGTGCATTTGTCTTTGTAGAACTTGGATTGATTTACAAAGAACAATTTTCAGGGGCCCACAAGCATAGGAGTACAGTCAAGGAACCTGATGATTTCTGCCAGACTGTTCGAGTAGCTTGTGTATATAGGGGCCTTCCAATTTTCCCACAACAGATAATGTTGGGGGAAAGAAAGCATGTTGCAAGCCCTTCTGCTTCCTGCCACCTCCAAAATATCTCTTGGATTCACACATCTGTCAAACGGGAGTCTGTAAAAATACTTGTACATGCCCTCATTATCTCCCGTCCAGACTACTGGAACACCCTCCTCTGTGGCCTTCCATCTAGCACCCTTGCACTCCATTGTATCCTTAACTCTGCTGCCCAACTAATCCAGCTCTTCCCTCGTTACTCCTCTGCTTCTCCCCTTCTGCCAATCCCTTTATTTGCTCCCAATTGCCCAGCGAATTCAGTAAAAAATACTAAAAAGGTCAAAATCAACAATAAACATTTTACTGTTTTTACATCATTTATCTTTACCAGTAATCACATTGTGAAAGGAGCTGTTATGATGATAGTGGGAGAAGTAAAAAAGTAAAGTGGTTCCCTCATTTCAGTAAATGGCATTTATCATGTAGAGAAAGTTAATACAAGGCACTTACTAATGTATTGTGATTGTCCATATTGCTCCCTTTGCTGGCATCAGTCATATTTCCATCACATTATTCACTCCTCATATCCAGGGGCTATGACCACCCTGCAATCCAGCAGCATTGGTCATGCTTACACAGTACAGAAAAAAAGTGCAAGCTCTCTAGTGACCAGGACCTTGGGAGCACGCATAGGCACACATATGCACCAGCTCCTGTCCCTGTTGACTCGAATCTGTGCTGCAGCCTCAGCCATAACCCCTGGAAACGAGCAGTGTATAATGTGATGGAAACATGAACCAAGCCAGCAAAGGAGGCAATATGGATAATCACAGTATATTAGTAAGTGCCTTGTATTATCTTTCTCTACATAATAAATGCAACTTAGATAAGTCTCAATGTAACAGTGGGTTCTGGAAGATACAGAGAGCTGGGTTTCCCCTAAGAGTTGAAAATACAATCTGACCAACTATGTCAGGTCATAGCAATAATAGGGAATTTCTTAATGTTCGTGATTATGAAATCTGATCTTTTCTGGCGCATTATAATAGCTGTTATGTTACAACCCTGTTTTATCGTTGATTAGACAGGAAGCAGGGATTTATATTATTAAGATGGGAACATAATTTAACAAAGTATCTCTGCATATAAATGAATGGATCAGAGAAATGGTCCATAATAAAGTATCTGGTTGGGAGGAAATATAAATGGAAAGACATTAGGTCTTTTGAAGCACAAAAATGAAATACACTGGAAAACAGGACTGAATGAAAGATGTATGACACTGTAACTCGTGTAGTTCATACCCAAAGGGGACAATTAAGTGGGACATAGAAAGATCACTGCTAGGGTAACCTAGTTTGTCCAGTTTTGTCATTAGTGAATGAGATTAAAGGGTGGTAACTGTTACTACAGAGGCCTATTTTTAACACCCTATTTCACTACTTCCTTTAGATAAGTTCTACTACATTGGTTAATTGTGCTCATTTATCTTCAGGGCCTTTATTGTCTCTTGCTTTACTTATCATATGAATGCCCCTGTAAGACTTACTGTCTTAGAATCAAAACTAAAGCCCCTTCAGAGACCCTCGGGATGTAATATTAAATATATTCAATGGTCTGTCAGACCCAAAAAATCCCTTTAGGGGTCTCTAACTAATAATAAAATTTATATCTTTATTTCATTCAGTTAAAATATATACTCAATGAGGAAACCCTAAATGTTAAAATTGTCAGGGCGCCAGTGAGATATCAAGATTTATGAATTACTATCTGCTGACGGTTGCTGACAGCAACTCGTGGAACTTTTCCTAAATCAGCCCTTGTTTTAACTCTATGTGACTCATATATGCACTAGTTGTGAGCGTATTAGAATCAGGGGACTGGTAGGTGTGTGGTTTACTACACTAGACAGCACACTTTTGATCAGTCCACATTGAATGGGAAATATACATTTTAGTTCTTAATTTTATTTTTCATTATGTTGGTTGTTTGTTTGGAGTATTTATATGTTGATCTCTCCAGTTGATTTTACATAGTAGCTTGTGTCTCCTCAAATACGTGCACTCTGCAGGCTGCTACAGGTCACCGCGAGTGTGCTACTCTCCTGCTGCCTGCTAGTTGCCTACTACATGCAGATTATTGTATCCTCGGTGAGAATTGCTCCATTCTCTATGAGAGTTTTAACTTATTGTTGGATGAACTGTCTGCTTGTCCACCATCAGTACTGCTGTCTGTAACCTGCTTGTGATCGCTCCTAATGCTTGTGAGTCTCTAACACTGGCCACTGTCTAAAATTGGGTCACGCTAAGCTAATGCACCCCTCCTGACATGTTTCGCCACTTGCGTGGCTTCGTCAGGGGAAGTGGGGTATTAGGCGGGAAGTGGGGTATTCTGATATTCTGCTCTATTGGCCCTAAGGGCCCTATTACACGGGCAGATTATTGTTAAAATAATTGCTAATGAACGATTTTTAAAAAATCCTGGTTTGCCGGCGGCAGATCATGCAGTGCAATAGGCGCTCTGATGCGGGCAATGAGACAGTATAGGGATGAGCCATGCATTAGCGATGACTCGTCCCTATACTGAGGAGGAGATCATTGCATGTATAATAGTAGCGGTCTCCTCCTCTAGCAAGCAGATGATTGATGACAATTGTCTGCTCTATCTGCCCGTGTAATAGGGCCTTATATGAGAGAGAAATATTAAAAACAAAGCTTGTTAATAGTGTAAGGCACAGCTAGCAGGAATGTGGGGTGGCCATGGGCCCACTCACATGGTGGGAACCAGTGGTGTAGGAATTGCAATCGCTAGGTGAGCTTCAGTTTCAGCTGCAAGATCCCAACACAGTTGTGGTAGAGCAGGGAGCTCCCTGTCCTAGCATTTGCCATTGTGTAAGCCACAGGTAACTTAAGGCCTGTGGTCTACAATATATCAGAGCCAAGCAGCCATGTAAGCGTCCCGATGCAGGAGGCACAATGACATCACTGCATTGTGCCACCTGTGTTGGGATGTTGACTCGGTCTAAGCACTCATCACTGGCATTTATGGATCACATGAAGCCTTATCTCTGATCTCCTGACCTCATAAACACTGATTATAGCTAATCTCTTATCAAACTGATAAGAATATGGCTTAAATGAATGTTTGTTTATGAGGTCAGGAGATCAGATTGCTTGTTCCCCCGAGCTAATAGTTTAATTCACAATTTCCACAGGTTTAGATGCTCCCATATCTTTTTTAGGTTGGTGCATGTGTGTTAACTCTACTACATCTGTATCCTTTATTCTAACTCTTCTCGCCTGCACCTTCATCATCATTCTTCTGAGCCTGATCCATCATCAAATATCCACACCCCATCCACTCAAATGCACTACAAATATCGCATGGTGAGCCAATGCTCATGCAGTCTTATATATACTCACCTATTTTAATATGTCTGGAGGGACCATTGTGCAAAATAAGCACTTGTTACCCTCTGTGTCACCCGTATCTCTTCATAGATTGTAAGCTTTTGCAAGCAGGGCCCTCCTTCCTCTTGTTTTAATCGTTGACTTGTTTGTTGCTATGTAATTTATCAGTCTGTTGGTACATGAACTCTCTGATTGTGAAGCTCTGCTGCTATATAAATAAAAATTTGTATTATTATTATCATTGTTATTAGTAGTAGTAGTGTTGAGCGAATCAAAGCATCCAAAGTAGAATACGATCCGAAGTTTAGGAAAAATTAGATTTTCCTAAAATGGCGGCTATACGTGTTACAAAGTGAAAGTAAGCAGCGTGTGAACGCATGATCACCCATAATGTTGTGCAGACAGCCAATTAGCAGCTAGAAAGCCCTTGTGATGTCACAGCCCTTTAACCCGTAGGATACCAGCGCTGTACATGTATGGCACTGGAAACAGGGTCACAAATCCCAGCGCCATACAGCTACGGCACTCTGATCGGGCAGGTACAGGAGCTGCGCCCACCAAATCAGCTGCAGAGGTTACAGCAGTTACTGATAGCCAGACCCCTGCTGTGTGCGCCGGCATCAGTGAAAACATCGATGCCAGCGCATTAACCCTTGCACTGCCGCAGTCATCGATAACCCCGGCACTTGCAGTATCCAGCCGGGTGCGGGGTGGCCATCGGGTCCCTGCGCTGCTGTGACGGCGACCCAATGGCAGGAAAGGCAGCCTGATGCCTTCCTTAAGCATCGTAGCTGCCTTCCATGTGGGCCTGTGAGATCCAGCCCCCTGGATCTCACAGGCAGGAAGCTGTAAGTGTATTACATGGTGTAATACACTTACAGCCAATGCATTACAATACAGAAGTATTGTGATGCATTGTAAATGGGATCAGACCGCAAAAAGTTGAAGTCCCATAGTGGGACAAAAAATAAAGTGAAAAAAGAAGTTAAAAAGTTTTACAAAAAAATTAAAAGTTTGAAGTAAAAAATAAATAAAGCGTCCTTTTCCCAAAATATAAAAATAGGGAAAAAAAGAAAAGTAGACATATCAGGTATTGCCGCGTCTGTATCAACCTCATCAGGTGAACTCCGTAAAAAAATAAAAATTAAAACAGTGTCAAAAAAGCCATTTTCTGGTCATCTTGCTTCACAAAAAGTGTAATATCAAGCGATCAAAAAGGCATATTTAGCCCAAAATGGTAGCAATCATACCTAAGACAAAAACTAGAAAAATAAATTAATAGGGCTCTCAGAAAATGCCAACACAAAAACAAGATTTTATTCTGTTCAAAAATGCTCATTGTGTAAAACTTAAAAATAAAAATGATAGACATATTAGGTATTGCCGCGTCCATAACAACCTGCTCTATAAAAATATCACATTATATGCTTCCTTAGGTGAATGCTGTAAAAATAAAAAAATAAAAACGATACCAAAACAGCCATTTTTTTCACCTTGCCTCACAAAAAGTTTAATACCAAGCGATTGAAAAGTCTTATGTATCCCAAAATGGTACCAATCAAACCGTCACCTCATCCCACAAAAAATGGTCCTGGTGATTTGTCTATTTTAATCTTTTTAAGTCGCTGTTGTACTTCTTCCTGGGTCAGACAGGACACTTTTAATGGGGAATTTATTTTTACATTCTGCATGTCATCTGACAGTTTATTTTCCTCAGTGAATACATTGGAGAAAAAAATATTTAACAGCTTTGCTTTCTCCTCGTAGCTCTCTGCGACTCCCCCCTCATTACTCTTTAAAGGGCCGACACCTTCAGATTTATACTTTTTAACAGTTATATAATTTAAGAACATTTTAGGGTTAGTTTTACTCTCTTTGGCAATTAATCTCTCGGTCTCTGGTTTGGCCGTTTTTATTTGTTTTTTACATGTTCTATTTTTTTCCTTATAGTTTTTCAGTGCTTCCGTGCTACCCTCCTGTTTTAGTGATTTACATGCTTTCTTTTTGTCATTTATTGCTTTCTTTACAGTTCTATTTATCCACATTGTTTTCTTTTTGTTCCTTAACCTTTTATTCCCATACGGTATGTACCTCTCACAATGAGATTTTTGGATGCTTTTAAAGATATACCATTTTGTGGCTGTATTTTTATTTTTGAGGACTTTGTCCCAGTTAGTTAGGCCTATGGCCTCTCTTAGTTGGCTAAATTTAACTTTTTTGAAGTTTGGTATTTTTGTTCCTCCCTGTAGAAACGCTCTTTTGAATGATAATTGGAACGTTATTACTTTATGGTCACTATTTACCAGCTGTCCACCAACCTGCACGTCTGTTGTTCTGTCAGGCCTATTGGTTAATACTTAATCCAGTATAGCCGTCCCTCTAGTCGGGTCCTGAACCACTTGGGAGAGATAATTGTCTTTGGTTATTACCTGTTTCCTTTATGAGATATACAAGTTTCATTTTCCCAGTCTATATCTGGGTAGTTGAAGTCCCCCATAATAACCATCTCATTATGATTTGCCGCCTTGTCTATCTCGTTTAGTAGTAGATTTTCTGTGGCCTCTGGTATATTACGGTAGGTGGTTTATAGTAAACTCCTATTAGTAATTTATTATTGTTTTTAGCTCCATGTATCTCTACCCACAGTGACTCCACATGTTCATGTCCCTCACTTATATCTTCTCGGACTGTGAGCTTTAGACAGGACATTACATAAAGGCAGACCCCTCCCCCTCTCTGGTTTTGACAATCCTTTCTAAACAGACTGTAACCTTGTACATTAACTGCCCAGTCATAACTATAATCCAGCCATGTCTCAGTTATTCCCACTATGTCATAGTTCTCCTCACACATCACTAATTCCAGCTCCCCAGTTTTATTAGTCAGGCTTCTGGCATTAGTATACATACATTTGAGAGGTTTATGTATATTTTTTACCCTACACCTTTCCTTCTGAACTGTTCTAGTCCCTCCTTCCATTCCTCCCTCAGTCCCACTACTTTGCCCCCGGTCTCTATCTGCACTATCCTCCCCTCCTATAATGTAATTTCCCTCCCCCACAGTCCCTAGTTTAAACACTCCTCCAACCTTCTAGCCATCTTTCTCCCCAACACAGCTGCCCCTTCCCCATTGAGGTGCAGCCCGTACCTATGATAGAGCCTGTAGCCGATAGAGAAGTCGGCCCAGTTCTCCAGGAACCCAAACCCCTCCTTCCTACACCAGTTCTTGAGCCACTTGTTAATCTCCCTAATCTCCCGCTGCCTTTCTTGTGTGGCCCATGGTACAGGCAGTATTTTGGAAAATACTACCTTTGAGGTCCTTGCCCTAACCTAAATCCCTGAAATCATTTTTAAGGACGCTCCGCCTACCTCTAACTTTGTAATTGGTTCCGATATGGACCATGACCGCTGGATCTTCTCCAGCCCCTCCCAGTAATCTGTCAACCCGATCCACGATATGTCGAACTCTAGTGCCAGTAAGACAGCACACTGTTCGGCGATCACGGTCTTTGTGACAGATTGCCCTATCTGTTCCCCTAATAATGGAGTCTCCCACTACTAGCACCTGTCTGGCCTGCCCTGCTCTCCTGGTCCCCTGCTTACCGGAGCTGACATTCCCCTGACTGGCAGAGGAAGTACCCGGCTGCAGCAGTGCTGTCCCTGGACTGACATCCCCCTCATCTTCCAAACGTGCAAATTTGTTGGGGTGTGTCAGATCAGTGCTAGCCTCCCTGGCACTCTTCCCTCTACCCTGCTTTCTAACTGTTACCCAGCTAGCTACCTCACTTTCCTCAGCCTCCTCTCTGTCACCCTCCCCCTCATCTACCCCAAAGAGTGCTTGCTCAGTGAGAAGCAAACTCTTTTGCAAATTGTCAATGCCTCTCAGTGTTAAACCTTGCCCTTTTAGAGACTCGATTTGCGATTTCAAACGGGTAATTTGCTCACATCTTGAACAAAGATATACACCCTCGAACGGTTGTTCCAGGACTGCATACATCATGCAAGATGTGCACTGGACTGCGTTGTCAATTGTGCAACACATACTAAATGGGGATTACACTACAAAAGCGAAAAATACAATATAATGTAGTAATAAGAAACTGGCTAATTGCAGTCCACCACTGAAGTCCCTGAATCTAAAGTCATTTAATCTTAAGTCACACACATAGACAACCACGCACTTAATAAACCACGCGTCGCAGTCAAACTCACGTTATATATCTGCTTATATTCATATAAATGAAGCTCACTACAACAGCCAGGTTTGTTTTCCCTCTGGATTCAAAAAAAGACAATCACTTAAAAAATAAAAAACAATGGCACATGCAAACCAATCCATCAAAATATGTGCTGCAAAAGCCATATGGCGCTCCTTCCATTCTGAATCTTGCCATGTGCCCCCACAGCAGTTTACCACCACATTTGGGGTGTTGCCGTATTCAGGAGAAAATGGGTAACAAATTATGGGGTGCTTTTTCTACTGTTATCCCTTGTGAAAATGAAAAAATTGTGGATAAAGCAACACTTTATTGGAAGAAACAAAACTTTTTATTTTCATCGCCAAGTGTTTCCAACTTCTGTAAAACGCTTAATGGGTCAAAGTGGCCAGTAATGGCTTGGATAAGTAAAAGCATTCCAAAGTTTTTACCACATAAAGTGACAGGTCAGATTTGCAAAAATCGGCCTGGGATTTAAAGGGGTTCTTAGGGAATTAAGAAAATGAAAATACTTAAATATTACTTTATTATAAATATGTTCTCAAATAACTTTCATTATTTATAATGGCTTGTTTTGTCTGGGGAGCAATCATCAGGGAAAACAAAATGGCCTCTGTCCCATTAGTTCACACAAAATCTGTCCTGAACACACATGAGGACAAGTAACTTTACAACACTCATCCTCCTCTCTGCTCTACTTGTCAGGGATTATGATCCTGAATACAGATAAGAACTTTAGCTGAATCTCTGGGGAATTTAGTTCATGAGGAGACATGAAGTACAGAGAGGACGGACAAGACAGACTGTGGTGATGTGTTGCTGTGGTAATGGAGACTGTAAATAAGTGCTGCTGCTCATTAGCCGCATCTCACCCTCCTCATCATCTCTATTCCCATAGAGATTCACCTGTATTCAGGATCATGATTCCTGACAAGCAGAGAGGAGGATGAGACAGCACTATGGCTTATTGTGGTGAAGTATCTTGTCATCCTGTGTGATTAGGACAGGTTTTGTGCGCACTGATAGGACGGTGGCCATTTCATTTCTCCTAATGATTGCTCCCTAGACAAAACAAGCCATTCTAAGTAATTAAAAGTATTTGTGAATATATTATAAAATAATATTTAAGTATTTTCATTTTTTTAATTCCTAGAGAACTCCTTTAAGGTTAAAAATGGCCCGGTAGTGAAGGGGTTAAAAGCCTCATCTCATGTGGGCTCTGCCATTTCACTGTGAGCTGAACATAGGGAGAGACGTAACAAGAGCTAGGGACAGTGTTGCTAAAAGCTTTTAACTGTGGAATATTGGATAGGGAGAGTGCATAGACAGTGTAGGGAGAGGTTTTGCACACTTTAAGGAGAGCATAGGGACAGCATAGGGAAACTGCAAAGACAGTGCAGGCTCTGTAATCTGAAGCTGAAGGGATCTATAGGAGACAGCGCAGTTTGCATCAATCACTGTGTAGGGCACAGAGCTATCTAATTTAATTTGGTCCTCCCTGTTTAGTAGATAAGCATTTATTATACCTTGATTCTCAAAATGGGGTGAATAAGCTGTCTAGTTCTACTGTTAGAGGGGTGTCCACCTTGTTTACTACCTAAGCAAATCTATTAGGCCATGATTTTAAAATTGGGATAAATAACTTGTCTACATCTACTGTAATTGGGGTGTCCACCTTGTTTATTACATAAGCAATTCTATTAGGCCTGGATTCTCAAATTAGAGTGAATAGTCTGTCTTATTCTACTGTTAGAGTAGTGTCCACATTGACATTGAATAACTTATTTTACATATACAGTTAGTGTTACAGTACAGTATGTCCAACAACCAGTTGTCCTGATGCTTCTCCTCCTACTCCTCAAAGGTTTCGACAGCAATCGATCACCAAGTCGATTGCAAAGAAAGAACAGTATGCTTGCACTCATCCAATAGTGCAGAAGCTGAAGGTGCTTCTGGCCAAGTTGCTGGTGCTGCAGTCCCACTCTTTTCATGTAGTTGACTCTGCACATTTCAGAGAACTGATGGCTTGTGCCGAGCCAAGGTGGCGAGTACCCCTCCCCTGAGCATCCTGGCATTATATGTGTGCATATGTAAGAGTGAGCTCACATCACGTTTTTGCCATCCATTTGACATATACATTGTAAAAAAAGGGATACAAAAAATCATCACGTTTTTGTATCCTGCAGTCCAGTATAAAAAACGTATACGTTAATATATAAATTGTTTTTACAATGGAACTCTATGTATAGAGATGAGCGAATTTAAAAAAAATTCGATTTGCCGGTTCGACCAATTTTTGGTGAAAAATTCTGTTGAATAAATTTGCGGCGAATTACGTTAAAAAAACGGCTATTTCCTGGCTGCAGAGAGCTTTTATAGTGGTGTAGGACACTGTGCCTTGCAGTAACATGCATAGGGAGTCTGCTTTGGTAGGGAAATAATACTGTGAGTCCGTCGCTCTTAGAATCACTGCACACTTCACTTATTTGGGCAGTCATGGGACCAAAACTGACCAAATAACTCAAGTATTAACTCAGCCTTACAGAAACGCACTCATTTTACACCGCCGTCAGCTGATTCCACATACACTGCGTGCAGAATTATTAGGCAAATTAGTATTTTGACCACATCATCCTCTTTATGCATGTTGTCTTACTCCAAGCTGTATAGGCTCGAAAGCCTACTACCAATTAAGCATATTAGGTGATGTGCATCTCTGTAATGAGAAGGGGTGTGGTCTAATGACATCAACACCCTATATTAGGTGTGCATAATTATTAGGCAACTTCCTTTCCTTTGGCAAAATGGGTCAAAAGAAGGACTTGACAGGCTCAGAAAAGTCAAAAATAGTGAGATATCTTGCAGAGGGATGCAGCACTATTAAAATTGCAAAGCTTCTGAAGCGTGATCATCGAACAATCAAGCGTTTCATTCAAAATAGTCAACAGGGTCGCAAGAAGCGTGTGGAAAAACCAAGGCGCAAAATAACTGCCCATGAACTGAGAAAAGTCAAGCGTGCAGCTGCCAAGATGCCACTTGCCACCAGTTTGGCCATATTTCAGAGCTGCAACATCACTGGAGTGCCCAAAAGCACAAGGTGTGCAATACTCAGAGACATGGCCAAGGTAAGAAAATCTGAAAGACCACCACTGAACAAGACACACAAGCTGAAACGTCAAGACTGGGCCAAGAAATATCTCAAGACTGATTTTTCTAAGGTTTTATGGACTGATGAAATGAGAGTGAGTCTTGATGGGCCAGATGGATGGGCCCGTGGCTGGATTGGTAAAGGGCAGAGAGTTCCAGTCCGACTCAGACGCCAGCAAGGTGGAGGTGGAGTACTGGTTTGGGCTGGTATCATCAAAGATGAGCTTGTGGGGCCTTTTCGGGTTAGGGATGGAGTCAAGCTCAACTTCCAGTCCTACTGCCAGTTTCTGGAAGACAACTTCTTCAAGCAGTGGTACAGGAAAAAGTCTGCATCCTTCAAGAAAAACATGATTTTCATGCAGGACAATGCTCCATCGCACGCGTCCAAGTACTCCACAGCGTGGCTGGCAAGAAAGGGTATAAAATAAGAAAATCTAATGACATGGCCTCCTTGTTCACCTGATCTGAACCCCATTGAGAACCTGTGGTCCATCATCAAATGTGAGATTTACAAGGAGGGAAAGCAGTACACCTCTCTGAACAGTGTCTGGGAGGCTGTGGTTGCTGCTGATGGTGAACAGATCAAAACACTGACAGAATCCATGGATGGCAGGCTTTTGAGTGTCCTTGCAAAGAAAGGTGGCTATATTGGTCACTGATTTGTTTTTGTTTTGTTTTTGAATGTCAGAAATGTATATTTGTGAATGTTGAGATGTTATATTGGTTTCACTGGTAAAAATAAATAATTGAAATGGGTATATATTTGTTTTTTGTTAAGTTGCCTAATAATTATGCACAGTAATAGTCACCTGCACACACAGATATCCCCCTAAAATAGCTAAAACTAAAAACAAACTAAAAACTACTTCCAAAAATATTCAGCTTTGATATTAATGAGTTTTTTGGGTTCATTGAGAACATGGTTGTTGTTCAATAATAAAATTAATCCTCAAAAATACAACTTGCCTAATAATTCTGCACTCCCTGTAGATGTCAACAGAAACTGTTCTATTAAACGCTTATACAAATAGAGCCCCCCTGACAGAGTGGACAGGGTATCAGCAGTAAGTTTGTGTTTACGTCACTGATTAATTTGCCCTTCCTCTGATCTGTCAGAACAATAATCCACAAAAAATGGATCCTGTCTGTGGAGAATACGCCTTCATTGCTAATGCCAAAAAAAACAGCAGTGGATCTAAAACAGAGATGACACGTGAAAGTAATATTTGCATTCTTCTGTGTTTTGTACCCCCTCGTGCTTTTGGCTACCAAATCATAAGCCAATTCTGATGGGGCCATACAGGCCTTACAGCTGCTACACAGACAGGATCCGTTGTGCATCAAATTTTTACTTCCTTCTGACAAATCAGAAGTAAGGTCAAATAATTGATGATGTCAGCCAGGCTGAAAGCCAAAATAATGGACCAGTCATGAAGTGGGAAGGATGGGAACCGCATGAGAAGTCTACAGAGTGGACCTATGACATAGTGGTGAGGTGGAAGCAGCATGAGGAGACCAAAGAGTGGCCCAATGACAGGGTCTGGAGGTGGAAGCAGTATGAGGAGGCCACCGAGTGGCATAATGACAGAGTCTGGAGGTGGCAGCAGTATGAGGAGGCCACCGAGTGGCACAATGATACTGGAGGTAGAGACAGCTGCATCAGAAGTATACCACAGAGTGGAAAGGTGACATAGTGTAGAGATGGCAGCATCAGAATAATACAGAGTGGCAAGTTGACATAGTGTGGAGATGGCAGCAGCAGCAGGATACAGCAGAGTGGCAAGGTGACATAGTGTGGATATGGCAGCAGCAGCAGCATCAGGATACCACAGAGTTGACAGGTGACATAGTGTGGAGATGGCAGCATCAGGATACCACAGAGTTGCAAGGTGACATAGTGTGGAGATGGCATCAGCAGCAGCATCAGGATACCACAGAGTGTGAAAGTGACATAGGGTGGAGATGGCAGCAGAAGCATCAGGAGACCACAAAGTGACCCAGTGACAGAGTGGGTCGGTGGGTGGCAATACCAGTACCCGCTGACGAAGGTGGGTGAAAGAAGGAGCATTTGGCATCAGATGTGTGTCATCAGGCGGGTGCAGCATCAAAGTAGTAGCTGAGGCAGGTAGCCACAAGAAACCGGTCTCTTTTTTCAAGGTTTGGGTGAGGCGGCATGGATGATCTAATCAGATGCATCAGGCATTGGTGGGTGGAAATCCTGGCTAATCCACACCTGATTTATCTTGACAAAGGTCAGTCTCGCCACATTTTGGGTGGACAGGCGAGTTTTCCTTTGGGTAATTATGGCCCCCGCCGCACTAAACACACGATGCCCCACTACTCTGATGCCACACTACTGGCCGGGCACGACAGCTTTTCCAGGACAAACTCTGCTAGTTGCTTCTACAAATCCCGTTTGGCTGCCCAGTAGTCCAGCAGATCTTCAATGTAGGTTGGCAGGGTGCTGTCCAAGTATTCCACCACCTGCTGGTTCAGGTCCTGCTCCAGGTCTACCTGCTGCTGCTGTTAGTGAGTAGTTTCTTCATTATACGGGTGAAGAAAGCTACTCATCAGTGACTGTAGACTCAGGCTGCTGCTGATGGAGCTGGTACTGCCACCCGACCCCTCCCCAGCAGCCATGACAGTGGAACGTAAGTGCAGAGGGCGCCCCCTGTCAGTCCTGCAAGAGAATAAACGATGGCACAGCGGCCAACTGACTACATAGGATGTCTCTGTAGTTCAGTTTGTCCTCCCTCTCAGTGGGTATAAAGGGCCCCCATTCTGAACCAGTAGCAAGGGTTCAACAAGGTGGAGAGCCAGAAGTCATCCCTCTGCCGAATGGTGACAATTGGGCTGTCACTACGCAAGCAAGTGAGCATGCATCGGGCCATTTGTGCAAGTGACTCGGAGGGACTACCTGCCTCCATCTCCACTGTATACTGCCACGGTGTGTCTGGGTCCTCTGTCTCATCTTCCTCATTGCCCTGTTGTTCCTCTGGATGCTCCTGCTCATCCTCTTCTGTCACCTGTTAGAAAAAACACCCATTTCACTACACATTGCCTGTGTTCCAATTTTCTCCTCACCCTACTCCGCCTCTTCTAGTTCAGCCCCCACAGGGCTCATGTGGCCATGAGATCTAGGCACCACGTCTCCAGTCCCCTGACCAGACATTGTTACCACCATCTGTTCCAGGACATGAAGCAGTGGAATTACATTGTTCATTCCGAAGTCCTGGGGACTGACAAATAACGTGGCATCCTCTTAGGGCCTGAGCAAACGGCAGGTGTCACGCATGAGCTGCCACTGGCTGACATGGAAGTTACACAGGGGAGTATTCTGATCCGCTTGCATCATCAAGAAATCATTGATGGCCTTTCTCTGTTCGTATAGTCGGTCCAATATATGGAGGGTGGAATTCCAACGGGTGGAAACGTTGCATATCAGCCTATGTTGGGGGATGCCGTTCTGTCGCTGCAGCTCAAGGAGGGTGTGCTTTGCGGTGTATGAGTGGCTGAAGTGCATGCACAATTTCCTGACCATTTTTAGGATGCCTTGCAGATGGGTAGAAGACTTCAGGAACCGCTTGCCAACCAGATTAAACACGTATGCCATGCAGAGTGCATGGCTCAGCCCTCCTTGACGCAGCGCCAATACAATATTCTTCCCGTTGTCGGTCACCATGGTTCCGATATTGAGTTGTCAGGGAGAAAGCCAGGATTCGATTTCTGGAAGAAGGGCATGGAGCAGTTCCTCCCCTGTGTGACTCAGTTCGCCCAGGCAAACGAGGTTCAGAACAGCGTGACACTGCCGTGCCCTGCACATGTGGTATGCTGGAGGGACACTGTGAATTGTCCCTGCAGTGGAGGCTGAGGATGCAGTGGAGGATGAGGAGACAGAGGCGGACATTGTCGCAAGACCAACGGCGTGACAATGTGGAGGCAGAAACAGTGTGACTTGGCCAAGTTGCTGGTGTGGCTGTGCAAGAACCACATTCACACAGTGGGCCATAAAGGACATTTACTGTCCCTGACTGTAGTTACAGCTCCACATGTCGGCGCTGCCATGCACTTTGGCAGACACCGACAGGCTAAAGGACTGGCCCACCTTCTGTTATACATATTTATGCAGGGCCGGTACTGCCTTTTTCGCAAATAAATGACGGCTTGGGACTCTCCACCTCGGCTTGGCACAAAGGTTCAGAGTCCACCACTTGTAAAGGGAGGGACTGCAGCACCAGCAACTTGGACAGGAGCACGTTCAGCTTCTGCGCCATTGGATGTGTGCACGCATACTGTTGTCTCGTCAATCGCGTCGGTGATTGGCTGCTGATGGAATGACTGACAAGGAGTTGGAGGAGGAGAAGCATAAGCATCTGGACCAGCAGAAGATGGGAATGACAGACAGCTCCCTTCGGCTGAGGTGGTGGAGCCTTGACTGGCTGAAACCGGGTGTGTGCCACTGGGTGTATGCAGCGGGACCACCACATCGGAGCCACAGTTCTCCCAGGGCACTGTATGGCGATGCTGAATATGTTGACACAGGGCTGTAGTGCCAACATTGGCACCCTGGCCATGCTTCACCTTCTGCCCACATATTCTACATATGGCCACCTTTACCTCCTTCGGCAGCCTAACAAAAAACTGTTACACCATTAAGTAGGTGATTTTTTCCCCCCAACAGTCCGCACTGACTGACTGCTTCTGCCGCTGCCTCCAAGAACATCTGGACCACTACTTTCCAGGCAGGTAGACTCTTGCGAAGCAGGTGGTCTACCCCAGGCACATTTGGCTCCCGACCTCCCACTGCTGACACCCTGCTGATTCCCGGCCACGCTACTGACTTGCTGGCTCTGCCGCTGCCACATGTGTAAGCTGCCACCCCCTTCTCCCTTCGTCACCCGGCTCCCAATTTCGATCGGCTTCATCATCATCGAGTACTGTCTGCACATCACTGATATCCTCTTCAACGGTCTCTGAGCCAGGAGCCTGACCGCTCGCAACACCAGCTGCCACGCCACTCTCTTTTTCACTACTTGCCGGCCTACCGGAGGAAGCGGCGGATGTCTCCTCCAGATCTTGGCTGGGCAGTAGCTCCTGACTGTCCTCTAGTAACTAGTCCTCGCTGTATAGTGGAGCTGAGCCCACATCATATAATACTTCTCTGGCTGAGGGAACAGAAAAGGACAGAGGCAAGTTGAGGACAGGTGAGGGCACAGGGCCTGCTCCCGGGCCATGCCAACTTAGGGTTGTGTCTGACGAACCCATCGATTCTTGGCTGGGGGTGTCTGATGTCACTTGGGACGAAGTGGATGACCGAGTCAACCATCCAAGAACCGCTGGGTTGCTGGTCAAGACACGACTGCTCGATGACACCGAGAGCTCAGGCCTCTCAAAGTGACCCCTGCTGCCACGCTCCATTACTCTGCTGCGACCTGTGTCTGCGCCAGAAATATTTAGCCCTCTGCCCCTCCTCTGTGCAGGGCCTGTCACTTCACTGTCTGACATACTGGTAGATAAAATAAATATATAAAAAGGCTGTAATTTTCTTACTTCACTACACATTGGCTAATAAGCCCCTTTTTCTCCCTACTAATACACCCCAAAAAAGGCTTTAGAACATATAACTTCTAGTGTTCATTGAGCACCAAAGTGCTCGGGTCGCGTCCTGAAGTAGAACACCTTGGGGATGCTCGGGTGCTCTACCGAGTACCCGAGCACAATGGAAGTCAATGGAGAACCTGAGCATTAAACCAGGCACCCCCTGCTCTAAAGAGGGGAGGGTGTCTGGTTCACATGAAAATGTCAGAAATTGATGGAAACACCACTGAAATAGTTCAGGAACAGCATGGGGAGGATGTCTGGATGCATCATGGACTCCCAGGTGGGTGCTGGGAACAATGTTTTCCGAGTAGTACAACACTTTAACAGACTGACAATAATACGCACAAAACTGAAAATAAAATCGATATTAGAGGAAAAATTGTTAGGAAACATTCTTTCCGGTATATTTACTTGTATATAAAGTGCAAGTTCTGCCAAAAATTACAAGGAAGAGGCACTCCAATACAACCTGTATATCACATAAAAGAGGCCTCATTCACATAGTGGTACAATTGTTCATGTAGTGGGACTCCTACTCTCATAAAGCCTATGCACTAAGTGAAAGGGCTGCCAAAAATTACAAGGAACCGGCACTCCAATACACCCTTTATTACACATAAAGGAGGGCATCATACACACCCTTGAAAAATTATGATTGATGGCCTGCTGGTGACCCTCAAAAACATTAGGAGCAAGGGCCTGCTGGTGACCCTCTAAAACATTAGGGGCGAGGGCCTGCTACTGATCTGACCATCTAAAACATTAGGGGTGTAGATCTGCTGCGGAGCTGACCATCTAAAAAATTAGGGGTGTGGGTCTGCTGCTGATCTGACCTTCTAAAACATTAGGGGTAAGTGTCTGCTGCTGAGCTGACTATATCAAAAAATTAGGGGCGAGGGTCTGCTACTGAGATGACCATCTAAAAAAGTAGGGGTGAGAGTCTGCTGCTGAGCTGACGATCTAAAAAATTAGGGGTGAGGGTCTGCTGCTGAGCTGACCATCTAAAAAATTAGGGGTGAGGGTCTTCTGCTGATCTGACCATCTAAAACATTAGAGGTGAGGGTCTGCTGCTGATCTGACCATCTAAAACATTAGGGGTGAAGGTCTGCTGCTGATCTGACTTTCTATAAAATTAGGGGTGAGGGTCTGCTGCTGATCTGACTTTCTAAAACATTAAGGGTGAGGGTCTGCTGCTGAGCAGACCATCTAAAAAATTAGGGGTGAGGGTCTACTGCTGAGCTGACCATCTAAAACATTAGGGGTGAGGGTCTGCTGCTGAGCTGACCATGTAAGAAGGCACGTGTCACTGAGGTTCCTGGCCTCGGTGGAGTAAGAGCCGGTTTTTATGTGTCAACAGCAGTTGCTGTTTGACACCTTGGTACTTAGCATGGCTGTAATAGCTGATCCGGGACGGCTCTTACTGGGAGTAGTCAAAGTGCTGGGTGGGTGACTACTCCCCACATTCCAGGCAGGATTTTACCAGGCATAAAAACCAGCCAGCACTGCCAGGTGGAGAGGATTATCTCCGTCTGAGAGCAGAGACCCGTGTGTCAGAGGAACAGGTCGCCTAAAGCCTATATTTGAACTGTATTTTGCCTCTGTACTGCGCCGGCTTATCCTAACTACCCGAGCGAATTGCCACAATTGCTGGAGGATGCCGGCATGAGCAGTGAGGCTGGCGTGAACACCAAAATGTTTTTGGGTTTTCATTTTTGGGCACGGTGGTATGTCGTACATCAAACCAGCGGTATTCCAACACGTGTGAAGTCCCTCATAGAGGCTAATCTGCCGCAACGAGAGACAAACCTGTAACAATGGGTGACTAACAAGCAGCAGCAAGAGACCCACCAGTTGCTGCTACAACACGTGATGGCTTTGCAGACTGCAGGAGCAACCCTGAGCGTCCACGATGCCCGGAAGGCAGTCCGTGCAGCGATTCCTAAGATGACACCCGCAGACGACATCGAAACCTACCTGGCGATGTACGAGAAAGTGGCCACAAGGGAGAAGGTACCTCATGACCAGTGGGCTGAGGTCGTCGCTCTGTTCCTGGCAACCGATTCCCAGCAGGTGTATTTCGACTTGCCGGATGATCAAGCGGCTGACTACCAAAAAGTGAAGGGTGAGATTTTCGCAAGACTGGGGGTGAATGTGTTGGTCCGAGCCCAGCGGGTACATCAGTGGAGGTTTAAGCCGGCTGAGCCCGCGAGACCCCAGTATTATGACTTACTCCACCTTTTGCAAAAGTGTTTACAGCCTGAGGTGCTGAGTCCCATGGCTATGCTGGATAGACTATTGGCTGATAAGTTCTGGAGGGCTTTGCCACCCCCTCTCCAGCAATGGATCGGCCAGGTCTCTCCAGGTAATGCCCTTGAGATGGTCGACCTGGTGGAATACTATGAGGCTACCCGGAATCTACAGGGGGGTTCTTTTGGGAGGGGGGCAGTCAAATCCCATAAATCTCCACCCCAGACCCAGCAACTTGTGTCAACCAAACCTCACGACTCACGAAGTGGCAGTTGTAACAAACTTACACTACAAACTTAAAATTGGGAGAGACTTCCCTGGTTTCCCGGCACTGTGCCCTGCTAAGAAAGTGACTGATACCCATGAGACAGGGGTAACCCCAGCAGAGGGGCCTTGCTCCAGGGGGGAACCCGAGGCCAAAGGGCCAGATGTAGGGGTGACCGCCACTTTGGTGGAAGAGGGGGAGACAACCCCACTGAGTGTAATGGTGGGAGACGTGGAGAACTTGCCACCGGGGCCTGAGCTGGCAGACCTCAATGTCTCCGGGGATAATTTTGGTACTGCACAACACTGGGACCCCACCCTATCCCAAGCCTGGGAAAATGTATTAATAGTAGATGGTGAACCACAACAAGCTGGGGCAGAGTAGGTGTTCCCCCGTTTTGTGGTTTAGCAGGATATGTTGTATCAGGTAAACCACCTGCGTGGTGAACCTACTGAACAGTTGGTGGTGCCCCAGGCTTATCACAAAATCGTGTTAGAGTTAGCCGACCAACATTTTCTCGGGAATCATCTGGGAATGCAGAAAACACAGGACCAGATTCTACAACTGTTTTACTGGCCCAGTGTGTTTAGGGAGGTGGACAAATTCTGTAAGTCTTGCCTGACCTGCCAGGCAACTAGCCCCCAGCACCTTTTCCGTAGTCCCTTGGTACCTCTCATGATCATCGAGGCACCGTTTGAGCGTATCGCTATGGACCTCGTAGACCCAGTACCGAAGTCCGCTAGAGGACACCAACACATCTTGGTCATCCTAGACTACGCCACTCGCTACCCGGAGGCGGTCCCACTGCAACATACATCGGCTAAACTGATAGCTAAGGAGCTAATGGAAATATTCTCCCGAGTGGGGCCACCTAAAGAGGTTCTGACTTACCAGGGGACCCCTTTTATGTCCAAGGTGATGATGGAAATCTGTAAGTTGCTGCACATAAAACAGCTATGGATGTCCGTTTACCATCCACAAACAGACAGACCGTCTGTTTGTGGATGGTAAACGGACATCCATAGCTGTTTTATGTGCAGCAACTTACAGATTTCCATCATCACCTTGGACATAAAAAGGGTCCCCTGGTAAGTCAGAACCTCTTTAGGTGGCCCCACTCGGGAGAATATTTCCATTAGCTCCTTAGCTATCAGTTTAGCCGATGTATGTTGCAGTGGGACCGCCTCCGGGTAGCGAGTGGCGTAGTCTAGGATGACCAAGATGTGTTTACCAAACATTAAAAAATATGTTGAAAAGGGTGGTGGCTAAAGATGGGAAGGAATTGGACCTTCTCCTGCCCTATCTCATGTTCGCAGTGCAAGATGTACCCCAGACCTCTACTGGGTTTTCGCCCTTCAAACTGCTATATGGCAGACACCCTCGCAGTCTCTTGGATGTAGCCAGAGAGGCATGGGAACAACAGCCCACTCCGTATAAAAGTGTTATTAAGTACGTTACCCATATGCAAGAACAGATAGAGACAGTGTTGCCTCTTGTTAGGGAGCATATGGAGTAAGCTCAACGAGCCCAGAGTCTGGTCTATAATCGGCAGGCTCAGGTCCGGATCTTTAACCCGGGTGATCGGGTTTTGGTTCTGGTACCGACCATGAACAGTAAGTTCCTGGCTAGGTGGAAGGGGCCCTACGAGGTACTCGTGAAATTGGAGAGGTGAACTACAAGGTACACCAGCCAGGGTGGCGAAAGCCGGAACAGATCTACCATGTTAATTTACTTAAGCCGTGGAAGGATAGGGAGACATCTACAGAAGACAGACCGCGTCCGGGTTTCCTAGGGGAAGAGCCCCTTTGTCTGATGCAAGGGAAGCGGTTACCACCGTAAAAGTTCCTGGCAGCCTCGCCTCTAAACAGGCTCAGGAGGCCAGGGAGTTTGTTAGTCGGAACACGGATGTGTTCTCGGACCTCCCTGGATGCACTTCCACAATCCAGCATGACATTGTCACGGAAACTCAGGCCAAAGTCCGGTTCAAACCATACTGAGTACCCGAGGCTTGGCGACAAGCCATCTCGGAGGAAGTGCAGTTAATGCTGCAACTAGATGTCATTGAGGAGTCTAAAAGTAAATGGACCAGTCCTATAGTCTTAATACCCAAGCCAGACGGGGCTTTACGGTTCTGTAACGATTTTCGTAAACTGAACGAGATTTCCAAATTCGATGCGCATCCCATGCCCCGGGTGGATGAACTTATCGAGAGGTTAGGACAAGCCCGGTATTTTTCCACTTTTCAACGGCTTATGGACATTGTGCTGCGTCCACATCGTCGGTACGCTTCAGCTTACCTGGACAATATTGTCATCCACAGTACCGACTGGGAAAGTCATCTACCCAAAGTGCAGGCTGTAGTGGACTCCCTTCGGAAGGCGGGACTTACCGCTAACCTCAATAAATGTGCGACAGGGTAAGAAGAGACTAAGTACCTGGGGTATTTTATAGAACGCGGAGTCATCAAACCCCAAGTGAACAAAATAGAGGCAATACTAAATTGGCCCCGACCTGTCATCACTAGGCAAGTAAAGTCATTTCTGAGAATGGTGAGCTATTACATGAGGTTTGTCCCTCACTTTACTATGGGGGCCGCGCCATTGACAGGGCTCTTGAAGGGACACAAGTCACTGATGGTATCCTGGGATGATCAGGCTTTCTCTGCTTTGAAGTCAACCCTGTGTGGGTCCCCGGTTTTTGTGAAGCCCGACTTCAAGAGGGAGTTTATAGTACAGAACGATACCTCCGAATTAGGCCTCGTGCTGTACTGTCTCAGGAAGTCAACGGGGAGGAGCATCCCGTTGTCTTCCTCAGCCGTAAGCTCACCCCAGCTGAGACCCGGTATAGTATAGTGGAGAGAGAGTGCCTGGCTATCCAGTGGGCACTCGAGTCTAGAACATTCCATCTGGTGACTGACCACTCCACTCCCCTCTCAAGTGGATGAGCCAGGCCAAAGAGAGAAATGCCCGAGTCACCAGGTGGTTCCTGTCCTTAGAAAACGTTAAGTTCTCCGTAGAACACAAGGCGGGCCGGTTGCAGGGAAACACAGATGCCCTGTCCTGAGTATACTGTATGGCATGTGTTCACCCCCTCAGGGTTGAACAAAGGGGGAAGTATGTAAGAAGGTACAAGGAATCATCATGAATGATAGGTACGTGTCACCGAGGTCCCTGGCCTCGGTGGAGTAAGAGCCGGTTTTTATGTGTCAGCAGCAGTTGCCGTTTGACACCTCGGTACTCTGCATGGCTGTAATAGCTGATCCGGGATGGCTTTTATTGGGGGACAGCTCTTACTGGGAGTAGTCAAAGTGCTGAGTGGGTGAATCCTCCCCACTTTCCAGGCCGGGTTTTGCCAGGCATAAAACCAGCCAGCACTGCCAGGTGGAGAGGATTACCTCCAGCTGACAGTGGAGCTCAGGAGGTCTGTGTGCTAAGATCTGAGGCCTGTTCTGGTATGGAGTGCAGAGACCCGTGTGTAAGGGGAACAGGCCGCCTAAAGCCTGTATTTGAACTTTCTGAGGCAGAACTGCCACCAAGGTGACTTTTGTTTTATTAACTTGCCATTGGGTGTGAAGTAACACCAACACTGCAAAAGTGACGTTTTGTTTTTGGCATCATGTGTAAATAAACAATGAAGTTTGAATTACGAGCTTGTATTTTGCCTCTGTACTGCGCCCACTTATCCTAACTGCCAGAGCGAATCCCCACACCATCTAAACAATTAGGGGTGAGGGTCTTCTGCTGAGCTGACCATCTAAAACATTAGAGGCGAGGCCTGCTGCTGATCTGACCATCTAAAACATTAGGGGTGAGGGTCTGCTGCTGAGCTGACTCTCTAAAACACTAGGGGCGAGTGCCTGCTGCTGATATCACAATGGAAAAAATTATGGACGAGGGCCTGCTGCTGATCTGACCATCTAAAACATTAGGGGTGAGGGTCTGCTGGTGAGCTGACTCTCTAAAACATTAGGGGCAAGGGCCTGCTGCTGAGCTGACCATTGAAAAAAATATGGGCGAGGGCCTGCTGCTGAGCTCACCATCGAAAAAATTCTGGTTGAGGGCCTGCTGCTGAGCTGACCCTCTAAAACATTAGGAGCAAGGGCAGCCTAATAAGCATGTTGATATGATGGAAGAGGAGGACGAGAAAAGGAAGATTTAACCATATACCCGTTTTTGTGGTCGAAGGGCTGCATGGGAATGCATTGTATTCAATACCCCATAAAAGCCACATTTAAAATGTCTTTATGTTTAGCTGCTTTTCTCTGGTGGAGTAGAGAAGTCAGGGGAAATGCAGGCCTTGTTCATTTTTATAAGAGTCAACCGGTCAGCATTTTCAGTTGACAGGCGGATGCGCTTATCAGTTACTATGCCCCCAGCAGCACTAAATACCTGCTCTGACAAAACGCTGGTGGCAGGGCAGGCCAGCACCTCCAAAGCCTAGAGCGCCAGTTTGTGCCACGTGTCCAGCTTGGACACCCAATAGTTATAAGGCACAGAAGGATCATTGAGGATACAGACACGGTCTGCTACGTACTCCTTCACTATTTTCCCAAATTTTTCCCTTCTTGTGACAGTAGGCCTTGCATCAGGGTGAGGGTGCTTGTGGAGTGTCATGAAACTGTCCCAGGCCTTGGAGAGTGTTGCCCTACCTCTGTTGAAACTGATGTGTGTTCCTCTCATCTTCCCTCCTCAGTTACCCAGGGAACTATGTACTCTGCCACCAGCATTGTCAGCTGGAATTTTTGGAGCAATTTTTCCACAAGGACCTTCTGTTATTGCTCCATTTTGCTAGTTCTCTCCACCGCAGGAATGAGAGATGAGAAATTCTCTTTGTAGTGGGGGTCGAGAAGGGTGAACAACCAGTAATCAGTGTTAGCCAAAATGCATACAACGCGAGGGTCACGGGGAAGGTAGCATACCATAAAGTCAGCCATGTGTGCCAGAGTCCCAAAAGACAAGATTTCGCTATCCTAATCAGGAAGATGACTCTTAATCTCCTCCTCTTCCTCCTCTTCTGTCCATCCACGCTGAACTGATAGAATAAACATGCTATGGGTAATATCCTCTGTAGCGGAGGCAACCATCTCCTGCTCCTCCTCCTCTTCCAATTCGCATTGAGAAGACAAAATGAGGGTGGTCTGGCTATCACCCTGTGTACTGTCTTCCCCCATTTCCACCTCTTCCACATGCAAAGCGTCCGCCTTCATTGTGAGCAGCGAGTGTTTCAGGAGATACAGAAGTGGGATGGTTACGCTGATAATTGCGACATCACCGCTCATCATCTGTGTTGATTCCTCAAAGTTGCATAAAACCTCACAGAGGTCAGACATCCATGCCCACTCGTCGCTTGTGAAGAGTGGCAGCTGACTGGAAAGGCGAAGACCATGTTGCAGCTGGTATTCCACTACTGCCCTCTGCTGCTCACAAAGCCTGGCCAACATGTGGAACGTGGAGTTCCAGCGCGTGCTCAAGTCGCACAGCAGTCGGTGAACTGGCAATTGCAAGTGCTGCTGCAGATTTCAGAAATGGGCACACACGCGGCGTACCTTCACTAGTAGCTCAGACAAATTGGGGTAGGTTTTGAGAAACCACTGAACCACTAAGTTTAACACATGGGCTAGGCATGGTATGTGTGTGAGCTTGCCGAGCTCCAAAGCCGCCACCAAGTTACGGCCATTATCAGACACAACCATGCCTGGCTTTAGGTTGAGTGGCGAGAGCCACAGCTCAGTCTGGTTCCTTAAGCCCTGTCACAGCTCTGCGGTGGTGTGCTGTTTGTCACCTAAGCAAAAAAGTTTCAGCACGGCTTCCCCACTGCAGTGCAACACTGCTTCCAGGTACTGACTGATGGCTGACTGGTGCTGCAAGATGACAATTCATAGGTGGAGGTGGAGGAGGAGGTAGAGGAGGAGATGGGGGGGTTGCAGCCACTAATGTAGGTAGGTAGTGGCGGAAATCTTGATGGAAGTAGGGCCCGCATTCCTTGGCATCGGTAGCACCCTTGCCAACCCAGTGTGCCGTCAGGGAAATGTAGCGTCCCTGGCCACAAGCACTTGTCCATGTGTCAGTTGTTAAGTGGAAAATCCCAATAACTGCGTTGGTCAGGGCACGGGGAAGAGGAGGCAGTGGTGTGACCCGCAGACACTGATTGTGGACAAAGGCGTTCGGCCCAACTATTAGGGTGCTTTGATGCCATGTGGCGAATCATGCTAGTGGTGGTAAGGTTGCTAGTGTTCACGCCCCTGCTCATTTTGGTACGGCACAGATTGCAAATGACAATTCTTTTATCGGCCGCACTTTCATAAAAAAAGCACCCCTGCCTCTTCCAGCCTGTTGCGGTGCTGTGGATCCCTCCACCTCTGTACTGCTGTACTCGCTCGGCTTGCCACCTTCCCAGGTTGGGTCAGTGATTTCATCAACCACCACCTTCTCTTCCACTTTCTCACTCTGGTCATCCTCCTGACTTGTTGACCTAACAACAACCTCACTTATTGACAACTGTGTCTCATCCTCATCATCAACTTCTTGATACACTAATTGCTGTTGACTTATTGGCAACTGTGTCTCATCATCATCATCCACCTCATGAAACACTAATTGCCGTTCCCCACCGCCAACATCTTCTGACTGTGGATGCTCAAGAGTTTGGGAATCAGGGCACAAGATCTTCTCATGTCCCTCTTCAAGCAGGCTTGGCGAGAGGCCCAAATTATGGAATGGCGATGAAAATAGCTACTCGGAATATCCGAGTGTGGGATAATTTGTTTGCAAAGACTCTCCATGGTGGGAGGAAGTAGGATCAGGGCGAAGATTCTGTTGACCAGAATCTTGGCTACTGAGACTGGACTTTGTGGAAGGCAGGGTAGTGCTTAACTGACTGGACTGGAAGCATTATCTGCTGCAATCCAACCAACCACCTAGTCGCACTGGTGTGACGTCGAGAGTGGTGTCCTGTGCCACCCTGCAAACTGGGATATGAAGCTAGGTATCGTGGATGAGTGTGTTTCTTGTGCTCTGGCAGCAGGCACAGTTTCCCCCCTGCACAGGGCCATGGCCTCTGCGTGCACAATCAGCAGCATGGCCACTTCCCCATCCCTTACTACTCACCTTCCGCATATTAAATGGTATATATGCTTGCAAGTATGTCACACGTACAGTAGCACAGGTTTTGTAACTGCATGTGCAAATAAATTAGACTGAATGTCACTGATATTTAGGATGGGCAAACATTATACAGGAGATTTAGCACATAATGTCGCTTCCTAGCAGCAGCGAAAAAAAATTGACTGAATGTCACTAATATTTCGGATGCGCTAACATTATACTGGAGATGTAGCACAGGTAATATCGCTGACACCAGCAGCGAAAAAATTAGACTGAATGTCACAATGACATCTGCAACAAAGGCTGCCAACGAAATTTTTTGTGCCCAAATGAGTGTTTGTTTAAAAACTGAATTTGACAGCAGTATTTAAGCCTGTAGTTTCACACGTGCTGATGCTGCTGGCCTGAAAATAGTGTTTTTTGTCAAAAGAGTGTGTTTTTCAAACCCCAGAAAATGATGGGTGTATTTCTACCTTAAAGAGGACCTTTCACCGATCCTGACATTGTGAACTAAGTATACAGACATGGAGAGCGGCGCCCGGGGTTCTCATTGCACTTACTATTATCCCTGGGCGCTGCTCCGTTCTCCTGCTATGCCCTCCAGTATCTTCGGTCACTAAGTTATGGTAGGCGGATATTTCAGTTACTAAGTTATGGTAGGCGGAGTCTGCCCTTGTTCTGCTGTAGCGCTGGCCAATTGCCTAGGAGAAAAGAACCTCTCAGGCTGTGAGCTCTGCTCTGCGATTTTTCAAAACCCAGAAAATGATGGGTGTATTTCTAGCTTAAAATGCACACTGACTAATACAGATGTTGTAGATTGCCAAAAAAGTCTTTTTTTGCTAACAGAATATGAAAGCTGTATATATTAAACTTGAATTTAACACTTGCAGAGCTGGAAAATACTGTTTTTTGAAAAAAAAACGGTGTGTTTTTAAAACCCCAGAAAATGATGGGTGTATTTCTACCTTAAATTGCACACTGACTAATCCAGATGTTGTAGTTTGCCCCCAAAAAATTGTGATTTGCAATGTTCCAAAAGCTCAGATGCAGTGCTGGTGCACTGAGCATGCATAAAATGGCTGCCACCGCCACCCACCTAACAGAATTCTAAAAGTTTGTATTTTTTGGTCAATGAGCTCAGGGCAGGGTAAAACGATAGTGCCCTGCACCCACAAAACTATTTGTCTATAGATTGCTGAGTTAGATTCTCTCCTATGCTCTCCCTGAAATTACAAGTCCAGCAGCATCCTCTTCCTACACTTGTAACAGCAGAGTGACATGCAGCGCTATGTGTCTCAAGCTTATATAGAGCCTGGGTCACATGCTGCTCTGGCCAATCACAGCCATGCCATTAGTAGGCATATCTGTGATGGCCTCTTGGGGCAAGTAGTATGACGCTTGTTTATTGGCTGCTGTGCAGCCTTTCAAAAAGCGCCAGAAAAGCGCCGAACACCGAACCTGAACCCAATCTTTTACGGAAATGTTCGGGTTCGGGGTCCAAAAATCCTAAAGTTCGATATGAACCCAAACTTTACAGTTCAGATTCGCTCAACCCAACTAATAAGCCCTTTTTTTTGCACTAATGCACCCCAAAAAAGGCTTTAGAACATACAGTATAACTGCCCCGCCGAACGGCTAATAAGCCCTTATTTTTTCCACATATACACTCCAAAAAAGGCTTTAGAACATATAACTGCACCGCAAAAGGGCTAATAAGACATACAAATATTTCCTATTAATCCACTTATTGGCTATATCGCACAGTGTAGTGCCCTGGAGCAGGGAGTACTTTGACATTTGGACATTTTTGGATATTTGCCTATTTCCCCTATACAAAGTTAAAACTTCTTACTTTATTTCCCCTAAAAGGGTTAACTTGCACTGTATAGTACTGTGTAACTGCATTTTATATATATATTGTGGTATATATCCTGTTCATTATCACTGTATTTACATGGCTCTGTGGAAAGGGTTAATGAATACTGAGAGACTGTTAGGGCTTTGATTGAGAAGCTGGTAATTTTCCACAGCTGCCATAGGGTTTAAAGAAGACCATGTTTTGGAGGGAAAAACCCAGACATTGTTTACCACCATGTTTTGGATGGAAAAACCCAGACTTGTTTACCACCAAAAAGCAGACAGCCTGACCTTTAAAAATGTCTGGTTTTAGCTATGTTGTTATGTCTGAAAATTAGTTTTTGTCTGGAAAACCTGCTGTGTCATTTCCATTCAGTATCATTGAAGCTCTAAAGTAAGTCTACACCCGACTGGAGGTGAAACAATGTATCTGTTTGTGCTGATTTTCTCCGCTCCACCCATCCCACTAGAAGGTACTAGTCTAGAAAAACGATATATAAGGAGAGCAGTCAGAGCCCGTAGTGCGCTGCAGTTAGGGAACAGTGCTTGGAAAAGGAGACTCAGCCAGAAACCTGAGTGACCAGAAGAAGATGCTGAGACGGGGATACGCTGCCACAGACCCTGGATCACCAGCATTGGACCAGGGTACCAGCTTTCTTACGAGACAGCAAGCTCAGGCCTTTCCTCAGCATCAAACCCTTCTTCTGCCAGGGAGGAGACTGGAGAAGCCAGCCCAATGCCTCGTCTGTATTGTTTTGTACCTGAATTCCTCCAGTAAAGAAGCACCCTGGTTTACTTTAGACCCTGACTCTCTGGACTTATTTCCCATTGGGGTGTACCACATCTTATCATCCCTTCCGGAGAGCAGCAACACATGGTGACACCTCGATGATGTCCAGGGGACCCAGCGTAGCCTTGGGACCACCCCAAACTCGGCCACTGCAACAGCACTTGCACCCCAATAACAAGCAAGGTTTGCTGGAATTACAGAGGTATCATCTATTGCAAACCTGAAAGCAGCAGTATAATGGCAATTTGGATCCCCAGTCAGTGCAGCTCCTATTACCCAGGCTGTACACTCCCCTATTGGACCCTGTTCTCCTTTAATAGTGTGGAATATTTCCTCCCTATCCTTTCCCTACTCTTCTAATGATCTTTCCCTGAACTTATATTCGGCAAAATAAAAGTTTTCAAGTCTTTCCTAGCACTTTCACTAGCGCCTGCTATTGTCTATCCCTGCACTAAGTACACTGGAAAATGGCTGAACCCAAGATGGCTGAGGCTATTTATAGGGCTGTGACATCACAGGGCTGGCTGGCTGTTGATTCGCTCCATGTCCTAACATGTGCTGCAGCCATTTTAGGAAAAAATGTGATTCGTTAGCACGAAGAGTCAGAAAATTGGAATTCAGTGCAAATCAAATTTTTCCTGAAATTCAGATCGAATTGCACTTCGTCAACTTCGATTCGTTCATCTCTACTAAGGACAACTAAGTCAGTTTTCTTTTGCACCAGTTTTCATGAATCTCCTCCCACTATGAATTAAAGGGGTTCTGCACTTTGTTTTAACTGATGATCTATCCTCTGGATAGATCATCAGCTTCTGATCGGCGGGGGTCCGACACCTGGGACCCCCGCCGATCAGCTCCAGTAGCGTCGCGGCCTTCTCACTGTTTACCACCGGCCCACTGACGTCACGACTAGTATCAACTAGCGTCGGCGGGGCTAAGCTCCATTCAAGTGAACAGAGCTTAGTCAGTGGGCCGGCAGGAAACAGTGAGAAGGCCGATCAGAAGCTGATGATCTATTCAGAGGATAGATCATCAGTTAAAACAAAGTGCAGAACCCCTTTAAGTAAAATAACACATACCAACCTACATTTATGAAGACCATTGTTTTATCGCCAGTTTAGATAGTGGAGTCACTGATTCGTGAAACTAGGAAAAATCAGACTGTACTGAATAAAAGCAGGTGTGGATTTGTACCAGATTATCATAGAATATTATCATACCAAGTTTGCTGGGCTATCATATAAAATAACAGTAAAAAATATTGTGTTCTTTGTATAACAGCCAGGGAAGAAATACATTGGATTTGTTGTTATGAGTCTGCTATATTAATAACCTGGTAGGCATATAGTCATGACAGATCTGTATAGGGCGGCTTTCAAATTGACTTAAAGGGAATGTATCATCAGAAAATGACCTATTGGTTAAATCATTGGAGTCATTTATCAAACTGGTATAAAGTAGAACTGACTTAGTTGCCCATACCAACCAATCAGATTCCTCCTTTCATTTTCCAAAGGAACTGTCAAAAATGAAAGTTGTAATCTGATTGGTTGCTATGGGCAACTATGCTAGTTCTACTCTACGTTACATTATTTTGCATTAAGAAATCTGTGACTTTTCAGGTCTGTATATGCCCAGGATCATGCTATCCAAAGTGAATACTACTCCAACTTGATTCATTCATAGATATAAAGACATTTAGATATTTATTGCTAAATGCTAAATTTATACTATCTACAATTAGAAGAATTAAAATAGATATCACACCTGGGTACAAAAAAAGACAAATGAAACATAAGTGCTTGAAAGTGTCATTACAAGCTGTCAGATTCTCGCAACTGCCAAAAAAGTACTGCGTGATAATTGTGCATTAGCGAGCTCTAAGGAACGATGAATATATTTGCTAAGGTTTTTTCAGAACTTTCATATCAGGTTAACGTAAGTGTATATGTGATATACAGCACATGGCCAGCAAGACTGTGCCAAAATGTATTCTCTGAAATTTGCTCTCTCTGCACTTTTCTATGCAATACTTGTTTCTTTCGGTCTTGTCAATGATACATTTGATCCATCAATGGGGTTCTCAATGGAAGATGATTATTTCCTGTAGGAAAAACTTGGAAAATATGAAACCAGGAGTCAAGAGTAGGGATGAGCGCACTTGTGTTTTCAAGTTTGGCGTACAAGGATTGGCTTATCTAATAATTTTGTTATGGATTCATCTACCACGGACCATAACTTATGGTCCGTGGTAGCAGAATCCATAATGGAATTCTTAGATAACCCGAAGTCGTAAGAGAAGTCGTAACCAACATTTACACTATCTCTTATTTTATGATCCACTCCTGATTTTGGCTTCCAAAACTGTGTCAAGAAAGCTGACTTTGTGGCCATACCCTAAGGGTCACAACGGGGCAGTAGAAGTTTAATATTTGCTTGGCATCTACACGTTCAGAATGACTGCTTATATATAGACCCTAGTGTAGCCACATTCCTTGCTGGTGTTAATTCGGGACTCAACTAGAATCACAATGAGAAGACCTGGTTACAATACCACTCTTGTTTATTGTCAACAGCTATAAAAGCTTTTAACTTCAAGCCACCTTTTTGTATGCAACGGTTATTTGAGCTCCAAGCAGCTTTTCCCATGACTCCTTACTAATATAAAGCCATTAATCTTTGAAGTGCCTGCCATTCTTGTTGTAACTCATGGATACTGTAATGTGGTATGTATTTGTCTTAAGTTAACTCTTTCATATTCTTAAGAATGACTGTACAGTATGTGTCTTTATCTAGACAAGTACAATGCATCAGGGTCTCTAACCGTAATAGTCTAGCTCCTCTTTGAAGCTAATGAAATAAATGAGTAATGTTTCCTGAGGCTAAGTCTGTATAATGCAATATGGTACTGAATGAATATCTATACCTCAGTCATTCTATATAGCAACAAAACAGGAGTGTTTGCAGACCCAGGTAAAACAGAAATAATGTCATTCTATGTACAAAGGCTAAAGAGAAGCTCCATCATCCAATGTATGGCTTTGCACATATCATTCTTTTTTATCATGTGGTTACAGAATATCTGAATGTATGCAGGTGATACACAATGGGGTAGATTTACCATTCAAAATCAAATTTTGGCACAACTTGTGCTCAAAAAAGGGTGTACTGTACTGTATAATTATTATCTGTTTTAGACACTGAAATCCACTTTTTCGTATGACAGACTTGGCTTTGTAGAAAGGGGTGTGGCTTGACATAAAATGGGGCATGGCTTAGTTGTGGTCCAAAACCTACGCCAACAAATAGATGGCGTTAAAGTAACCTAACAAATAGCTGGTGTAAGCAGTCTAAAGATGCATTTGCTTTATCATCCAGCATCATCCATTGCCAAATCTGTCAGTTTAAAATTAAGCTTGTACAGTCTTACTTTTAGACAGTATCAATAAATCTGCCCCTGTGAGTTACTCTTATATTTGCCATATACATTAATATCAGCGGGACTGGCTAACCAACTATTGTATTGGAGGGCCTGCTGCCATCGGGGGAGAGAAGTATAAGGTAGTTGGGTTTTAACAACCTTTTGTTGTCGGGGAGGGAAAAAGAAGTTTGGAGCAAATCGACTTCGGATCTAGGATCCGAAGCTCGATTCTTTCAACACTACTTATCACAGTCATAGAAGCACCACATTTTTTTTCTATTACACAGATACAATGGCTCCTCCATATGATGGCTGTGCCGAACACTGTATCCTGTCCTGTTTAAGTGAAAAATTAGAGATACAGCCCTATACACATGGATGAAGCGGAGGCAGAACTCAGAGGAGTGCCATGGCCCCTTCAGTGTGATGATTATTGGGGGCACTGGACCCCCACTAATCATGTATTTGTGACCTAAATTTCACTGTACCAAGATACAGCATCGATGGTGGGCAACCCACCCAATTATTTAAACCATTACCAGCGAGCAAGATAATAAGCTGAGGGACACAGCATTGTAGAGGAAGCAGAGAAAGTGGGAGATATTACCTGCAGTCCTTTGTAACTCCATTATAAGGGAGTATTTTTTGTTCTGGCACACATAAGGGGGATTTTTTTGTATTGGCATACATTATTAGTTTTTTTTTTGTACTGGCACACATTAGGGGACATTTTTCTACTGGCACACATTATAAGGAGAATTATTACTACTGGGGGACTGTGGAGAATATGATTACTAGTATGAGCACAATGGAGCATTATTACTCCTGGGGTACTGTTAACACTAAGGGGCACTATCTGTGTAGTACTAATATTATCAGGAGGACTATCAGTTTCTGCTGTATAGTATTGGGGGCACTGCATGGACAGTATTGTGGGTGGCAGGATGGAGTGTTAAGAGTTTGTTAAACTCAGTAGAGAGATGGCTGAGAGAAATCATCATGGTAGTCTGGTTTGAATGGAGAAGATGGAGAAAGAGAGCATCTACAGGTACATCAGAGGAGACATCACTGGATGTAAGAGGTACAGCGAGGTCCATAAATATTGGTACATCAACACAATTCTAACATTTTTGGCTCTATGCACCACCAAAATGGATTTGAAATGAAACAAACAAGATGTGCTTTACCTGCAGACTGTCAGCTTTAATTTGAGGGTACTAACATCCAAATCAGGTGAAGAGTGTAGGAATTCCAGCAGTTTGCATATGTGCCTCCCACTTGTTAAGGGACCAAAAGTAATGGGACAATTGGCTTCTCGGCTGTTCCATGGCCAGGTGTGTGTTATTCCCTCATTATCCCAAATACAATGAGCAGATAAAAGGTTCAGAGTTAATTTCAAGTGTGCTATTTGCATTTGGAGACTGTTGCTCTCAACGCTCAAGATTAAATCCAAAGAGCTGTCACTATGAGTGAAGCAAGCCATCATTAGGCTGAAAAAACAAAACAAACCTATCAGAGAGATAGCAAAAACATTAGGCATGGCCAAAACAACTATTTGGAACATTCTTAAAAAGAATGAACGCACCGGTGAGCTCAGCAACACCAAAAGACCACGGAAAACCACTATGGTGGATGACCGAAGAATTCTTTCCCTGGTGAAGAAAACACCCTTTACAACAGTTGGCCAGATCAATAACACTCTCCAGGAGGTAGGTGTATGTGTGTCAAAGTCAACAATCAAGAGAAGAGAGAGTGAATACAGAGGGTTCACCACAAGATGTACAGTCGTGGCCAAAAGTTTTGAGAATGACAAAAATATTAGTTTTCACAAAGTTTGCTGCTAAACTGCTTTTAGATCTTTGTTTCAGTTGTTTCTGTGATGTACTGAAATATAATTACACGCACTTCATACGTTTGAAAGGCTTTTATCGACAATTACATGACATTTATGCAAAGAGTCAGTATTTGCAGTGTTGGCCCTTCTTTTTCAGGACCTCTGCAATTCGACTGGGCATGCTCTCAATCAACTTTTGGCCCAATTCCTGACTGATAGCAACCCATTATTTCATAATCACTTCTTGGAGTTTGTCAGAATTAGTGGGTTTTTGTTTGTCCACCCGCCTCTTGATGATTGACCACAAGTTCTCAATGGGATTAAGATCTGGGGAGTTTCCAGGCTATGGACCCAAAATGTCAACGTTTTGGTCCCCGAGCCACTTAGTTATCACTTTTGCCTTATGGCACGGTGCTCCATCGTGCTGGAAAATGCATTGTTCTTCACCAAACTGTTGTTGGATTGTTGGAAGAAGTTGCTGTTGGAGGGTGTTTTGGTACCATTCTTTATTCATGGCTGTGTTTTTGGGCAAAATTGTGAGTGAGCCCACTCCCTTGGATGAGAAGCAACCCCACACATGAATGGTCTCAGGATGCTTTACTGTTGGCATGACCCAGGACTGATGGTAGCGCTCACCTTTTCTTCTCCAGACAAGCCTTTTTCCAGATGTCCCAAACAATCGGAAAGAGGCTTCATCGGAGAATATGACTTTGCCCCAGTCCTCAGCAGTCCATTCACCATACTTTCTGCAGAAGATCAATCTGTCCCTGATGTTTTTTTTGGAGAGAAGTGGCTTCTTTGCTGGCCTTCTTGACACCAGGCCATCTTCCAAAAGTCTTCGCCTCACTGTGCGTGCAGATGCGCTCACACCTGCCTGCTGCCATTTCTGAGCAAGCTCTGCACTGGTGGCACTCTGATCCCGCAGCTGAATCCTCTTTAGGAGACGATCCTGGCGCTTGCTGGACTTTCTTGAACGCCCTGAAGCCTTCTTAACAAGAATTGAACCTCTTTCTTTGAAGTTCTTGATGATCCTATAAATTGTTGATTGAGGTGCAATCTTAGTAGCCACAATATCCTTGCCTGTGAAGCCATTTTTATGCAATGCAATGATGGCTGCACGCGTTTCTTTGCAGGTCACCATGGTTAACAATGAAAGAACAATGATTTCAAGCATCACCCTCCTTTTAACATGTCAAGTCTGCCATTTTAACCCAATCAGCCTGACATAATGATCTCCAGCCTTGTGCTCGTCAACAGTCTCACCTGAGTTAACAAGACGATTACTGAAATGATCTCAGCAGGTCCTTTAATGACAGCAATGAAATGCATTGAAAGATTCTTTTGGGATTAACTTAATTTTCATGGCAAAGAAGGACTATGCAATTCATCTGATCATTCTTCATAACATTCTGGAGTATATGCAAATTGCTATTATAAAAACTTAAGCAGAAATTTTTCCAATTTCCAATATTTATGTAATTCTCAAAACTTTTGGCCACGACTGTACACTATTGGTGAGTATCAAAAACAGGAAGGCAAGATTAGGGTTTGCCAAACGACATCTAAAAAAGCCTTCACAGTTCTGAAACAACATCCTATGGACTATGGACAGATAACACCAAGATCAACTTGTACCAGAGTGATGGGAAGAGAAGAGTATGGAGAAGGAAAGGAACTGCTCATGATCCTAAGCGTACCACCTCATCAGTGAAGCATGGTGGTGGTAGTGTCATAGCGTGGGCATGTATGGCTGCCAATGGAACTGGTTCTCTTGTATTTATTGATGATGTGACTGCTGACAAAAGCAGTAGGATGAATTCTGAAGTGTTTTGGGCAATATTATCTGTTCATATTCAGCCAAATGCTTCAGAACTCATTGGACGGCTCTTCACAGTGCAGATGGACAATGACCCAAAGCATACTGCAAAAGCAACCAAAGAGTTTTTTAAGGGAAAGAAGTGGAATGTTATGCAATGGCCAAGTCACTCACCTGACCTGAATCCGATTGAGCATGCATTTCACTTGCTGAAGACAAAACTGAAGGGAAAATGCCCCAAGAACAAGCAGGAACTGAAGACAGTTGCAGTAGAGGCCTGACAGAGCATCACCAGGGATGAAACCCAGCATCTGGGGATGTCTATGCATTCCAGACTTCATGTAATTGACTGCAAAGGATTTGCAACCGAGTATTAAAAAGTAAAAGTTTGATTTATGATTATTATTATTATTATTATTATTATGTCCCATTACTTTTGGTCCCTTAACAAGTGGGAGGCATATATGCAAACTGTAACAATGGAAAAATGGGCGAGCACTCATACACTTGGCAACCAAATTGACATATGCAGAAAATATTTATTAATAAATCCCTATAAAATTCAAGTAATAAAAATAATAAAAACAGTGTATTATAGCAATGACATACAAAAACTACAATCACATAAACTATAGTAGATATAATAGTATAGTCGATATTGTATTGAATGCTAAAATATATGATAATAAAATATTCGATACTAGTCTATAGTCGATAAATTCACTGATATAAATCACACACCAAAAACTTCAAGTATTGTCCAGGTCTTATATATGCTGTTATTGTGAAGGGGGAGGTAATTCCTCTGTGAATCTATCTCAGATTGGGAAAATGAGTGTCACTTTAAATATTGTAGGTGTATTTCCCCTGGGAATGTAGTGTATTCATAAGATGTCCACAGGAATCCTGATAATGTTGGAATAAAAAGTCTCTTATGGTATTTCCTTTTAAAGTCGAGGTAAACTTTAAATCGGTATTTGGCTTACCGTCTAGTGTCTGCTGTCTCCCTGTTGCTTGAGTGGAGCTTTAAATGTCTGCCGGCTTATTTGATCGCTCCTTCCAGCAAGCTGGTTCAAATTTCGCGGGAGTTCCAAAGATCGCGGGAGTTGACACTCTGTTCCGCAATTTCCTTCGGTACAGCTTTTCGACGATAAAAGTAGTTGTTTCTTTACTGTAAGAAATTTTTCTTTCTCTGTATGGCCATACAGTTTTATCGGAGGCTTCTCAATGCAGGTACATCACTTGTTTCACCATACGCGTTTCGGGTAGATTCGCTCTCCCTTCCTCAGTGGTCAAGTGTCTGCCTGCCTGGCCTCCATTTTTATCCATTCCTTAATTACTTCCCAACTCTCAAACACCTGCTGTTCATGCTGTTCCCAATTGGTCAGGAAATCCTCCCACATAATCAGGGGATAATTCTATACAGCATTTACATTTTTTTTTTTTTTTTTTCCTTACTTGCAGTTTCCATGCATTTTTTTGGGGACACATGTGTTTTTTTGCCCAGATGTCCCAATTGGTGTGATATATTGATGTATGAAATATAAACTTAATATCTAATTGCTAACACTTATAAAATCACATTTTAATGATAAAATATTATTAAACAAATTATTTAGATTAAAATCCGGATATAAAACTATAAATACTCCCCAACATTTATAATGGATTTGAGGAATCTTGAAAGTTGGAGATTTATAGGATTCTTGGAATTTGATAAAATTCTTGGAATTTGATAGAGAAGGAAGGGTGGGTATCTAGGAGCCAAGGACACGTCGCAGCGCCGATAAACGGCCTAGCATGCGACGTGCCATCGGCCACTAGACACCCAACTTCTATCCTAGACATTTGTCTAATAAAATCACCGCCTCTCCAGTGTTTCTCCACCTTCTCCAGTGCCACAAACATCAGACTGGATGGATCCTGGTTGTGTACGTCTTTATAATGTTTTGATAGGGAATGTTTATCG
Source organism: Bufo bufo (assembly GCF_905171765.1). Lineage (NCBI taxonomy): Eukaryota > Metazoa > Chordata > Amphibia > Anura > Bufonidae > Bufo > Bufo bufo. The sequence continues at coordinate 463,332,342 of NC_053389.1, read as the reverse complement.
TACCCCTTCCTGATGTTAGCAATATGCTCGGCCACTCTTTTTTTGAATGGCCTCTTGGTGCGTCCTATATATTGTCTATTGCAAGGACACTGGAGAAGGTAGATAACTCCACTGGAGTCACATGTAAGACAATCTTCTATCTCCCAATTAAAATCATTCTGAATCGAGGGGACAGTCGTCGTCAGGCGGGGTTTCTTATTCATTCTACAACCTATACACCTTCCACATTTATAAAAACCCTTCAGACTCAGCCAGGTTCCTGAAAGACTCAACTTGTTCTGTTTCCAAGGTTTTACAGTAGGGGCCACCTTAATACCTAGATTAGGTGCCCTAGTGAAGGTAATCGTCGGAACAGTCGGAACTAGATGTCCCACAATTTTGTCATTCAGCACGTAGTGCCACAGGGTTTTAATAATTTTCTGAATCTTCCTATAGTTCTCATTAAATGGAAGAACAACCCTAATAGCTTCTTCTTTGTTTTGTGTTTTATCTTTCTCATTTTTATCTTTGTTGACTTCCTTTTCAAAAAACTCTCTTCTATCTAGTTTCCTAATTTGATTAAGTGACTCCTCCACTAAGTTTTCAGGATATTCCTTTTCAATAAATTGTCTTTTTTCCTATCTCTCTGATAGGTTTGTTTTGTTTTTTTCAGCCTAATGATGTCTTGCTTCACTGATAGTGACAGCTCTTTGGATCTCATCTTGAGAGTTGACAGCAACAGATTCCAAATGCAAATAGCAGACTGGAAATGACCTCTGGACCTTGTATCTGCTCATTGTAATTGGGATAATGAGGGAATAACACACACCTGGCCATGGAACAGCTGAGAAGCCAATTGTCCCATTACTTTTGGTCCCTTAACAAGTGGGAGGCACATATGCAAACTGTTGTAAATTCCTACACCGTTCACCTGATTTGGATGTAAATACCCTCAAATTTAAGCTGACAGTCTGCAGTTAAAGCACATCTTGTTTGTTTCATTTCAAATCCAGTGTGGTGGTGTAGAGCCAAAAATGCTAGAATTGTGTCAATGTCCCAAAATATATGGACCTGACTGTATGTCGTGTTGTATTCTCCTGTATGTTTTGTAGCTACGGTATGTATGTAATGTTCTCCAAGTATGTTTTTTTGACAGAGTAGCAATGATCTTACAATGAAATGAAATTCATAAAAAATCCAGCAGTGTTGCGCAGCAATCCCATTCATTTCTAGGGGATCACTACAACTCTGCAATCCTGGCCTCGTCAGCTGTCGTGCCTCCAGTGTCACCATGTAGCCGTAGCCTAACAGTAGGGCTGGGAGGAAGGGGTTAGGTTAAGCATTTGGCATGGGGAAAGGGTGCTGTTTGAATTTTTGCTGCCTGAGGAAAGAAAATACCCATTGCCACAAAGCACTAAGGGAGGGGAGGCCTGAGCGGAACTCTGGCACCAGGGCCTATGAACCTTTAGGTAAGCCCCTGAATGTAGTAGATATTACCTGCAGTCACATGTAACACCATAGATAACACAGTGATAACACTGAGTACACATAATGTAGTAGACATTACCTGCAGTCCTATGTAACACCACAGTGATAAGTCTCTGAGTACAGATAGTAGCTGAATCTGCAATCCTACTTACCACAGACAACACACACTGATGTCTCTATACATACAGATAATGTAGTAGATGTCACCTGCAGTCCTATGTAACACCACAGATAACACACACTGATATCTCTATACATAGATTCCATGGCAATCACACTGAGCGTTGTACAGGCTGGAGCTCCATAACAAATTACATTGCTGCTCCTGTCTGTACCAGTGTTGCTTTCCTGGTATAGATGTGCTATGCCAGGTTTTAGCAATGTGGGCACAGACGGAGGAGCAATGTGCTTTGCTGAGCAGCTGCCCTGTGCCTGATTGCTCCACTCTGTTAGACCCTGCACCATGCTAGGCTTTAACAGAATGGAACGAGCGGGCACAGGGCAGTAGCCCAGCGCTCCTCTGACTATGTCCGCTTTTCTAAAAACATGTCAATATCAGGCTTTAGAAGATCAGTGCTGCTACAAACATGAGTAGCAATGTGCTCTGGAGCTGAGTCCTGCCTGTACACAGCATAGTGGGGCCAAACGTGAATCTGTACTCTCATACACAGCAGTGTACACGGGTACAGATTACAAAAAAATCATTTAAGGGTATTTACAGTATTAATAGGGCATTAATACGTTTTATTTAAGTTTAGGCGCACTTTAAGGAAAGATTTCAGTACAAAGATTGGTAGTGTTCTAAATTACCGTAATACAGAACTTTAGGTAATAAAAGTACTGTATTTTCCTGCGTATAAGACTACTTTTTAACACATGAAAATCTTCAAAAAAATCGGGGGTCGTCTTATACGCCGGGTGTCATCTTATATGCCGGTATACGGCGTGCTGAAACTTACTTCCTAGCCGGACTGGAGAAGCTGTCCTTCTCCAGCTTCAGGGACAGGCGCCCTCTAGCTGAGCCACCGTGTGCTGCATCCCAGCCAGCCGCTCCTGAAGCAGCCCCCTCTCCCTGCTCTCAGTGTTTTTTTCATGGCGGCAGTATCCCATTGCGTACTACCGCTCAGATCGTCTTGGAGACAGGGAGGGCTGGGCAGGCAGGGAGAGCTGACCCACCCAATCCAAGCAGGCTTTGTATGCAGTGTGCACAGAAAATACCGGTACATCGCTTGCCGTGATTGGCTGGTTGTTGTATACTGGGTTGGATTGGCGATTCTGAGGAAAGGCAGGGAAAGCAGGAGCATCTGCACTTCAGCCAATTCTAATGTTGGAACGGCGGATCTCTAATGAAGTTTGGTGTGCATCTTATCTGTAGTGAAAAAAAAGAGTCTATCTGGGGAGCAGATACATGTGGTGGTGAATACAGCACAGCACCAGTATCTGTACATACAGTACAGCACCAGTATCTGTACACACAGTACAGCACCAGTATCTGTACCGGTTCATACAGTACAGCACCAGTACATACAGTACAGTATACAAATGGCTAACAGTCAAGACCCCATCATGGCTCTACCAGCAAGAAGAAAGAAATATAAAGCCAGTTTCAAACTTAAAGTTGTAAATTTTGCCATGGAACATAATAACTGCGCTGCTGCAAGACAATATGGAGTAACAGAAAAGATGGTTCGGGACTGGAGAGAAAATGAAAAAGCATTAAAGAGTATGCCAAGGGGTAAGTGTGCATTAAGAAGAGGAACCCCACATTGGCCAGAACTCGAAAAACATGTAGCAGACATGTTGAATGAGCATCGCCAAAACGGTTATGTAGTGACACAAAATAAAATACGTTTGTTTGCATTTCAGTGGGCCAAATCTAACCCAGATCAGAGCAACAGATTTAAGGCCACTGTATCCTGGTGTACTAGAGTCTTGGAAAGGCATAATATGGTACTGAGGCAAAAGACTAAAATTGCAAAACAATTACCTGCAGATTTTGATGCCAAAGTAAAAAGCGTTTAAGGGGTAGTCCTATACGGCGAGTACAACCCAAACCCTATATTTTAACTGGAAAAGTTGGGGGTCGTCTCTTTACGCCCAGTCGTCTTATACGCCGGAAAATACGGTATTTTTTAAGCTGCTATCGTACCAAGCCAGGAAATTATGAATTATGAAATTATGAATTTTCATGGGGAAAATTATATTTGTTTAAACTGGATGAGGGATAAGTAAATTTATTACCTAGGTAAGTTATTTTTGTTAATTACCAGTCTAACACAGATCAGTTTCAGATAAATAAGTAATGAATGATTCATATGGATTGGGAGTACTTGGGATTTATTATAATTTATTTTAAAGTATGAAATCCTACTAAATTCCTCAGAGGACATCCTATTAGTTTTTGGAAATTCTTGTGATAAAGAACTATTAATGAAGATTTTGCAGATGGCTGTGAATAAAGGGTTTTAATGTCTGTAAATACACAGTCAAGTCACTTTATTATGACCACCAGCTAATATCCAGAGTAACCGCCATGTACAGCAGCTAGGCGGGCTGGGAGGGACTCAGTAAAGTCCTGGTAGGTTGTGAAAGGTATCTGGAGCCACACTGACTGCAGTGCATCCCACAGCTGCTGGAGTGTCTGTGGGGGAGGATGCGTAGAGTGAAGAAGACAATTGAGGTTCAAGTCTGAGTGAATTGGGTTCAAGTCTGGGGAATTAGGGGGTCAAGGTAGCACTTGGAAGTCTTGCTTTTTCAACCAGTGTCGCACATTTCTAGCAATGTGACATGTCGCATTGTCTTGTTGGAAGATCTCATCCACCCCAGGGAAGACAATCAGCATGTATGGGTGTACATGATCTGCAAGGATGGATTCATAACTAAATGGATTTAGTCTGTCTTCCACATGGCTTAGTGAACCCATAGAATGCCATGAATATTGACTGCAAAGTATTTGCTCTCTGATGTTTCTCTCCTCACATGCCAATGTCCATTTGTTCAATGAAGCAGAAAATGTGAATCAGCGGAGGTCCAATTCCTACAATGCCAAACATCATTAGAGTTTTTTTAAACACATCTGGTACCTCCCTCGTTTATTTTGCTGGTGGTAGTCGACGGTCACCTCTCACATGGTGCTTTGCAGTTTCCAAATTGCTTCTTTGCAATGGTGCCGTATGTCCACTCATGATACACTTTTACCACAGCAGCACGTGAACAGTTAAGAAACTACACAGTTTCAGAAATACCGCCAGTCTTGGCCCAAATGCAAATAATCATCCTTTTTTGCAACTCTGATAATTCACCCCTTTTACTCATGACAGCAACAAAGGATATGTGTGCAGACAGCTTATTGCACCTTCTATACCCACCAAGCCAGCTCACGATACACACCACTTTCTTTATGAGCTACACATTGCCAACGTTAAAAGCAGGAAATAATCATAATAATGTGACTCAACTGTGTATGTTAACCACCATGCCAAATTTGTGTTAAACAGCAAAAATGTGGTTCCAATTAATTCTATGAAATGTTTTTTTTTGCATCAATAGTAAAAAAAAATATTCAGGGATATTTATTTTGTTCACAATATTGTAGGAGCAATATTATACTTCTTGTGTTGTCTGGTGTCTTTCTACCAATAAGAAATCCTACTTGATAATTTTTAGTTAAGGATGGTCAAATATTTTTCAATCTAGCATGTATTTTAGCATATAATTTTATGTCTCCATTTAATAAAGATATACGCCTGTAGTTTAGTGTGAAGTCTGTGGATTTTTCAGATAATATTGATATTGCAACAATTAGGGCCTGTAACATATCTTTAAAGAACCAGAGATGAAATCTTCATGAAAAACTGATTTCAAATAGGGAAGTAAAATATAAGAAAATATCTTATAGTAATGATTAGCCTGTCGGGACCTGGTATTTTGTGTAGAGGAGCAAATTTAATAAGATTTAATAAGAAATATCCCCAGATCACATCAACTGAGCAACTCGGTAACTAATTCTGAAATTGTTAAAGGCTTTCTGTCACCAGAAATACCAAAATTAAACTAAATGGCATTAGCGATGTGCTGATGTCAGCTGAACCAAACTAGCTTATTCCTAGTTTTATCCGTGCCCCCGTTACTCCATAAATGTAACTTTTATAATATGCAAATTAGCCGCTAGGAGCAGGGGGGCATTGCTACTGATCCCACAAGCTCCGTTCTCCCACCTCTGTCACTTCCTTTCAAGTATTGATTGACAGGACCAGGCAGCGTTCGCATCCTCCTGCCGGCCCTGAGTGCATGTTAAATCTTGCGCCTGTGCTGTGCCGTTCAGTATTCGGCACATGCATAGTGAAGGAAAAACACTCTGGAGATATTTCTAGGGAGGTTTACTTTACTCAAAAATAAATGTAATTATTCTTGTGTTGCTTGTGGGGTGCTAGCGCTTGTTCATTGTATAATAATACAGTGCTGCGCATAATTATTCATACCCCTGGCAAATTTTGACTTAAAGTAACTTTTATTCAACCAGCAAGTAATGTTTTGACGGGAAATGACATAGGTGTCTCCCAAAAGATAAGACGATGTACAAGAGGCATTATTGTAAAAAAAAAAAAATAACATTTCTCAGCTTTTATTTACATTTGAGCAAAAAGTGTCCAGTCCAAAATTATTCATAACCTTCTCAATAATCAATAGAAAAGCCTTTTTGGCTATTACAGCAATCAAACGCTTCCTATAATTGCAGACCAGCTTTTTGCATGTCTTCACAGGTATTTTTGCCCATCCATCTTTAGCAATGAGCTCCAAATCTTTCAGGTTAGAGGGTCTTCTTGCCATCACTCTGATCTTTAGCTCCCTCCAGATTAGCAATTGGATTCAAGTCTGGACTCTGGCTCGGCCACTCCAAAACGTTAATGTTGTTGTCTGCTAACCATTTCTTCACCACTTTTGCTGTGTGTTTTGGGTCTTTGTCATGCTGAAATGTCCACTGGTGCCCAAGGCCAAGTTTCTCTGCAGACTGCCTGATTATGTCGTTGAGAATCCTCATGTATTGCTCTTTTTTCATGGTGCCATTTACTGTGATTAGGTTCCCTGGTCCATTGGCTGAAAAACACCCCAAAAGCATTAGGCCTCTTTCACACGGGCGTTGCTGAAAAATGCGCGGGTGCGTTGCGGGAACACCCGCGATTTTTCCGCGCGAGTGCAATACATTGTAATGCGTTTTGCACTCGCGTGAGAAAAATCGTGCATGTTTGGTACCCAAACCCGAACTTCTTCACAGAAGTTAGGGCTTGGGATCGGTGTTCTGTGGATTGTATTATTTTCCCTTATAACATGGTTATAAGGGAAAATAATAGCATTCTGAATACAGAATGAAAAGTAAAATAGCACTGGAGGGGTTAAAAAAAATAAAAAATAATTTAACTCACCTTAATCCACTTGATAGCGCAGCCGGCATCTGCTTCTGTATTCTTTTCTTTAGGACCTGGCTAAAGGACCTTCGATGACGTCACTCCGGTCATCACATGGTACGTCACATGATCTTTTACCATGGTGAATCACCATGGTAAAAGATCATGTGACGTACCATGTGATGACCGGAGTGACGTCATCCCAGGTCCTTAAACTATAGTTAATGCTCTCCACAGGTCCTATACAGTAAAAGAGTCAGACGGAGATGCCGGGCATCGCGAGCAAGTGGATTAAGGTGAGTTAAATGATTATTATTATTTTTTTAACCCCTCCAGCCCTGTTTTACTTAGCATTCTGTATTCAGAATGCTATTATTTTCCCTTATAACCATGTTATAAGGGAAAATAATAAGGTTCGGGTCTCCATCCCGATCGTCTCCTAGCAACCGTGCGTGAAAATCGCACCGCATCCGCACTTGCTTGCGGATGCTTGCGATTTTCACGCAACCCCATTCATTTCTATGGGGCCTGCGTTACGTGAAAAACGCACAAAGAGGAGCATGCTGCGATTTTCACGCAACGCAAAAGTGATGCGTGAAAATCACCGCTCGTGTGCACAGCCCCATAGAAATGAATGGGTCGGTATTCAGTGCGGGTGCAATGCGTTCACCTCCCGCATCGCATCCGCGCGGAATACTCGCTCGTGTGAAAGGGGCCTTAGGCTCCCACCACAATGTTTGACAGTGGGGATGGTGTTTTTTGAGTTGAAGGCTTCTCCTTTTTTACGCCAACTGGACACTTTTTGCTCAAATGTAAATAAAAGCTGTGAAATGTTTTTTCCCCACAATAATGCCTCTTGTACATTGTTGTATTATCTTTTGGGAGACACCTATGTCATTTCCCGTCCAAAAATTACTTGTTGGTTGAATAAAAGTAACTTTAAGTCATTTGCCAGAAGTATGAATAATTATGGGCAGCACTGTAGGTTTAATAGATTAATTTGTTCTGTATTAATTTTGGATGCTATTGCAATGGAATAATGTCACTAATTTTGTGATTTGAGTCTATTTCTTCTTGTCATAGCGCTGTTGATATCAAGTTCCCTTTGACATTTAATTCTGGAGCTAAGTTTAATAAAAGTTCCCCTGATTAGTGTCTTGTGTGCATTCCATAATATATATTACAATATAAGACATCTTCACAGTTTTTAGAGTATTTATTATGTGCTATTATATATGAGTCAGCTTGCCATATATAGTTATTTGTTTTAGGGTTTGTTTCAGATAGAGCAACTAATATTGGTGCATTGACCCACTGTGTTAGCTAACCAGTTTGACTTGGGGATGAACCTTATAGCATTGTCTTCCCTGGAATTCACCCTTTAAACCCTATACAGGGATCTGAACTTTGTCACAGGGAACCAACCAGGCCACTACATCCTGGAGTAGTCCTAGTGTAGTTGAGACCAGTGAAAAGCACCAAGGACTCAGTCAAAAGATGTAGTCTAAATACAGAGGTCAGGGCAGGCACCAAGGACCAGAATCGCTAGACAGGCAAGGTATGGTACATGAGTAGTCAGAAAAGACACCAGACCTTTGCTGGTGACTAGAGACTAGAAAACCTCAAAGCTCAGACGAGGAGGTGTAACCACAGTGCAGCTAAATAGCGAGACTGATCATCAACTTAGCCAGCATGGACAGGGGCAAAAGGAAAGAATTAACTCTCGCAGTGCTGAAAGGAAGTTCACTGAACACTAGTCCCAATATACACCTGCCCGAGAAAGCAGGACAGTGGCAGACACGGAGTGCCGATGTAACAATTGCATATGCTATCAAAGATTGAGAACATATCAGTGAGTATAATTTGTGTCTATGTAAATAGTATAATTAACCTCCTTCTGAAGCATGGTGTAAGTGCATCCCGTTCGTTCCTAATAATCTGCCCAATTATTGCACAGTGTAAATCCACCTTAAAGGGGTCCTCCAGGTTCAGAATACAGCAAATGTGGGTCTTTTGTAAGCAAAGAGTATAACTTTTTGTTTTTTTTACCTCTTGCCAAAGAAGATTCATTTTAAATGAAGAATTCAAACTTCTCACATTCATAGACAGGATATTAATAGCCATTTTGAAAGTACTCTTTTGTGGCTGCGACAAAGTTTTTGATAAGAGGTTAAAGTTGAGTTTGGAATGGGTCTCTGTCTCAGTTTAGCAGGACTGTTGGAAGATGATGGCAGGACCACTACAAGTGAAGATTGATTAGCCACTAAGGAGTCTTTGTATTGTTTATCAAGTGCAGGAAATTCTACCATCTTGGTTGTGGATACATGCGGAGTAAATTATAAAAGCTCATTTTCAGCCTTAAAAGGTGTTTTCTTCTTTTTCTTTCTTTGTGAATGAGTCTTAGTAACCTGAAGAGTGCTCCGGACAGCAGCCAGCACTACCTTTGGAGCTTTCATCTGGCTTATCCATGAACCTATGACGTGGAAGTTGAGATCTTCACTGACTGTTCTCTGCCTCCTGTAACATTAGAATTGCTGGCATGGCTGCTTTTAAAGACGCTGGTAGGTCACCAAAAGGTGATTTGAGTGAGGTGGACCTAAAGCTGCTGTCTCACGCTGTTATCTTAATCAGTGGTCCAGCCACACCCCAAATTCTATCTTTTAGGAGTACTGAAATATAATGAAATTCGGTACCTATGGAACAGATTGCATCTGCCATGTGCAACCAATCTCAATTCTGCCTCTTTGCTGAGATTTTTGGATTTGCAAGGATTTCTCCTGTCCCACTCCTTTTTCTGTCAAGTTCCACCACAGAAGTAGATTTAAGGTCACATTGTTTTGATTCCGAACTCCTGGACACTATTTCATTGCACAGAAGGATCTTTTAGGTTGTATTCAAGATGGTGGCAGGGTAGAGTAGAATGCATCATAGATACAGAAATTATTGTATACATATTAGTAGTATATATTCAAAGGGGTTGTCAAACGTTGAATAACATTTACTTGGCAGCTGGACAATGACTGGTTCCAGTGGACAATGTCTGGTTCCAGTACCATGAGTCCTGTTCCCATTGCTTCTAGTACCCACTGGATTGGCCTCATGCATGATACCGCTGAGAATATTGATTGGCTGGCAGCTGATACATGCATGCATACAGTATGTTATGACTGGATGCGATGGGAATGGGAGCCATTTTGCTGGAACCTGTGTTTGTTTTTTAGTTTTTTTCCAGCTATCCGCGGAATTGTATTCAATGTCAGACAACTCTTTAATTATGATATTATTAGGTAGAAAGAGATCTTGTCCCCCACTATTATTCATATACAGTAACTGTCCTAGTATATTGATGACATAATAATTAACAATGTACACTATTTTGTGGGACAGAGCACTTTTTACTGGTAGTGAATATGTATCGGTATGTATGTGCAGGCGGTGTAGCTTGAGCGCTATTTAAAAAATAAATTAAAAAAAGGTGATAGACCGTACTTGCTGTCCTACTCTTGTCAGGTGTAAAGATATATACTGTAAATCCTTTAGTTGCATATGATTTAAAAATCTATGATTTAATAATCTAAATATTTTAGTATTTTAGTTTACTGTTCAGGGCTCCAGATGGCGACCAAAACGGTCGCCAATGCGCCTTAAAATTTGCAGATGGCGACAAGACTTTTTAGTCTTGTCGCCATTTGCTACTGTACCGCCGCGATCCTGCGCAGCCTAAGTTCTCTTCACTAGCACACCGCACAGTGGAGAAGGAAGGAGTTCCTCCTTCTCCATTGTGACGCTGCCGCCACTACCACCAATGGGGATATAGCAGGGAGGAGGAGGGGAGGAGCTGTCGCCACTGCGCCACCAATGAATGTAAAACATAAGTATAGGCAGCTGTATCACAGACCCGGCCTCAATAACAGGGCATGCGATCCGCGGCCATTAACCCCTCAGGTGCCCCAGATCGCATGCCCTGTTATTGAGGCCGGGTGCCCGGTCTGTGATACCGCTGCAGACAATTGTATGAAGGAGTCAAAGAGGACCTTTCATGGGTCCAAAGAATATGAACTTATCAGCAGGCTGCATAGAGCGGCGCCCAGGGATCTAAGTGCACTTACTATTATTCCTGGGCGCCGCTCCGTTCGTCCGCTGTGGCCCCCGGTATTTTCAGCATTCAGAGGAAGAAAGAGGAGGAGACGCCAGTGTCTCTCTGTCTCCATAACAGCAGCGCTGTCCAATCAGAGCTCAGAGCGAGGGAGAAAAAAAACCTCCCTGGCTCTGCGCTGTGATTGGACAGCGCTGCTGTCAGGGAGAAGGACAGACACTTTAAGATTTGATTTGTTTCAGGTTTGTTAAATCTTTGAAAAAAATCACTGTCAACACAAATTGATTCTACCCAAACCTTTCTCTCTTTCTCTCTCTCTTTCTCTCTAGTTCGCTTGAAACGAATCACCAAAAATTCAGGTTTGTGAGAATGCAAACTTTTTGGGAAATCTGGGACAAATTCCAAACTGGTAGAATGGATTTGATCATCCCTACCATTATATGTATGTGCATGTATATTATACGTTTGTGTACAGTATTTGGTGGTATTTGTGTTTGCAGCATATGGTCGCTTTATTTATAAGTAAAAATATATCTATGCAGACTACGATGCATCTACCTTCTGTGTGGAAAGGGCCCACAGAATTCCCTTTAAAAAACCTCCTCCAGGTGCCCCCCCTAGGGCAATCTTAGCTAAATTTGTCTGCTCAAAGGACCGGGACTGGGTTCTTAGACGCAAAAGAGAAGTATCAGAAACATATTTTGATAATAACCTGATATCAATATTCCCTGACTTCTCTCGAGAGACTCAAAGTAAAAGAAAGATCCTTTTTTGATGTTAAGAAAAGACTTATTTTAGCTAAGATTAAGTACTCAATGTTATTCCCCGCTAAACTAAGAGTGGTATATAATGATTCTGTCTGTTTCTTCTCTACACATGCGGAGGCGGCACAATGGCTGGATTCTAGGGGTTTATGAAATAGTGCGAGGAGGTGGTGGGGATGGAGGTTAATGAGGGGAGGTGACGGGGGGAGGTTTGGTGGAAGGTGAGAGGTCCATGGGTATTGTAAAATGCCTTGTCAACCATGCAGGGGGGCTTTTGGGGGTGGGTTCTAGGGAGGATTTGGCTGCCGTTCTCTGTTTCATGGCCGTGCGTGCCCCTCCGCTGAGATTGGGGATACCTCTACTCATATGATATGCCGTGTAACATTTTATGTTGGAATGTGAGAGGGTTGGGAGACAGAGTGAAGAGGACGGTGGTATTTGACCTTGTGGTCCGTCATCTGCCTGCGATTGTGGCACTACTAGAGACCCATGCAACAGCAGATAGGATGTATACATTGAAAAGGAAATGGGCCTCTCTGGAGTACCACGCTTGTTACTCTTCTTATGCAAGAGGTGTTAGTGTATATATTCTTCGAGGGATGGAGTTCCAACCGCTAGACAGTTCCATCGATAAAGAGGGGCGATACGTATTTCTTCATGGGTATTGGAAAGGGCAAGAGGTGATATTGGCTTTTATATATATCCCCCCTCCATTTAAATCATCGTTTTTTTTAGATTTAACCCAATATATATCTACTAAAAATCAATGTGCCTTATTGGTGGCAGGCGATTTTAATGCGGTACCGGACCCTGAGTTGGACCGGTTCTCTTCACTCTCTGGGCGCGGTTGCAGTCGGTCCCCTTTGACTGCTGTGTGCCAGGAGCTGGCGCTGGTCGATATCTGACGCCACCTCTACGGCAATAAAAAAATCTTTTCATGTTTTAGCCAGTCATACGGGTCCATGTCCTGTATTGATCTGGCCTTTGCAAGTCCGGATCTGTGCGGTCGCGTCCTGAGAATGAAGTACGAACCTCATGGAATCTCGGATCACTCCCCAGTTCTGATTGTGTTTGCGGAGGCTCCAACTTCAGGAAGAACTTTTAAATTGAACCCGCATTGGTTTGAGGTGATAGGGGAGCAATCCCGTGTAGATCAGGATATTCAGGAATTTTGGGGCTTCAACGTAGGCTCAACACATATTCATTATGTGTGGGACGCGTTGAAGGCCCATATTAGGGGCCTGTACTTTAATAAAATCCATAGATTCAGAATGGAATTACGACGTAGGGAAAAACAACTGACAGACTCAATAAGGAGTTTGCGTGCCGCATTAATTGATTGTTATAAGGAGCAACTCATCACCCAATTAAAGGAGGCTAATTCTCAGCTTAAGATACTTTTATATAAAAAAGCACAACACAAGCTTCTATTTCAAGGCCAGAACCGTTTTTGCGAATCTGGTAAAACGGGCAGGTTTTTGGCTCGTTTGGTAGCCAACCAGAGAGAGGATACTAGTATAAAAGAAATTAGGAATCCACAAGGAACTGGGGTGAGATCCGCAGAGGAGATCAGAGAGGAATTTGTGAAATATTATTCTACCCTCTATAAATCTGAGTCTATGTCTAGTCGTATTGACATGGATCAATACCTTCAACAATTGGCGCTTCCCCAGTTACCTACCAAAGATAGAGAGAGGCTGGACTCCCCCATCCTTTTGGAGGAACTCCAAGCGACTCTCCCGTTCCTAAAGTATAGTTCATCTCCCGGCCCAGATGGATTGCCGTTTGAAATCTATAGGTACCATGCCAAATCTCTCTTGCCGATTCTTCTTCAAGTCTTTAATGAATCCTGCGCACACGGCTCTTTACCACCATCATTTAGAGAGGCAGTAATTATACTGGTCTTGAAAAAGGAGAAGGACCCATGCGATGTGGGGTCATATAGGCCTATATCGCTCCTAAATACGGACTACAAGATTTTCGCAAAAATCTTGGCTAACCGCTTGAAGAGGGTTATAGCTGATCTGGTATACTCTGACCAGACGGGCTTTATTCCGGGCCGCCAAATACAGACGAGTATATATAGGGTCTATCTGAATTTGTCTGTTGGGGGTAGTGTGGACCACGCCATCCTGTCACTAGACGCCGCAAAGGCGTTTGATAGGATGGAGTGGCCTTTTCTCTGGGCTACGATGTCTTGTTTTGGCCTTGGGAACCAATTTTTGGGAATGACTCAAATGCTATATGAACAGCCAGTTGCATATATCAATATCAATGGTATGAGATCTTCTCTTGTTACGATGCGGAGAGGGATGAGACAGGGTTGTCCCCTGTCTCCCCTCCTCTTCGCTCTTTTTATTGAACCGTTGGCTTGTCGGATTCGTTTGGAGAATTCTATAGAAGGCTTCGGGGTGGCGGGAGTGAGTGATAAAATAAGTTTGTATGCAGACGATGTGATTCTGTTTTTGGACCAGGGTTGGAAAATCGTTCCGTATGTCATAGAGGTAATAGAACACTATGGTAAATTATCAGGTTATATGATCAACTGGACAAAGTCATCGCTCCTCCCGCTGAACTGGAAAGCTGTAGATGTGGGGAGCCGAGTCCGCGTCTTGACTCCTAACGATTCCTTGGATTACCTGGGGGTTAAAATCGGGGTGCCTATAAGCAGGTTTTATGAGCTTAATTTGGCCCCAGTTTTGAATAAAGTTAGGATCAAAGTTGGCGCTTGGCGGAAATTGATACTGGCACAGACAGATCGAATTGCATTGATTAGGATGATTATTCTGCCTATAGTCTTGTTCCCGATGTGTGCTTCCCCCATTTGGATTGATGATATCTTCTTTCATAGATTTGAGACTTTGATTAACGACCTAATTTGGGGCAGGAAGAGGGTGCGCATAAAGCAGAGATATCTATGGTTGTCGGAGGCAGACGGTGGGCTGTCACTACCCTTTTTTCAAGGTTATTATTTTTGTGCACAGATTCAGCGGTGCTGTTATTGGAAAGAGAGTTTACTTTCACGGTATTTGAATAAAGTTTATGACAGGCCAATAGAGAATATTTTTGCATGTTTGGAAACTGGGTCTATGGGAATGAGGAAGTCCTTGCAGATCCCTTGCTCACTACAGAGGGTGTGGAACAGGTTGAAGGAGATCCTTAAAGTCCCCGGTCCGTTTGTCTTCACCCCTCTGTGGGGGAACGGGGGGCTGGAGGAATTCTTCAAAATTACAGATTTTGGTTATTGGTTACGAAATGGTATCTATATGGTGTCTCACCTTTTTCATTTAGGGCGCTTTAAATCACTTTCGGAATTTGGTTTTAATGATAGTTCACCATTAGAGGTATTTATGTATGCACATTTGAAACATGTATTTGAAGCCTCTAGGAATAGGGGTCGTATTTTTCCACGAGAGAATATATTTTTTGATTACTGTGACGCCCAGAAGGATGAGAAGGTGAAAATATCTAGACTATATGCTAAACTCCGAATGGCACTGGCAACTGTAACGCCTTTTAAAAGTCCAAGTAAATGGGAGCAAGAGCTGAATTGCCCTCCTTTACAGTGGCCCACTATTTATAGGAACGTGAGAAGGGCGACAGTTTCCAGTGCACATAGATTAATTCAATTTAAGATCCTCCATAGACTGCACTATATGCCCAAAACCCAAGGAAAATTTCCCCAAAATAGGGACCGGGACTGTTGCTGCCCTAAATGTGGATATGTTAATGCGAACTATGTCCACCTGCTCTGGAGTTGCAATAAAATAAGAAAATATTAGGATGAGGTATTCTTTGCCCTACAAAAGGAATCCTCAATGAATTATAACCCGGGGATCTTGATAGTGATCTTTGGAGACTATGGCTCAGAAATGGAAGTCCCCCCCCATGTTAGACGGATTTGGATGAGAGGATTGATGGTAGCGAAAGCTATATTGGTTAAGTACTGGGGTTCTGTCTCCCAGCCCTCTTCAAGGGAGTGGGGTATATACCTACAACAAATTAAAATTTATGAGGATATTGAAAGGAATCGGAGAGTTGCACGCAGAGCCATGTAGATATATCTAATGTATTTATTGTATGTTGCACTTGAATGAATTGAGGGGAACGACAGCCAATGGGGGGACGGGGGGGGGGGGACGGTTATAAGGATATTTATGATTGTTATATTATATACATTGATGTGTTTAATATTGGTCTATGTACTAATTCTATGAATTCTCAAAATAAAAATAAAGAATAATTAAAAAATATATAAAAAATAAATATATCTATCTATCTATATCTATTTATCTATCTATAGGTGCTGATTAAATTTGTGGCGGCATTATTTATGTGTACAATATATGGTATGTGGTACTTGTCTATACAGTAAATAGTGGAATTAGTTATAGGTACTGTATAGTATATGGTGGGATTGTGAGCAAAGTTTAAATGCTGTGAAGCTAGACATTGAAAACTTTAAGGGAACAGCACACAATTTACCTTGGGGACATCCAAATATGACATTTGCAGAGAGGCAATTTCCGAATTGTGTAATAACAAACAGATCACCATAAAGCCCACAAACAAAGGCGAAGCAGTGGTTGTTATGGATACATGTTGGTACGTGTCAGAAAATGTACGTCAACTTAGTGATTAACCCAAACTTAGAGATGACCCTAAATTTGATATTTTGAAATTGGTGAGGCACACTCTAGATAGAGCTAAACAGGTAGGGATTATTAACATTGATCTATACATCTTACTACTACTTGAACACCCTAAGACTCCTCTGATTTATATCTTTAACAACACTCCTAAATCCCTGTCCAATTCACCAGGATGTCCTATCATCTCCGGTAGAGACTCCATCTTCTCCAGCATTGCCATTTCCTTGGATAAAATGCTAAGCACATATGCCATTCATACAAAATAATTTATTCATGACACCAGTGACTTCCTCGATAAAATATCAGGAGTCCAGGTATGTTCCCACTCCATCTTGGCATCTTTTGACGTGACGAGCCTCTACACCTCAATTGATCATGATAGAGGTGTGGAGGCTGTTCGCACACCTCAATCGATCATGATAGAGGTGTGGAGGCTGTTCGCACACCTCAATCGATCATGATAGAGGTGTGGAGGCTGTTCGCAGATGCCTAAATAAAGCCCACTTCACATTTGCGGTAAGCAGATCTAGCAGGCTGTTCCGGCTGTAACCAACCTGATAGACCTGTGAATGCTGGGCGCTACTGTGCGCTGCCAAGATACCATAGGGCCCCATTAACTATAATGGGGACCTGCAGAGATTCGGATGCTGCCCAGCAAATATGCAGAGAAGTAGACGGACTAAAACTGCATAATTATAGTAAATGGGGCCAGATGGTAAACTGGCAGCACACGGTAACACCCGGCATTCACAGGTCTTGCAGTCTGTTCCTGGCGGGAACACAGCCTGCCGGATCAGCTTACCACAAATGTGAAACAGCCTAAGGGTGTAAACACTAATGAATGCAATGAATTCATAATTTCCCTACACTATATAATACTATGATTCAATTACTTTGCATTTAGAGAGGACTACTATGTGCAGCTACGTGGCACCACAATGGGGTCAAATGTGGCATCTACTTATTCCAAAATTGATGTTTTATTTATGTTTTGATTTGGACAGGTTCTGAGGACACATTTTTTTTCCGCAAAAATTTTAATGACATAGATTATGACATCAAATTCACCTTCACATCCTCACCTGACTCAATTCAATTCTGGATTCATTGGTCACGAAGGTACATGCTAAACTCACAACAGATATGTACACTAAACCTTCAGATTCCAACAAGCTACCTAGATTTGACAGCTGCCATCCTCATTCCATGATCAATTCACTGCCATTAGCCAGCTACTGAGGGTCAAACAAAACTATACAGGACAGAAATGTTCTGCCACACAGAATAAAAGAAATGTCCTCTAAATTTCTCCACAGAGGTTACTCTAAACAACGTATCAACTCACATATAGAGAAAATAGAACATCACACCAGACTTAACTTCTCAACGGCCCAAAAACAGTTTAGCAGAACACCTTTCATTTCCACATTTTCTGAAAACAGTAAAGACATCAGTGACATTATCAGAAAATGCTGGCCCATTTTAACAGCATGTTGCAGAACTCAGTGTTCTGCCACTCATATCCTAACGTCGCACACCTAACTTAAGGGATAAATTGCTTAAGGCCGATATTCAGATCAAGACAACTGTGCAGACCTATTTAGGCCCCAAGAGAGTAGGATGTTTTTCCTGTCTAAGCTGTGTCAATTGTCCTAAATGATCAAAGGCAGCATGTTCACACATTCAACCCTTGGTGGATAATTTGATATAAGGCATTTCTTAACATGTGACACCACTTTTGTTGTTTACTTGCTACAACATCCTTGTCAGTTACTCTATGTAGGAGAGACCACACTTGATTTGAAAACCAGATTAAACCAACATAGGTACATGATTAGACAGAAAATAAGGATCTCCTAGTCCCTAAACACTTTACAGAGTTGGGGCATGAGAAAAAAGACCTTAAGTTCTGCATCATTGATCATGTCCCACCCCTTAAAAGAGGCGGCGACAGAGAGGCTCTTCTGAAACAGAGACCTACAGCCTTAAAGAGGTTATCCGACTTAAATAAATGTATTCTAATTGCTCTTATTGTAGTCCAGTGAAAGTTTCATAAAATCGCTTTCATCACCTATCTATCACTATTTGGCCAGTTCAGTTCTGGGTCATGTGACCCCCGACGTCATCAAGCCTGCTCTGCTGATGACGTCTCGTTTACAGCCGTCTCCCTGCTTGAGGGAGTGGCCAAGCTCTGTAAACGAAACGTCAGAGCCTCTGGTGCCCGCCCCTCTCCAGCTCTCCTCACACTGCCTCGGCTCTGGTATGCGATCGCTCATGCGCAGTACATACCAGAGCCGAGGCGATATCTTCTCCGGTAGCAGGGTATGTTTCTCCCTCCTGCATTCACTGGGGCTAGAGGTGCCAGTTTGTAAACGTTCCCCTCTGCATCTGGGGATCGTTATTACAGCCCTGTCCGTCCCCCCCCGTCCCCCCCCCCCACTAGTACACATTGAACACCCCCTGGGAAATATAAATAAATAATTGGCCATCATTATTATCATCATCATCATTATTCAGCTATATAAAATCCTTATCTGCCACCAAAATATGTATTTATCAGCAATATCCATATTGAATATATATTTGAATAATACAGGGAGTGCAGAATTATTAGGCAAGTTGTATTTTTGAGGATTAATTTTATTATTGAACAACAACCATGTTCTCAATGAACCCAAAAACCTCATTAATATCAAAGCTGAATATTTTTGGAAGTAGTTTTTAGTTTTAGCTATTTTAGGGGGATATCTGTGTGTGCAGGTGACTATTACTGTGCATAATTATTAGGCAACTTAACAAAAAACAAATATATACCCATTTCAATTATTTATTTTTACCAGTGAAACCAATATAACATCTCAACATTCACAAATATACATTTCTGACATTCAAAAACAAAACAAAAACAAATCAGTGACCAATATAGCCACCTTTCTTTGCAAGGACACTCAAAAGCCTGCCATCCATGGATTCTGTCAGTGTTTTGATCTGTTCACCATCAACATTGCGTGCAGCAGCAACCACAGCCTCCCAGACACTGTTCAGAGAGGTGTACTGTTTTCCCTCCTTGTAAATCTCACATTTGATGATGGACCACAGGTTCTCAATGGGGTTCAGATCAGGTGAACAAGGAGGCCATGTCATTAGATTTTCTTCTTTTATACCCTTTCTTGCCAGCCACGCTGTGGAGTACTTGGACGCGTGTGATGGAGCATTGTCCAATTTTTCTTGAAGGATGCAGACTTCTTCCTGTACCACTGCTTGAAGAAGGGGTCTTCCAGAAACTGGCAGTAGGACTGGGAGTTGAGCTTGACTCCATCCTCAACCCGAAAAGGCCCCACAAGATCATCTTTGATGATACCAGCCCAAACCAGTACTCCACCTCCACCTTGCTGGCGTCTGAGTCGGACTGGAGCTCTCTGCCCTTTACCAATCCAGCCACGGGCCCATCCATCTGGCCCATCAAGACTCACTCTCATTTCATCAGTCCATAAAACCTTAGAAAAATCAGTCTTGAGATATTTCTTGGCCCAGTCTTGACGTTTCAGCTTGTGTGTCTTGTTCAGTGGTGGTCGTCTTTCAGCCTTTCTTACCTTGGCCATGTCTCTGAGTATTGCACACCTTGTGCTTTTGGGCAATCCAGTGATGTTGCAGCTCTGAAATATGGCCAAACTGGTGGCAAGTGGCATCTTGGCAGCTGCACGCTTGACTTTTCTCAGTTCATGGGCAGTTATTTTGCGCCTTGGTTTTTCCACACGCTTCTTGCGACGATGTTGACTATTTTGAATGAAACGCTTGATTGTTCGATGATCACGCTTCAGAAGCTTTGCAATTTTAAGAGTGCTGCATCCCTCTGCAAGATATCTCACTATTTTTGACTTTTCTGAGCCTGTCAAGTCCTTCTTTTGACCCATTTTGCCAAAGGAAAGTTGCCTAATAATTATGCACACCTAATATAGGGTGTTGATGTCATTAGACCACACCCCTTCTCATTACAGAGATGCACATCACCTAATATGCTTAATTGGTAGTAGGCTTTCGAGCCTATACAGCTTGGAGTAAGACAACATGCATAAAGAGGATGATGTGGTCAAAATACTCATTTGCCTAATAATTCTGCACTCCCTGTATAGATATTGCTTAGATACAGATAATGCTAATGATACTTTCACACTAGCGTAAGTTTATTTTCACAGTAGCGGCAGGACGTATCCGACAGGCTGTTCACCCTGTCGGATCCTTCCTGCCGCTATTTGGCCATTCCGCTGGACGGATCCGTTATTGCAATGCATTTCTAGACGGATCCGCACCTGGTTCCGTCTACAAATGCTGTCAGTTGTCACACTGATCGGCAGATCCAGCAGGCACACAGCTCCGACGACGGAGCTGCCTTGCGGATCCGGCGTTGCAAAACAACTGAAGGATGGATCCGTCCTTCCGGTCTGCGCATGAGCAGACAATGAAAACTGTGAAAAAGACTGACAGAGGGATCCGTCCATCCGCATGGCAAGCGGATAGACGGATCCGTGACTTCCGGTCTGCGCATGCACAGACCATGAAAACTGTGAAAAAGACTGACAGAGGGATCCGTCCATCCGCATGACAAGCGGATAGACGGATCCGTTATTGCAATGCATTTCTAGACGGATCCGCACCTGGATCCGTCTACAAATGCTGTCAGTTGTCACACTGATCGGCGGATCCGGCAGGCAGCTCAGACGATGGAACTGCCTGCCGGATCACACTAACGCTAGTGTGAAAGTACCCTAAAAAGTTGGAAATCCAGTACTTTTAGTCAAGCGGCCGCTCGCTGTGCACTGCCGTGCTGCGCCGTAGCTCCACCACCATCCCCTTTATAGTCAATGGGGACAGAGCGGCAGTCCAGCGGCACGGCCAAATAGCGGCAAGGTGGATCCGACAGGGTGAACAGCCTGTTGGATCGATCCTGCATCTAGTGTGAAAGTACCCTTAGGCTCCATTCACACATCCGCAAATGGGTCCGCATTCGTTCCGCAATTTTGCGGGACGGGTGCGGACCCATTCATTTGCTATGGTGACGGAATGGATGCGGATAGCACACAGTGTGCTGTCTGCATCCGCATTTGCGGAGGGCGGCCCCGATCTTCAGGTGCGCAGCTCCGCAAAAGATAGAACATGTCCTATTCTTGTCCGCAGCTTGCGGACAAGAATAGGCATTTCTATAGGGGTGCCGAGCGGGTGTGTTGCAGATCCGCAATTTTCGGGTCCGCAACACACCACGGACGTGTGAATGGGGCCTTAGTGTGATCCGGCAGGCAGTTCCGTAGTCGGAGCTGCCTGCCGGATCTGCCGATCGGTTTGTCAACTGACAACATTTGTAGACGAATCCGTGTGCGGATCCGTCTAGAAATGCATTGCAAGAACGGATCCGTCTAGAAATGCATTGCAAGAAGGTATCCGTCTACAAATGCACCGAAAGGATGGATCCGTCACTCCGCTTGTCATGTGTGTGTATTTTTAATATTTTTTTGCAAAGTGCAGAGCAGGGTGAAGGAAAGGTCAGGTTGTTCACGCCCAAAAATATTCATGAGGCAGAGCTCAGGCTTTGTTGTTATACGCCCCCTCAGCATGTACTTCAGCATGTAAACACAGCAATAACAGAACCATGAAAAGGTGTAAATATGGGTTTTAACTTGATGAAATCTAGCTTAACCAAATTATATGTATATCCTGATGGATTTTAAGTGTTTTTTTTATTTATTTTTTATTAACTCGGATAACCCCTTTAAGACGCTAAAACCTCTAGGCCTTAACGTATACTTCAAGTGGGGTGTTTATGACTGAGAAGTGCCAGCAAGTGTATCAACCGGTATCTATGTGAGGGATGAGCGGGGCTGTGTCAAGGGAAAGGGGAGAGGGGGATGAAGCAGTTTAGAAGAAAAAGAGAGGGAGTAAAGAATACTGGCTGGAGAGAGAAGAATTGAAAGGAAAAGGAGGTAGGGTAAAGAAATGGAAATGGAGGTATGAGTAAAGTAAAGATGAAAGTGTAGGACTAAAGTAGAAGAAAAGGGAAGAAAAGGAGACAGGGAAATAAGAAGGAAAGCATAAATATAAAAATTCAAATTAAAAATAAAAATTTTAAAATTGAATAGAAAAAAAAAATAATAATAAAAGTAAAAATGAAATAAAGGGAAACAATTAAGAAAAATAAATAAACAAAAATAATGAAATACAAGAAAAAGAAAGAAGAAAATTTAAATAAGTATAAAGTGAAAGGAAATAAAATAACTGAAACAGAATTTCAAATAGATAAAAGGATGAGGTGTAAGTGGAGAAATGAAATGTAGTGAAAGAAGGATAAGAAATAGAAGCCATAGATAATGAATGGTGTAGAACGGGGAGAGGAAAAGGGAAGGGAAAATGGGGGGACGTAGGTGAAGGATATTACAAACCCAATGTGCGGCTTAAACTAGGGTGCAGGTCTCAATATCTGGTCTAAGGAATGAAAAGGGAAAAGGGATAAGTGTTAATATAGTTAATATAAATATTCAACAACCTAAGGTAAAGTAGTATCATATAAAACTTCCAAGATCATACTCACTGTTAAGTCCTTGTGGTTCAAGTGTCTGCAGTTGATGTATCCAGTAGGCTTCCGTACTTTTTAACATCTTGGTGAGGCTTCCATCTCTCCGGGGTGTTTCCACTTGCTCGAGTACTTGGAATCGGAGTTGTGCGATGTTGTGCCGCTTCGAGATAAAGTGTGCTGGAATTGGAAGTAATGTGTTTTCGCATCTAATGGTGCATTTGTGTTTGCAAATCCTGTCCCTAATTGTTTGGGTGGTGTTGCCTACATAGGCTAGCCCGCAGGGGCATTTGATAACGTATATTATGTTGGAGCTGTCACAAGTGAAAAAGCATTTTATCGGGAGACCTTTTCCAGTGAGTGGAACATCTTATCCCCCTTTGTGACGTGTGAGCACTGTAAGCAGTGCAAACACGGAAAAGTGCCTTTCCATTGTGTTTTTAAGAAGGATTGCTTGGTCAACCTAGAGGTGGAGCCTATATAAGCTTTGACAAGAATATCTTTAGGGTTTTTTAGGGCGCCTGTTGCATGTGAGGAAAGGGGAGGCGAATTTGATGATTTGTGGATAAGCTTGTAGAATGTGTTGTACTTTAGTAGAAATGGGATGATATGTGTGTACGAACAGTATTCTATGGTTTTGATTCGATATGGTTTTGCAGTTCCAGTCATCCCGTGGTTGATGACTTTGTCAGTGTAACCTCTTGTGCGGAATTTTGGGCACATTTCTTCTAGTCTGTTTCCTAGTTTCCTCGTTGTCAAGTATTATATTGATTCTTTGAAACTGTGACCTTTGGAGGGAGTTTTTCATGCTAGTAGGGTGGAAGCTTGGGAAGTGTAATAAGCTGTTACGATCGGTGGATTTGGTATAGAGGTCCGTATGCAGAGTGCCGTCTGGATCTTTAAAAATTACAGTGTCTAGAAAGTTGATTGAGGTCATATAGTGGTGGAGAGTAAACTGTAGTTCGGGCCAGATTGTATTGAGTGAAGTGGTAAAGGCAAGAAGAGAGTCTTGTGAGCCAATCCCCGCACATATGCCCACTTCCTCCTGAAAATTTGTTCCATCAGTTAGCCTTCTTTGACTCTTTCCTTAACTATACTCTGCTCAAATCTATCGGGCCTGTTTGTATTCTGTATTATATTTCTGCAATAGATGAATGAATCTGTCCATATCTTCTGTACAATTCTGGATTTCCACGGATCTAGCCTTCCTGCGACTGCAACCATTGTTATGTTTTGAATCCTTGCCATTATGAATCGTCTAATGGATTTTATATGTCCTCTGAATATGATGTAGTATTGTATAGCACACGTTACTAATAATTCCATCACGGACAGGATGCAAACTCTTGCATAATAACATAGACTGTAACCGACATTTACATCACTTAATTGTACTTGCTCTGTATCAAATTTTTCTATTTCCATGTATGCTACAGTACTTCTGAAAAAGGCCAAAGAGCCGAAATCGTTCAGCATTTATTGTACTAGAATCCCACCTTAATAAACTTATGCAAATTAAGCAGCAAAGTGGAGTACAGGAGTCTTTCTTTTCTACTGTGTTTGGTTTGGGAACCATCTCCTGATACCCACAAACACCTCAATCAAAGTGACGTTTAACCATCTACAATAGTACAGGAGGCTGGCAGAAAAAAGAGTGGGCAGAGGCTGAAATGGCTACCTGGCTTCAGCATGCAGTCATCCCAACCTCTGCCCTCTACTTCATCTGTAGGCCCCTTGTACTAAAGCATTCAATATATGGCAGCCTCCCCTCTCTTCCCCGCTGTGTACTAGTGCTTATTTTGCCACACTTACATATGTACATGTGATGCCAGGATGGTCCTGGGCTGGCATTGGGTGTGTGCATATGTAAGTGTGCTATAATAATCACTAGTAGATGGTGGAACATCGGGGGCAGAGTGGAGTCTACCATGTACTGCATGCTGTGGTACAGAATGCTGACAGAGGAAGGAGTGGGCAGAGGTTGGGATTAAAAGTCAAATCATCCCCCTTTTCCAATTTAATTTTTTATAAAGATAAATAAACATTAAAAAAAAGGTTTTGCATGTGTCAGAAAGTGTGTCCATTATTCAAATACAAAAATATTTTTCCTGCACCGTGTACATCATAGCTAAAAACAATAAAAACATGCAAATCACCATTTTTTTTTTCACCATATCCCCCCAAAAAATTAAATAACACTGATCAAAAAGTAGACAGAAACATAAAAAAAAGTTTTAGCGGTCAGAAAATGACAATACAAAGACAAATTATTTTTTTCAAAGGTTTTCAAATTATTTTTTTCAAAAATTTGCTGTGGGGCCCAGTCAGTTCCATCTATTTCCCTGATGTTACCTGTTTCCTGACAGATGGTTCCCTCACTCCACTACTGGGGTGGGTGAGAGAGACCCCCTACCAGGTTCTTTTCCTCGCTAGCAGACCAGTAGTGTGACTTTGCACCGCGTGCTGGGACATATAAATGTGCCCCATCACGAGACTACATCACAGATAGAAAGCTGGGTTTCTCTGGTGATTCCTCTGTCTTGCACATACCCCTTGCTGCAATACTTAAATCCCCCCATCGTTTATGACATACTTGGGGACACACCCTCTACCCCCATATTACATTAAGGGTTGGGTATGGTTACGTTCTTTGAAAATGTGATTTTTACATGTTTTTACTTGGGCTTCACTAGCCCTTTCTTACGCACACATCTTGAGGAACCGGATAGTCAGTGATCTGTCATTCTTTATTTACTGTAGTGGTTACTAGTAACGCTCAATGTTTACTGTCATTATGATAACTGCCACTCGGAGAACATAGACAAGCGCAGTCGGTGTCTGATGTATCGATGTGATACGCCAGTGCATCTGAGGTTATCACGCCTTGCGTGAATGCGCAATATGGATCTCCAACCGCCGATCTTTGGCAGAGAACCTCTGGTGGTGGTACATTAATTGTTAATCATGTCACATTATGTTGATTTAAATACAGCTATTGCTGCACTATTTTTTAAGGTAAATCAATCATTTTTTATTTATGGATTATGCATCTTGAATACACCGCACTTTGAATTACATATTAATTGTTCTGTGACCTGATATGGTCAATTTTATTCCCTCTAATAATGTAACATTATGATATGACTGTACATAATTTTTATTTGTGTATAAATTGAACCAATCATGTAACCAATAGAGATGGCCTTGCGGTTCGCCCGGCAGTCATTTTGTTGCAAAGTTTGCGCCTTCATGATTCGCCGAACATGCAAACATATGGCGATGTCCGCCGGCGCCATATTCTTTTGCATTGCACTGAACTTTCACCCATGACACATCCATCAGGTGGGACAGGACAGTCAATTGAAATGTTTCAGCACATGGACACCCCCCACCCCATAAAACAAGCCGATCTGGCAGCAATTTTACATTCTGTGTTTTGCCAGTGTAGGGAGAGGTTGCTGTGTGGAGCAGGGATAGACTGTTAGGGACACAAATCGCTAGCTAATAGGGCCACAAAAGTCCTATTAAGGACTGGTATAGTTGTGCTATCGATAGGTGGGATATACTGAGGGATGTAATCATGTGTGTATGAACCCCCAAAAATCTGGGGGGGGACAGCATTTTTGCTCGCCGAGTATATTCTTATTCAGTAAACTGCGAGTTGTTTATATCATTAAATTTTAAGTGTGTGTGTGTGAAAAATCTTTTTCTGGCTCAACAAAATGATGCCTGACTGGTGATTCAGTGATCTCTTTTTGTTGACATGCTTCTGAGCTTGGTGAGGATGTATTTGCTTTACTAGGCTTTGTGAAAAACTTGCGGATATCCATTCTGACTTTCTTCACTCAAACTGACTTTTAAGCATAAAGCTAAGGTTCCAGAAAAGACAAAATTTAAAGAAGAATGATAATACTGAATGATAACAAAAGATTTAGATTCCTAACCTGGGGGCAGGGGCGTAGCTATAGGGGGTGCAGAGGTAGCAGTCGCTACCGGGCCCAGGAGCCTGAGGGGGCCCAAAGATCCTTGTGCCATATAAGAAGTTACACCTCTGGCTGGAGGGAAAGGGTTAGGTCAAGAATTTGGCATGGGGGGTGCCAATTTAATTTTACTCACATGCAGCATGAAGGATATGTGCTTCCCTGCTCCTGGTCACAAAGCCCTGAGGGAATGGGGGCCCCAAGCTGAACTCTTGCACCAGGGCCCATGAGCCTTTAGCTACGCACCTGCCTGGGGGGGCAGTGGCGTGCCTAGGGTATTTGGCACCCGGGGCGGGTACTTTCTCTGGCACCCCCCCCGCCGAAACAATAATCTCCCCTTATATATATCATTTACTTACAGTTCTGAAGACTCAGGGGTGCTGGCTGGCTTGGCCTCAGGGGTTCTGGCTGACTTGGCTGGGCAGAAGGAGTGTGGGAGACTGTGAGGCCTTTTTCTCCAAGCTGCCCCAGTTCAGAGAGCTGGGCATCTGGGCTCCGGGCTGGAAGTGGGCACAATAAGAAAAAAAAAATTTCATTACACCTCAGGTCAGACCACCAATCAGACCCCCAATGTTAATCAGACCTCAGCTAACAGCCCCAATAAGATCTCCAATGTTAATAAGACCTCAGATCCTACCTCAGCTCAGACCCCAATATGAATGACCCCCAATAAGACCTCAGATAAGAGCCCCATGCCTCATAGCAGCCCCCAGTTCCTCTCCAGCAGCCCCCAGTGCCTCTCATCAGCCCCCCAGTGCCTCTCATCAGCCCCCCCAGTGCCTCTCATCAGCCAGTAATAACAGCACCCCCCAATCATGTGCCAGTAATAACAGCCCCACCAATCATGTGCCAGTAATAACAGCGCCCCCAATCATGTGCCAATAATAACAGCCCCCCAATCATGTGCCAGTAATAACAGCCCCCCCAATCATGTGCCAGTAATAACAGTCCCCCCCCCAATCATGTGCCAGTAATAACAGCCCCCCCAATCATGTACATATGTATGGGTCCGCGCTAGGTTTCCACAGGCAGGCGTTTCACTCACAGGAAGATTCCATGGAGATTCCACGATGTCACAGGCACATCTCCAATATCAATCCCGATACCGACCAGCAAAGTTTTTTTCTCCTTCAGGAGAAACAGAACATAGTGCAATACCCAGGGTGTTTAATATTCAATAAGATTTATTGGACTTACAAACATCGATAGGTAAAAAGCGTGTGTAGATGCCCGACCCGGGTTTCGCCTTTGCTTCGTCTGGGGCGTTACAAAATAACCAGCCAAAGCTGTGATCTTATACCTCCCAACTCCTATGTCAGATCCGGTTCTTCAAAGGAGCCACCTTTTGCTTTGATTACTGCTTTGCACACTCTTGGCATTCTCTTGATGAGCTTCAAGAGGTAGTCCCCTGAAATGGTCTTCCAACAGTCTTGAAGGAGTTCCCAGAGATGCTTAGCACTTGTTGACCCTTTTGCCTTCACTCTGCGGTCCAGCTCATCCCAAACCATCTCGATTGGGTACAGGTCCGGTGACTGTGGAGGCCAGGTCATCTGGCGCAGCACCCCATCACTCTCCTTTATGGTCAAATAGCCCTTACTTTCAACGTTTTCCCAATTTTTCGGCTGACTGACTGACCTTAATTTCTTAAAGTAATGATGGCCACTAGTTTTTCTTTACTTAGCTGCTTTTTTCTTGCCATAATACAAATTCTAACAGTCTATTCAGTAGGATTATCAGCTGTGTATCCACCTGACTTCTCCTCAACGCAACTGATGGTCCCAACCCCATTTATAAGGCAAGAAATCCCACTTATTAAACCTGACAGGGCACACCTGTGAAGTGAAAACCATTTCAGGGGACTACCTCTTGAAGCTCATCAAGAGAATGCCAAGAGTGTGCAAAGCAGTAATCAAAGCAAAAGGTGGCTACTTTGAAGAACATGGAATATGAGATATTTTCAGTTGTTTCACACTTGTTTGCTATGTATATAATTCCACATGTGTTAATTCATAGTTTTGATGCCTTCAGTGTGAATATACAATTTTCATAATCATGAAAATAAAGAAAACTCTTTGAATGAGAAGGTGTGTCCAAACTTTTGGTCTGTACTGTACCTGTTTCCACCAAATGTTGATTGAGGCCTGTGATATACCTGCTTCCACAAAATACTGATTAAGGGGTTTGATATGCCTGCTTCCAGCAAATATTGATTGAGGCCTGCACTATACCTGCTTCCACAAAATACCAATTAAGGGGTGCGATATACCTGTTTCCACAAAATACTGATTAAGGGCTGCGATATACCTGCTTCCACAAAATACTGATTAAGGGGTTCGATATACCTGTTTCTACCAAATATTGATTGAGGCCTGAGATATACCTGCTTTAACAAAATACTGATTAAGGGGTTTGATATACCTGCTTCCACCAAATATTGATTGAGGCATACGTTATACCTGCTTCCACAAATATTGCTCTTCTTAGGCGCAGGGTAATTTTGAAAATGACATGCAGAGGAAGAGGCAGGACGTTCCGCAGGGGTGGGAGGGGTTGGGCAGGTGCACCAGGGCGGAGCCTAAGTGGGAAGTTGAAGAAGGAGCCTGTGATTACCTCAAAGGGTGCACCAGAGTTGGTTTAGTGGCTCACTCAGCCTTCTGCTTCTGCACCCTCCTCATCCTCTGTATCTGCACCCTCCTCACTCTCTGCTGTGTGCACCCCCAAAGACACCACCACCACCATAGCCCCTCCACTCACAGGAATTATTTTTCCATCCATTCCCAGACCTTACCGATGCGCAGCCATTCTTGGCATCGGATGAGGAAGAGGAGGTAGCAATGGCTGCCACCCAGCAGTCTGATGACAGTACCCAGATCAGCCCAAGGAGTGATATCCCTGCTATTGCTGCCTACTCCGAAATCTCAAATGTCAGTGGTGGTGAAGGTGACGATGATGACGTATTGATGGACGTCACGTGGGTGATCACAAGAGAGGAAGACGAAGGGATTTCACTGGGACAGACGGAGCAACAGAGAGGGAGGAGAAGAAGGAGAATCAAGCAGAACTCGCAGTGCACAGGAGGCAAAAAGCAGACTACAAATGTATCTGGAGCAAGCCATCCACCATGCACGGTCACTTTTGGCGCTCCCAGTCCGCCGGCACATGGCTCCGCAGTGTGGGCTTTTTTAAACATGTGAGTGGCTGATAATAGTGTTGCCATCTGCAGCCTGTGCTGTTAACGCATAAGTGGCGGTAAGCCCAACACTCATCTAGGGATGACCGCCTTAAGAAGGGAGCTTGGTTTCACCGTGCCAGTGGCTGCTCATGTGCAACACATGCAGACTTCTGCCCCCCTTTGATGAGATCACCAAACTAGTCAGTTGCAGCCAGGGCGCCATCAGTGACATCGTAACTTGCGCCTTCTTTCTGGAGCGTGCATTGCGTCATGTCATTGATCAAGCCGTCGAGGAGCAGGAGCTGAAAGATGAGGAAGTCGCAATGCTAAATGAATTCCCAGGGAGGGTTACTCCATCTACTCCATCTGAGACAAGTCAGCAGGAGTCTGAAGAGGAGTCAGAGGAGGATGGTGGCTGGGGGCAGGAGGAGGAGCAAGAAGAGCAGGGTTTGAGGGGGACTTTAAACTATTCGGGGATCCCTGTTGTTGTCTGTGGCTGGGGGAGGAGACAGGAAGACATTCTCCTGGGCGATGAGGTGCAACACCCATTCACCGCATATCTGCAGTGCTGCCTCATTTTTTATATACCGCTGTGTGTGTGTGTGTGTGTGTGTGTATATATATATATATATATATATTTATATATACTGATTATATTACAGTGTAGCGGCATTATTTATTTGTACAATATAGAGTTGTGTTCAAAATAATAGCAGTGTGAATACATACAAAGTGAATACATTTTGAAATTCTTCTTTTTTTTCTTTTCAAATTCTTTTTATTGATTTTCAATAAAGTGTGTTATAATACATGACAACAAGTCAGAAAAGCATTAAGGTCATACATTTTAGTACATAATCACATCGGGTGAAGATTACAGTTGCCAAGCGAGTGGGGACTTTTACGCCCTCAATAGGATGTAGGATTTGATCATATTTAAATGTAAATACATTACATAGGTCTTATAGACTAGACATCTCTGAACCCCGGAATCATCCATGACCGCACTTCCAAGTCAGAACCTACAGTCATGGCCAAAAGTTTTGAGAATTACATAAATACTGGAAATTGGAAAAGTTGCTGCTTAAGTTTTTATAATACCAATTTGCATATACTCCAGAATGTTATGAAGAGTGATCAGATGAATTGCATAGTGCTTCTTTGCCATGAAAATTAACTTAATCCCAAAAAAAACTTTCCACTGCATTTCATTGCTGTCATTAAAGGACCTGCTGAGATCATTTCAGTAATCGTCTTGTTAACTCAGGTGAGAATGTTGACGAGCACAAGGCTGGGGATCATTATGTCAGGCTGATTGGGTTAAAATGGCAGACTTGACATGTTAAAAGGAGGGTGATGCTTGAAATCATTGTTCTTCCATTGTTAACTATGGTGACCTGCAAAGAAACGTGCGCAGCCATCATTGCGTTGCATAAAAATGGCTTCACAGGCAAGGATATTGTGGCTACTAAGATTGCACCTCAATCAACAATTAATAGGATCATCAAGAACTTCAAGGAAAGAGGTTCAATTCTTGTTAAGAAGGCTTCAGGTGGCCAAGAAAGTCCAGCAAGTGCCAGGATCGTCTCCTAAAGAGGATTCAGCTGCAGGATCGGAGTGCCACCAGTGCAGAGCTTGCTCAGGAATGGCAGCAGGCAGGTGTGAGCGCATCTGCACGCACAGTGAGGCAAAGACTTTTGGAAGATGGCCTGGTGTCAAGAAGGGCAGCAAAGAAGCCACTTCTCTCAAAAAAAAAACATCAGGGACAGATTGATCTTCTGCAGAAAGTATGGTGAATGGACTGCTGAGGACTGGGGCAAAGTCATATTCTCCGATGAAGCCTCTTTCCGATTGTTTGGGGCATCTGGAAAAAGGCTTGTCCGGAGAAGAAAAGATGAGCGCTACCATCAGTCCTGTGTCATGCCAACAGTGAAGCATCCTGAGACCATTCATGTGTGGGGTTGCTTCTCATCCAAGGGAGTGGGCTCACTCACAAATTTGCCCAAAAACACAGCCATGAATAAAGAATGGTACCAAAACACCCTCCAACCGCAACGTCTTCCAACAATCCAACAACAGTTTGGTGAAGAACAATACATTTTCCAGCACGATGGAGCACCGTGCCATAAGGCAAAAGTGATAACTAAGTGGCTCGGGGACCAAAACGTTGACATTTTTGGTCCATGGCCTGGAAACTCCCCAGATCTTAATCCCATTGAGAACTTGTGGTCAATCCTCAAGAGGCGGGTGGACAAACAAAAACCCACTAATTCTGACAAACTCCAAGAAGTGATTATGAAAGAATGGGTTGCTATCAGTCAGAAATTGGCCCAGAAGTTGATTGAGAGCATGCCCAGTCGAATTGCAGAGGTCCTGAAAAAGAAGGGCCAACACTGCAAATACTGACTCTTTGCATAAATGTCATGTAATTGTCAATAAAAGCCTTTGAAACGTATGAAGTGTGTGTAATTATATTTCACTACATCACAGAAACAACTGAAACAAAGATCTAAAAGCAGTTTAGCAGCAAACTTTGTGAAAACTAATATTTGTGTCATTCTCAAAACTTTTGGCCACGACTGTAGACATAATCCTCTAAAGAAAGGCATTCTGGGAGGAAGTCAGAAGACATAGGGAGGGAGAGGCTTCCACACTCTATCTCAAGCTCAGTAATGACCATAGGCTATATCAAAGCGACTAAAATCAAGTGAACAAGACAAACATAAACAGGAACAGGAAGGAGAGTGGGGGGGGAGGGGAGAAAGGGATTAAGTAGTACCATTTTAGGAGGTTAAGGAGACTTTCATGTTACTAAAGTGTAGGCAATAATAAGAACCTGAAGCAAATAGGTTGAACTCGTTCCAGTTATAAGAGTCGCGTATGTGAATGGAGTTCAGAATTAGAGAAAGTAGAGGGCTTCTCATGTCTAGGGTTTTGAGGATCTCCAATTGATCCACAGGGACCAGATATTTTTATATTTATAATGTGATCTCAATTCCCAGTGGGATAGTTCTTCCAATCTGGAAATAGAGGCAACTTTATTTATCCAATGCGTGATAGACAGTGGGCCTTGTGTTTTCCAATTTGAGGCTATAAGAAGCCTGGCAGCCGCTATAATAATTCTTAGGAGGCTCTTTTCCGATAGGTTCAGTGAGTTTGGAATAATGTTTAACAAGGCCAATTCTGGACAACTGTTGATCCTCAAATTATCTTTTTTAACTAGAATGTAGTTGATGTTTTCAAAAGTCTGTACCAGTGGGCATGTCCACCAGATGTGCAAGAAGGTGCCTCTCTCTTTGAGACCTCTCCAACACAAATCTGATGTAGCGCTATACATCTGGCTTAGTCTTACAGGAGTGAGGTACCACCTGGATATTACTTTGTAAGTATTTTCCTGGATATTTGAACATCTGGAGGACAATTTCGGTGATAGTAATATAGTTTTGATGTCTTCACTTGTGAATTTGGTATTTCAATCTCTTTCCCATTCTCTTATAAAGTACATGGAGCTCGGGGTTTCATTTTGAAGTAGATTTTTACAAATCGTGTGTGTACGTTTTTTAGGAGTTTGCGACTGAGATAATAGTTTTTCAAACCATGAGGGTTCCCTAATCTGGAAATCTGGGGATAAAGCCAGTCTAAGGGATTTTAACCACTTGCCATCTGGGCCATTTGCCCCCTTCCTGACCAGGCCAAATTTTGCAAAACTGACATATCTCACTTTATGTGGTAATAACTTTGGAACGCCTTTATTTATCCAAGTCATTCAGAGATTGTTTTCTCGTGACACATTGTACTTCATGATAATCATAAATTTGAGTCAAAATATTTCACCTTTATTTATGAAAAAATCCCAAATTTACCCAAAAATTTGAAAAATTCGCAATTTTCTAAAGTTCAATTTCTCTGCTTTTAAAACAGAAAGTGATACCTCATAAAATATTTATTATTTAACATTCCCCATATGTCTACTTTATGTTGGCATCATTTTGGAAATGTCATTTTATTTTTTTAGGACGTTAGAAGGCTTAGAAGTTTAGAAGCAATTCTTCAAATTTATAAGAAAATTGACAAAACCCACTTTTTAAGGACCAATTCAGGTCTGAAGTCACTTTGTGGGGCCTACATAGTGGATACCCCCATAAATGACCCCATTGTAGAAACTACACCCCTCAAGGTATTCAAAACCGATTTTACAAACTTTCTTAACCCTTTAGGCGTTCCACAAGAATTAAAGGAAAATGGAGATCAAATTTTTAAATTTCACTTTTTTGGCAGATTTTCCATTTTAATCAATTTTTTTCTTTAACACATCGATGGTTAACAGCCAAACAAAACTCAATATTTATTACCCAGATTCTGCGGTTTACAGAAACACCCCACATGTGGTCATAAACTGCTGTATGGGCACACGGCAGGGCGCAGAAGAAAAGGAACTCCACATGGTTTTTAGATGCCATGTCCCATTTGAAGCCCCCTGATGCACCCTTACAGTAGAAACTCCCAAGAAGTGACCCCATTTTGGAAACTAGGGGATAAGGTGCCAGTTTTATTAGTACTATTTTTGGGTACATATGATTTTTTGATCATTCATTATAACACTTTATAGGGCAAGGTGACCAAAAAAATGGTTGTTTTAGCACAGTTTCTATTTATTTATTTTTACAGCGTTCATCTGAGGGGTTCAGTCAAGTGACATTTTTATAGAGCAGATCGTTACGGACGTGGCGATACCTAATATGTATACTTTTTCTCATTTATTAAAGTTTTACACAATAATAGCATTTTTGAAACAAAAAAATTATGTTTTAATGTGTCCATGTTCTGAGAGCTATAGTTTTTTTATTTTTTGAGAGATTTTCTTATGTAGGGGCTCATTTTTTGCGGGATGAGGTGACGGTTTTATTGGTACTATTTTGTGGGACATACGCGTTTTTGATCACTTGGTGTTGCACCTTTTGTGATGCAAGGTGACAAAAATTGCTTGTTTTGACACCGTTTTTTTTTTAATTTTTTTACGGTGTTCACCCGAGGGGTTAGGTCATGTGATATTTTTATAGAGCTGGTTTTTACGGACGCGGAAAAACCTAATATGTATACTTTTTTTTATTTGTTTCACTTTAACACAATAATAGCATTTTTGAAACCAAAAAAATGATGTTTTAGTGTCTCTATGTTCTAAGAGCTATAGTTTTTTTTATTTTTTGAGAGATTTTCTTATGTAGGGGCTCATTTTTTGCGGGATGAGGTGACGGTTTTATTGGTACTATTTTGTGGGACATACGCGTTTTTGATCACTTGGTGTTGCACTTTTT
Source organism: Bufo bufo (assembly GCF_905171765.1). Classification (NCBI taxonomy): domain Eukaryota; kingdom Metazoa; phylum Chordata; class Amphibia; order Anura; family Bufonidae; genus Bufo; species Bufo bufo. The sequence goes on along the minus strand of NC_053389.1, from coordinate 463,296,929 downwards.
GTGATGCAAGGTGACAAAAATTGCTTGTTTTGACACAGTTATTTATTTATTTTTTTACGGTGTTCATCCGAGGGGTTAGGTCATGTGATATTTTTATAGAGCTGGTTTTTACGGACGCGGTAATACCAAATATGTATACTTTTTTTTATTTTTTCTATTTTTTTTTATTTTTATTTTTTTTTTACTTTTTGACTTTTTTTTTTTACATGTGAAACTTTTTTTTATTTTTTTATTTTCAACCTTTTATTTTATTTTTTTTTATTTTACACTTTTCGTCCCCCATAAGGTCATACAAGACCTCTGGGGGACATTTACTTCACTTTTTTATTTTTTTTTCACAGTTGATTTCTCCTGTAACTGGGGCTGACATAGTAGCCCCAGTTACAGGACAAATACACCACTATAGAGGCTGTACAGCAGCAATCCAGCGCTGTACAGCCTCACAGCAGGGCTGATCGAGGTCTCTGAGAGACCTCACACAGCTCCTGCACACTCCTGTCACGGCGGTCACATGACCGCCGGGCCGGAACAGGAAGCGCACAGCGCTTCCTTCTCTGCAGACACAGCGCTCGGTGAGCGCTGTGTCTGCAGCGATCTAGAAGGCAGGGACACCTGGGCACTGTCCCTGCCTTGTCTTAGGGTTGCCCTGCTGTCACTGACAGCGGGCAACCCGATCAGCAGCTGCACGATTAGCGTGCAGCTGCTATTTCTGAAAGGACGTTCTGGAACGTCCGTTCAGAAATAGACGTCCACCCATAGGACGTTTATATCCTATGGGCGGACTTAAAGCGGTTAATATAATATTGTATTGAAGGCTGTTTAGTCGAGATGTTCCAAATCTTTCTCTCATGGTTTGTAAATTTAGGATGACTCCGTCAGAATCTAAGAGGTCAGCTGGATCTATAGTACTATTACGTGTTTGTGAAGGTAAGGTTGTATAGCCTTCACCTGTTGTGATGAGGCAGTTACTAAGGTTTCGTAGGTGGGATGGGAATTTTGAGCAGGTGTCTCTCAGAGCTTTTGTTTTCCAAATGGACAATGTGGCGTTGACTAGAATGTTTTCTTTATTTACGTTGGGGGTATTTTGTGGATTCGCGAAGATAAGACTTCTTAGTGGGTATCTGGCTAATTCCTTTTCTAGTGTGATCCAAGTTTTATGTTTTGGATGTCTCACCCAATCCACAATTCTGCCAAGGTGGATCGCTGTGATATACCTATCTAACGACGGGAGACCAATCCCTCCCTTGGTTATAGGGAGTTGGAGAATTTTATGAGAGATCCTTGGTTTTGTATTACCCCAAATGTAATTGGAGCAAATTCTCTGGAAAGTTTTTTGGAAATGTTTCGGGAGTTTAATTGGGAGCATTTGTATGAGATAGGTAAGTTTCGGTAGTATTAATGTGTTGAACATATTTTTGCATCCTAGCCATGAAATAAAGGTTGGTTTCCACGAACACAGCATATTGGGAATGGAGTTTAGAAGTGGGGTGAAATTTAAGCTAAATAACTTGTTGAGGTCTGGAGGGATATTCACGCCCCAAAATTTCATAGCGCTTTTGGTCCATTGAAAGGGAGATCCTACCTCTAAGTGTTTGAGAGCTTTATGGGAGAGGTGTACGCCCATTGCTTGTGATTTTGAGATGTTAATTTTAAAATTTAATATTTCTCCGAACCTATGTAGGGTATCAATTATATGTGGAAAGGCTTGCTTGGGATTTGATATCACCATCAAAAGATCATCTGCATAAGCGGCTTGTTTTATCTCTAGATCTCCACATCTTAAACCTTTAATATTGGGGTTTTGCCTTATAGATTGTAGCAGGGGTTCCATTGATAGGATAAATAATAAAGGGGATAATGGACAGCCCTGTCTAGTTCCATTATTGATATGTACTGCTCGGGACAGGGTGTCATTCACTTTTATATAAGCGCATGGAGAAGCGTACATTGAAAAGATTGCTTTAATAAATACATTTGGAAATCCAAATTCTTGCAAGGTACTGGTGATAAAGGGCCAGGCCACTCTATCAAAGGCTTTTTCAGCATCTGTCCCAAGCAGTACAATAGGAGTTTTACTGCATTTAGCAAGGGAAATAGCATTGATGATTTTGTACATACCCTCTTTTCCTTCTCTGCCTAGGACAAAACCAGTTTGGTCTGGTTGAATTAGATCTTGAAGCAAGGGTTTCATTCTGGCTGAGAGTATTCCAGCATACATTTTTAAATCTAGATTCAGTAAAGAAATAGGCCTGTAGCTAGAGCAGAGTGTTTGATCTTTTTGGGGTTTGGGGATCAGCGTGATATGGGCGCTCACTGTTTGTGGAGTGAAAGGAGTACCTTCTAAAGCTGCATTATAAACTTGGACCATGTGCGGTACAAGAATATCTTTAAAGGTCGAGTAATAAATGGCTGGAAGGCCGTCTGGACCTGGGGACTTTCCTTTGGCAATTATTTTCAGGGTATCCATGACCTCTTTATCAGATATTGGGGCGCATAATCTAAGTTTTTGATCTGCATTAATGGTTGGAAGTTTTAGCTTTTTCAGGAAATCAGATGTGAGTTTCTTCTTTTCCTGTGAGTGTTCGTCCGTCTCTGCTTTGTTAATATTATATAGTTCTGAATAGAAGTCATGGAAAGCCTGAGCGATGTAAGCGTCATCTCTATTTAGGTGCTCTCCACACGTCTTAATCATCGCTATCCTAGATTTGCGTTTTTGTTGGCGTAGTAACGCTAGCATGAATTTGGAGGATCTATTGCCATGAGCAAAGAACTTCTGTTTCAGTGCTAGGTATAATTTTGCTGATTGGACGTTGAGATGAGTCTTCAACTCCTCTCTAGCTATATTGAGTTTATCTAAGATGTTGCTTTTCTTGAGACGCTTGTGAGAGCACTCTAGTTTAGAGATTTTTTGGAGCAGTTAATTTGTCTTTTTTGGCCTTACTTTATTTAAGTTGGAAGCAAGAGAAATGAACTCTCCCCTAACCACCGCTTTGTGTGATTCCCACACATATTGTGGGGAAGTCTCACCTTGGTTGTTGACTGTGAAGTAATCTTTTAGTTTTTCGCTTATCGCAGAATGTATATTATTGGCGTTAAGTAATATTTCATTCAGACGACAGTTAAAGTATTTAGGTGAAGTGTTAGGAGATGTGAAAGTGAGGAACACTGGTGCATGATCAGAGTGTACCAGTGGACCTATTTTAGTTTCTGTGCAGAGGTGAAGGATGTTAGTGGGGAGGAAGATGTAGTCTAGTCTTTGATAAGAATTGTGTGGGGCTGAGAAATGAGTGTAATCTTTTTCTTTGGGTTAATAGCTCTCCAAACATCTACTAGGGAGCTTTTATGTAAGGATCTTTTTATGGATATCAATGTTTTGTTTGGGATTGCTGATTTACCGGTAGAGGAATCTACACGTGGGTTAAGAGTCATGTTCAAATCTCCCGCTTCTATGACTAGTCCCTCACGGAAGGCTTCTAACTCTAGCCAAAATTTATCAAACCATTTTTTTTTTTGCGATGTTGGGGGCATATATATTGACTAAAGTATATAATTGAGTATTCATTTTCTCTTTAACCATTAAGTATCTCCCCTCCTCGTCTGACAAAGTGTGTGTATGTAAAAAATCAGTATTTCTGTGGATCCCTATGCTGGTTCCGGATTTGTTTGAGGCTGACGAAGAGTTATGGAACCAGACATTATATTTGGTCCTTGATAATTCTGGTGTTTTATTGTGTTTAAAATGGGTTTCTTGTAGGAATATTATGTTGGTCTTCTCTTTATTTAGTTGATTAATGATTTGACTTTGCTTCACAGGAGACTTAAAGCCTCTAACATTATAGGTAGCTACTTTAAGTTCTGCCATGAGGAGATATGGGTATTTTGGTACTCACTGATAATGTGCTCCAGCTTGTATTAGGTAAATGGTCTCTTCTTCTAAGATCGGTCGATGGTACTTTGGGTAAAGGAGTAAGTGAGGAAGGAGGGTGGGATATAACCAGTCTAAATAAGTAAAGAACAGTATACAAGTTAGACAGTAACATTAAAGTTAGCAACCATTCCCAAAATGACATAATTCTTATGCATTGGTGAAAGGGAACATAAGATGTTTTGTAGGTCAGGAAAGTAGACCTAAAAACAAAGTGAAATAACATGTTATAAGATCAGAACTTAGCAGTACACAACATGTACGGCACAGGTGGTGTTAAGCAATATTCATACTATTTTTAATCTAAGGGGAAACAGAGCTACAGGAGACAGGGTGAGCCTTGCTGAGTAACTCAGTAGGATTGATCATAATGTGCAGCCGGGACAACCATCTTGTAATTAATGGGAAGGCTGATATTACAAAAAAAAGGAGGGTTGGCGTCCCGTCGCAGACCAAGATCAATTGAAACCAAAAACTTCCCTCTACTTGTAAGTGAGGGGGGATTCAGTTAGCTCTGTGTTACCCCTTAGAGAGAAGGAAAGACCAAGTCAGCAGACTTGGATTGTTTCAATCATCATCTGCCATGAGACGTCTTGGGGTCATCTTCCCTTGTCTTCTTTTGTTCTTCAGAGCTTTGCTGGAAAGGACTGTTTCCCAAGAGTTGGGAGTTTAGATTTCTGAATTGGGATGAGCGAACCCGAACTGTATAGTTCGGGTTCGTACCGAATTTTGGGGTGTCCGTGACACGGACCCGAACATTTTCGTAAAAGTCCGGGTTCGGGTTCGGTGTTCGGCGCTTTCTTGGCGCTTTTTGAAAGGCTGCAAAGCAGCCAATCAACAAGCGTCATACTACTTGGCCCAAGAGGCCATCTACAGCTATGCCTACTATTGGCATGGCTGTGATTGGCCAGTGCACCATGTGACCCAGCCTCTATTTAAGCTAGAGTCACGTAGCGCCGCACGTCACTCTGCTATGATCAGTATAGGGAGAGGTTGCAGCTGCGACGTTAGGGCGAGATTAGGCAGATTAACTCCTCTAAAAGACTTCATTCTGTGATCGATCTGCAGCTGTGGATCATTGAAGTGCTATTATTGACTTGCTCACTTTTTTGAGGCTGCCCAGAGCGTTTTTAGATCACTTTTTTTCTGGGGTGATCGGCGGCCATTTTGTGACTTGTGGTGCGCCAGCACGAGCTATCACCAAGTGTATTTAACCATCGATAGTGTGGTTATTTTGTGCTATATCCTACATCAGCTGCAGGCTGAGCCTGTGTCACCGAAGTGCATTTAACCATCAACACTCTGGTTATTTTTTGGCCATATACTACATCAGCTGGAAGGCTGAGCCTGTGTCACCCAAGTGCATTTAACCATCAACAGTCTGATTATTTTTTGGCCATATACTACATCAGCTGCAGGCTGAGCCTGTGCCACCCAAGTGCATTTAACCATCAACAGTGTGGTTATTTTTTGGCCATATATTACATCAGGGGCAAGTTGAGCCTGTCACCCAGCGCCTAAAAAATAGACCTGACATTTCTATTCAACCAAATCTGCACAGTTTTAGCTGGTCAAGTTATTTGTAGTGACCGTAAAAGCAGACTTTTTGTTCTGGGTTGAAAAAGCATTCCCAAATTTGCCATTCTGAAAAAAACTAGTTTGTGGTATTTGAGGCCTACTTGAAATCTATCCCAAAAAGAAAATCTTACATTGAAGGTATTGATAGTGTCATTCAGAAAAACCTAAGACACACGCTAGCGTGCTGATAGAAGTGTCATTCTGTGATTAAACCTATGACTGACACACAGCGCAAAAAAAAACAGGTCTCACATCTCTATTCAACCAAATCTGCACAGTTTTAGCTGGTCAAGTTATTTGTAGTGACCGTAAAAGAAGACTTTTTGTTCTGGGTTGAAAAAGCATTCCCAAATTTGCCATTCTCAAAATAACTAGTTTGTGGTATTTGAGGCCTACTTGAAATCTATCCCAAAAAGAAAATCTTACATTGAAGGTATTGATAGTGTCATTCAGAAAAACCTAAGACACACGCTAGCGTGCTGATAGAAGTGTCATTCTGTGATTAAACCTATAACTGTCACAAAGCGCAAAAAAAAACAGGTCTCACATCTCTATTCAACCAAATCTGCACAGTTTTAGCTGGTCAAGTTATTTGTAGTGACCGTAAAAGCAGACTTTTTGTTCTGGGTTGAAAAAGCATTCCCAAATTTGCCATTCTGAAAATAACTAGTTTGTGGTATTTGAGGCCTACTTGAAATCTATCCCAAAAAGAAAATCTTACATTGAAGGTATTGATAGTGTCATTCAGAAAAACCTAAGACACACGCTAGCGTGCTGATAGAAGTGTCATTCTGTGATTAAACCTATAACTGTCACACAGCGCAAAAAAAAAACAGGTCTCACATGTCTATTCAACCAAATCTGCACAGTTTTAGCTGGTCAAGTTATTTGTAGTGACCGTAAAAGCAGACTTTTTGTTCTGGGTTGAAAAAGCATTCCCAAATTTGCCATTCTGAAAATAACTAGTTTGTGGTATTTTAGGCCTACTTGAAATCTATCCCAAAAAGAAAATCTTACATTGAAGATATTGATAGTGTCATTCAGAAAAACCTAAGACACACGCTAGCGTGCTGATAGAAGTGTCATACTGTGATTAAACCTATAACTGTCACACAGCGCAAAAAAAAACAGGTCTCATATCTCTATTCAACCAAATCTGCACAGTTTTAGCTGGTCAAGTTATTTGTAGTGACCGTAAAAGCAGACTTTTTGTTCTGGGTTGAAAAAGCATTCCCAAATTTGCCATTCTCAAAATAACTAGTTTGTGGTATTTGAGGCCTACTTGAAATCTATCCCAAAAAGAAAATCTTACATTGAAGGTATTGATAGTGTCATTCAGAAAAACCTAAGACACACGCTAGCGTGCTGATAGAAGTGTCATTCTATGATTAAACCTATAACTGTCACACAGCGCAAAAAAAAACAGGTCTCACATCTCTATTCAACCAAATCTGCACAGTTTTAGCTGGTCAAGGTATTTGTAGTGACCGTAAAAGCAGACTTTTTGTTCTGGGTTGAAAAAGCATTCCCAAATTTGCCATTCTGAAAATAACTAGTTTGTGGTATTTGAGGCCTACTTGAAATCTATCCCAAAAAGAAAATCTTACATTGAAGGTATTGATAGTGTCATTCAGAAAAACCTAAGACACACGCTAGCGTGCTGATAGAAGTGTCATTCTGTGATTAAACCTATAACTGTCACACAGCGCAAAAAAAAAAACAGGTCTCACATCTCTATTCAACCAAATCTGCACAGTTTTAGCTGGTCAAGTTATTTGTAGTGACCGTAAAAGCAGACTTTTTGTTCTGGGTTGAAAAAGCATTCCCAAATTTGCCATTCTCAAAATTGTGGTGAACGGGAACAATGAGGAAAACATCTAATAAGGGACGCAGACGTGGACATGGTCGTGGTGGTTTTAGTGGACCCTCTGGTGCTGGGAGAGGACGTGGCCGTTCTGCCACAGCCACAAGTCCTAGTGAACCAACTACCTCAGGTCCCAGTAGCCAGCAGAATTTACAGCTATATTTGGTGGGGCCCAATGCCGTTCTAAGGATGGTAAGGCCTGAGCAGGTACAGGCATTAGTCAATTGGGTGGCCGACAGTGCATCCAGCACGTTCACATTATCTCCCACCCAGTCTTCTGCAGAAAGCGCACAGATGGCGCATGAAAACCAAGCCCATCGGTCTGTCACATCACCCCCATGCATATCAGGGAAACTGTCTGAGCTTCAAGTTATGCAGCAGTCTCTTATGCTGTTTGAAGACTCTGCTGCCAGGGTTTCCCAAGGGCATCCACCTAGCCCTTCCCCAGGGGTGGAAGAGATAGAATGCACTAACGCACAACCACTTATTTTTCCTGATGATGAGGACATGGGAATACCACCTCAGCACGTCTCTGATGATGACGAAACACAGGTGCCAACTGCTGCGTCTTTCTGCAGTGTGCAGACTGAACAGGAGGTCAGGGATCAAGACTGGGTGGAAGACGATGCAGGGGACGATGAGGTCCTAGACCCCACATGGAATGAAGGTCGTGCCACTGACTTTCACAGTTCGGAGGAAGAGGCAGTGGTGAGACCGAGCCAACAGCGTAGCAAAAGAGGGAGCAGTGGGCAAAATCAGAACACCCGCCGCCAAGAGACTCCGCCTGCTACTGACCGCCGCCATCTGGGACCGAGCACCCCAAAGGCAGCTTCAAGGAGTTCCCTGGCATGGCACTTCTTCAAACAATGTGCTGACGACAAGACCCGAGTGGTTTGCACGCTGTGCCATCAGAGCCTGAAGCGAGGCATTAACGTTCTGAACCTTAGCACAACCTGCATGACCAGGCACCTGCATGCAAAGCATGAACTGCAGTGGAGTAAACACCTTAAAAACAAGGAAGTCACTCAGGCTCCCCCTGCTACCTCTTCTGCTGTTGCCGCCTCGGCCTCTTCTGCTGCTGCTGCCGCCGCCTCAGCCTCTTCCTCCGCCTCTGGAGGAACGTTGCCACCTGCCGCCCAGCAAACATGGGATGTACCACCAACACCACCACCTGCGTCACCAAGCATCTCAACCATGTCACACGGCAGCGTTCAGCTCTCCATCTCACAAACATTTGAGAGAAAGCGTAAATTCTCACCTAGCCACCCTCGATCCCTGGCCCTGAATGCCAGCATTTCTAAACTACTGGCCTATGAAATGCTGTCATTTAGGCTGGTGGACACACACAGCTTCAAACAGCTCATGTCACTTGCTGTCCCACAGTATGTTGTTCCCAGCCGCCACTACTTCTCCAAAAGAGCCGTGCCTTCCCTGCACAAACAAGTGTCCGATAAAATCAAGTGTGCACTGCGCAACGCCATCTGTGGCAAGGTCCACCTAACCACAGATACGTGGACCAGTAAGCACGGCCAGGGACGCTATATCTCCCTAACTGCACACTGGGTAAATGTAGTGGCGGCTGGGCCCCAGGCGGAGAGCTATTTGGCGCACGTCCTTCCGCCGCCAAGGATCGCAGGGCAACATTCTTTGCCTCCTGTCTCCTCCTCCTCCTACTCAGCTTCCTCCTCCTCTTCTTCCACCTGCTCATCCAGTCAGCCACACACCTTCACCACCAACTTCAGCACAGCACGGGGTAAACGTCAGCAGGCCATTCTGAAACTCATATGTTTGGGGGACAGGCCCCACACCGCACAGGAGTTGTGGCAGGGTATAGAACAACAGACCGACGAGTGGTTGCTGCCGGTGAGCCTCAAGCCCGGCCTGGTGGTGTGCGATAATGGGCGAAATCTCGTTGCAGCTCTGGGACTAGCCGGTTTGACGCACATCCCTTGCCTGGCGCATGTGCTGAATTTGGTGGTGCAGAAGTTCATTCGCAACTACCCCGACATGTCAGAGCTGCTGCATAAAGTGCGGGCCGTCTGTTCGCGCTTCCGGCGTTCACACCCTGCCGCTGCTCGCCTGTCTGCGCTATAGCGTAACTTCGGCCTTCCCGCTCACCGCCTCATATACGACGTGCCCACCAGGTGGAACTCCACCTTGCATATGCTGGACAGACTGTGCGAGCAGCAGCAGGCCATAGTGGAGTTTCAGCTGCAGCACGCACGGGTCAGTCGCACTGCGGATCAGACACACTTCACCACCAATGACTGGGCCTCCATGCGAGACCTGTGTGCCCTGTTGCGCTGTTTCGAGTACTCCACCAACATGGCCAGTGGCGATGACGCCGTTATCAGCGTTACAATACCACTTCTATGTCTCCTTGAGAAAACACTTAGGGCGATGATGGAAGAGGAGGTGGCCCAGGAGGAAGAGGAGGAAGAGGGGTCATTTTTAGCACTTTCAGGCCAGTCTCTTCGAAGTGACTCAGAGGGAGGTTTTTTGCAACACCAGAGGCCAGGTACAAATGTGGCCAGACAGGGCCCACTACTGGAGGACGAGGAGGACGAGGATGAGGAGGAGGTGGAGGAGGATGAGGATGAAGCATGTTCACAGCTGGGTGGCACCCAAAGCAGCTCGGGCCCATCACTGGTGCGTGGCTGGGGGGAAACACAGGACGATGACGATACGCCTCCCACAGAGGACAGCTTGTCCTTACCTCTGGGCAGCCTGGCACACATGAGCGACTACATGCTGCAGTGCCTGCGCAACGACAGCAGAGTTGCCCACATTTTAACGTGTGCGGACTACTGGGTTGCCACCCTGCTGGATCCCCGGTACAAAGACAATGTGCTCACCTTACTTCCTACACTGGAGCGTGATAGGAAGATGCGCTAGTACAAGCGCACGTTGGTAGACGCGCTACTGAGAGCATTCCCAAATGTCACACGGGAACCAGTGGAAGCCCAAGGCGAAGGCAGAGGAGGAGCAAGAGGTCGCCAACGCAGCTGTGTCACGCCCAGCTCCTCTGAGGGCAGGGTTAGCATGGCAGAGATGTGGAAAAGTTTTGTCAACACGCCACAGCTAAGTGCACCACCACCTGATACGGAACGTGTTAGCAGGAAGCAACATTTCACTAACATGGTGGAACAGTACCTGTGCACACCCCTCCACGTACTGACTGATGGTTCGGCCCCATTCAACTTCTGGGTCTCCAAATTGTCCACGTGGCCAGAACTAGCCTTTTATGCCTTGGAGGTGCTGGCCTGCCCGGCGGCCAGCGTTTTGTCTGAACGTGTATTCAGCACGGCAGGGGGTGTCAATACAGACAAACGCAGCTGCCTGTCTACAGCCAATGTGGACAAGCTGACGTTCATAAAAATGAACCAGGCATGGATCCCACAGGACCTGTCCATCCCTTGTGCAGATTAGATATTAACTACCTCCCCTTAACAATATATTATTCTACTCCAGGGCACTTCCTCATTCAATACTATTTTTATTTTCATTTTACCATTATATTGCGGGGCAACCCAAAGTTGAATGAACCTCTCCTCTGTCTGGGTGCCGGGGCCTAAATGTGTGACAGTGGCCTGTTCCAGTGGTGGGTGACGTGAAGCCTGATTCTCTGCTATGACATGAAGACAGATTATGCGCTGACATAAGGCCAGATTCTCTGTTACGGGACCGCTCTCCTCTGTCTGGGTGCGGGGGCCTAAATGTGTGACAGTGGCCTGTTCCAGTGGTGGGTGATGTGAAGCCTGATTCTATGCTATGACATGAATACAGATTCTGCGCTGACATAAGGCCAGATTCTCTGTTACGAGACCTCTCTCCTCTGTCTGGGTGCCTGGGCCTAAATGTGTGACAGTGGCCTGTTCCAGTGGTGGCTGACGTGAAGCCTGATTCTCTGCTATGACATGAAGACAGATTCTGCGCTGACATAAGGCCAGATTCTCTGTTACGGGACCTCTCTCCTCTGCCTGGGTGCCTGGGCCTAAATGTGTGACAGTGGCCTGTTCCAGTGGTGGGTGACGTGAAGCCTGATTCTCTGCTATGACATGAAGACAGATTCTGCGCTGACATAAGGCCAGATTCTCTGTTACGGGACCTCTCTCCTCTGCCTGGGTGCCTGGGCCTAAATGTGTGACAGTGGCCTGTTCCAGTGGTGGGTGACGTGAAGCCTGATTCTCTGCTATGACATGAATACAGATTCTGCGCTGACATAAGGCCAGATTCTCTGTTACGGGACCTCTCTCCTCTGCCTAGGTGCCTGGGCCTAAAATGTGTGACAGTGGCCTGTTCCAGTGGTGGGTGACGTGAAGCCTGATTCTCTGCTATGACATGAAGACAGATTCTGCGCTGACATAAGGCCAGATTCTCTGTTACGGGACCTCTCTCCTCTGCCTGGGTGCCTGGGCCTAAAATGTGTGACAGTGGCCTGTTCCAGTGGTGGGTGACGTGAAGCCTGATTCTCTGCTATGACATGAAGACAGATTCTGCGCTGACATAAGGCCAGATTCTCTGTTACGGGACCTCTCTCCTCTGCCTGGGTGCCTGTGCCTAAATGTGTGACAGTGGCCTGTTCCAGTGGTGGGTGACGTGAAGCCTGATTCTCTGCTATGACATAAAGACAGATTCTGCGCTGACATAAGGCCAGATTCTCTGTTACGGGACCTCTCTCCTCTGCCTGGGTGCCTGGGCCTAAAATGTGTGACAGTGGCCTGTTCCAGTGGTGGGTGACGTGAAGCCTGATTCTCTGCTATGACATGAAGACAGATTCTGCGCTGACATAAGGACAGATTCTCTGTTACGGGACCTCTCTCCTCTGCCTGGGTGCCTGTGCCTAAATGTGTGACAGTGGCCTGTTCCAGTGGTGGGTGACGTGAAGCCTGATTCTCTGCTATGACATGAAGACAGATTCTGCGCTGACATAAGGCCAGATTCTCTGTTACGGGACCGCTCTCCTCTGTCTGGGTGCCGGGGCCTAAATGTGTGACAGTGGCCTGTTCCAGTGGTGGGTGACGTGAAGCCTGATTCTCTGCTATGACATGAAGACAGATTCTGCGCTGACATAAGGCCAGATTCTCTGTTACGGGACCTCTCTCCTCTGCCTGGGTGCCTAGGCCTAAATGTGTGACAGTGGCCTGTTCCAGTGGTGGGTGACGTGAAGCCTGATTCTCTGCTATGACATGAAGACAGATTCTGCGCTGACATAAGGCCAGATTCTCTGTTACGGGACCTCTCTCCTCTGCCTGGGTGCCTGGGCCTAAATGTGTGACAGTGGCCTGTTCCAGTGGTGGGTGACGTGAAGCCTGATTCTCTGCTATGACATGAAGACAGATTCTGCGCTGACATAAGGCCAGATTCTCTGTTACGGGACCTCTCTCCTCTGCCTGGGTGCCTGGGCCTAAAATGTGTGACAGTGGCCTGTTCCAGTGGTGGGTGACGTGAAGCCTGATTCTCTGCTATGACATGAAGACAGATTCTGCGCTGACATAAGGCCAGATTCTCTGTTACGGGACCTCTCTCCTCTGCCTGGGTGCCTGTGCCTAAATGTGTGACAGTGGCCTGTTCCAGTGGTGGGTGACGTGAAGCCTGATTCTCTGCTATGACATGAAGACAGATTCTGCGCTGACATAAGGCCAGATTCTCTGTTACGGGACCGCTCTCCTCTGTCTGGGTGCCGGGGCCTAAATGTGTGACAGTGGCCTGTTCCAGTGGTGGGTGACGTGAAGCCTGATTCTCTGCTATGACATGAAGACAGATTCTGCGCTGACATAAGGCCAGATTCTCTGTTACGGGACCGCTCTCCTCTGTCTGGGTGCCCGGGCCTAAATGTGTGACAGTGGCCTGTTCCAGTGGTGGGTGACGTGAAGCCTGATTCTCTGCTATGACATGAAGACTGATTCTGCGCTGACATAAGGCCAGATTCTCTGTTACGGGACCTCTCTCCTCTGCCTGGGTGCCTGTGCCTAAATGTGTGACAGTGGCCTGTTCCAGTGGTGGGTGACGTGAAGCCTGATTCTCTGCTATGACATGAAGACTGATTCTGCGCTGACATAAGGCCAGATTCTCTGTTACGGGACCTCTCTCCTCTGCCTGGGTGCCTGTGCCTAAATGTGTGACAGTGGCCTGTTCCAGTGGTGGGTGACGTGAAGCCTGATTCTCTGCTATGACATGAAGACAGATTCTGCGCTGACATAAGGCCAGATTCTCTGTTACGGGACCGCTCTCCTCTGTCTGGGTGCCGGGGCCTAAATGTGTGACAGTGGCCTGTTCCAGTGGTGGGTGACGTGAAGCCTGATTCTCTGCTATGACATGAAGACAGATTCTGCGCTGACATAAGGCCAGATTCTCTGTTACGGGACCGCTCTCCTCTGTCTGGGTGCCGGGGCCTAAATGTGTGACAGTGGCCTGTTCCAGTGGTGGGTGACGTGAAGCCTGATTCTCTGCTATGACATGAAGACTGATTCTGCGCTGACATGAAGCCAGATTCTCTGCTATGGCATGAAGAGACTGATTCTCTGCTGACATGAAGCCAGATTCTTTGCTATGGCATGAAGAGACTGATTCTCTGCTGACGTGAAGCCAGATTCTGTGCTATGGGACCTCTGTCCAATTGATATTGGTTCATTTTTATTTTTTTAATTTTAATTTTAATTCATTTCCCTATCCACATTTGTTTGCAGGGGATTTACCTACATGTTGCTGCCTTTTGCAGCCCTCTAGCTCTTTCCTGGGCTGTTTTACAGCCTTTTTAGTGCCCAAAAGTTCGGGTCCCCATTGACTTCAATGGGGTTCGGGTTCGGGACGAAGTTCGGTTCGGGTTCGGATCCCGAACCCGAACATTTACGGGAAGTTCGGCAAAACTTCTCGAACCCGAACATCCAGGTGTTCGCTCAACTCTATTTCTGAAGGTATAAGGACATCTGTAGTAATGGACCAGTCCGGAATGTCTATGTCTGTAATTTCTAATGCAGCCAGGACATCTGGTAGGTCTTTAGGGGTTCTTATGGTGTATCTCTTCTCTCTCTAGGTTATTAGCATGCCAAAAGGGAACAACCATCTGAAAGCGATTCTTTTGAGCCTTAAATAATCTGTTAGAGGTTTCAGCATGTGTCTTTTATTTAGGGTTATGGGCGCTATGTCTTGGTAAAGTTGGATTGTTGCATCTTCATATTCAATGCGTTCCATTTCTCTAGCTTTTTTCATTATTGCCTCTTTCTGACCAAAGTTCAAAAGTTTGCAAATTACATCTCTTGGAGGTTCCCCCAGTTTTGGTTTTGGGCGTAATGCTCTGTGGGCCCTTTCAATAATTATAGGGTTAGATGTGTTATCCTCTAGTAGAGACTTGCATATTTCTTCTATTGCTTTTGGTATTGCTTCATTTGCAACAGATTCGGGGATACCTCTGAAGCGGATATTATTCCTCCTGCCCCTGTTATCCTGATCTTCTATATAATCATAGATGATTGATGTGTTGTTGATATTTAGAGAAAACTTCAGAAGCTTGCTTAGTGTAGTTAGTTATGGCGGACTGGGTTGTCTCAAGAACCTCGACTCTGCTGCCTATTTGTCTCATTTCTCTTTTGATTTCTGACAGTTCCTCCAGGACTGGGTTTAGAACATCCGACAGTGCTCTGGAGATGAAGGATCTAGATAGTGGAAGTTCAGGGGTGGGTTCTGTAACATCTTCATATTCACTATCTCCTTCTTGTGCACGTGTAGATGTTTTTGGTACAGTTCCTTTAGGAGTAGAGACTTGCAACATTGAAGGAGCAAGAGATTTCTTCATCATAAATTTGTCCAGACCCGAGTGAGACAGGAGTGGGGGTTTTGCTGGATTATGATGCTCTTGGCTAGTCCCTCTGTATCTTCCTACTTTTACCATATGTGCTTACTTCTGAGACCACTTTAAAAGATGTAACACCTGTGCCTGTGACAGATGGTGTGCGACCGTTAGAACATAATTAAGCTGTAGTATTCCACTTATAGGTGTTGAGGTGATGTAAGTTATTAAGCAATTTGTATGGGATCACACAGTGAAGTTGATGTTGTTTTGACTTATGAAAAATGGAGTCACTGTTCCTTTAAATATACAACAAGGGTAAGGTCTTTTCATAGACACCTTTTAATTGCCAGGAATGAATAGCAGATTAGGAGAGGGGGGGGGGGGGCAAAGAAGAGTGATTGCAGATCTTAAATGTACCTGAGTATGATTAGGCTTAGCGAAATAATCACTCTTATTGCTTTGCGGTGGAGCTCTTAGGGGATGGAAGTTAGAAGCGTGTTGCACCGGATACTGCCGTATCAGATCGGATCAAGCGCACGGACTGTGTTGCGATCTTTGTCAGCGGTAAGTATATCACTCGTTTGAGTAAAATCGAGTGTTGAGCGGGTCTGAAAGGTGCTTCTCCCGGTCTAATAAAGTAGAAGCCGATTCGGCTACAAGGCGCTGTTAGCCAGATGCCTCGGTGTGCTGAGAAAGGTCCCCAGGGCCCGGAGTTGGCATAATGCCTGTAGCGACAGGGCAAAAAGGAGTGATTCCTCTTACCGGCAAAGCGATCTCCGATGGTATCGGGAGTACTCCTTGTATTCGGCCCTGTTATCGGGTTGGTACTGATCACCGTGCAGACGGAGGCTGTAACGTGAGTCCGAGGCTCGGCACTCCAGCTAGGCCGCAGATGGATTCCGGCTATCAGTGCTCTTATATGTCCGAGAGAGGACTTGAAATGATCCGGCTGATATGTGTAGTCCAGTAAGACAGGTTTGGTGTGTCTTGTAGCCTTTATATTGCCTGGATTCTCTATTTCTTGGTTTGGCCTCAGAAACTGCATTTTTTATGTCATCCCACAAGTTTAAGTTTTCTATTGGATTAAGATCCAGGGATTGGGCTGGCCATTCCATAACGTCAATCTTGTTGGTCTGGGACCAAGATGTTGCACGTTTACTGGTGTGTTTGGGGTTGTTGTCTTGTTGGAACACCCATTTCAAGGGCATTTCCTCTTCAGCATAAGGCAGCATGACCTCTTAAAGTATTCAAACTGATCAATGATCCCTGGTATGCGATAAATAGGCCCAACACCGTAACATGAGAATACATCCCCATATCATCATGCTTGCGCCACCATGCTTCACTGTCTTCACAGTGTACTGTGGCTTGAATTCAGTGTTTGGGGGTCATCTGACAAACTGTCTCCGGCCACTAGACCCAAAAAGAACAATCTTACTTTCATCAGTCCACAAAATATTGCGCCATTTCTCTTTAGACCAGTCAATTTGCTCTTTGGCAAATTGTAATCTCTTTAGCACATGTCTTTTTTTTAACAGTGGGACTTTGTGGGTGCTTCTTGCAGATAGCTTGGCTTCACATAGGCACTTTCTAATTGTAACAGTACTCTGGAGCATGCATTGCATCATGTCATTGATCTAGCAGTCGAGGAGCAGGAGCTGGAAGATGAGGAAGTCGAAATGCTAAATGAATTACCAGGGAGGGTTACTCCATCTACTCCATCTGAGACAAGTCAGCAGGAGTCTGAAGAGGAGTCAGAGGAGGATGGTGGCTGGGGGCAGGAGGAGGAGCAAGAAGAGCAGGGTTTGAGGGGGAATTTAAACTATTCAGGGATCCCTGGTGTTGTCTGTGGCTGGGGGGAGGAGACTGAGAAAGACATTCTCCTGGGCGATGAGCAGGAGCTAGGGTGCTCCACTGCTTCCACTTTAGTGCAAATGGGGGCCAACACCCATTCACCGCATATCTGCAGTGCTGCCTCATTTTTTATATACCGCTCTGTGTGTGTGTGTGTGTGTGTGTATATATATACACTGCTCAAAAAAATAAAGGGAACACTTAAACAACACAATGTAACGCCAAGTCAATCACACTTCTGTGAAATCAGGAAGCAACACTGAGTGACAATCAATTTCACATGCTGTTGTGCAAATGGGATAGACAACAGGTGGAAATTATAGGCAATTAGCAAGACACCCCCAATAAAGTAGTGGTTCTGCAGGTGGTGACCACAGACCACTTCTCAGTTCCTATGCTTCCTGGCTGATGTTTTGGTCACTTTTGAATGCTGGCGGTGCTTTCACTCTAGTGGTAGCATGAGACGAAGGCTACAACCCACACAAGTGGCTCAGGTAGTACAGCTTATCCAGGATGGCACATCAATGCGAGCTGTGGCAAGAAGGTTTGCTGTGTCTGTCAGCGTAGTGTCCAGAGCATGGAGGCGCTACCAGGAGACAGGCCAGTACATCAGGAGACGTGGAGGAGGCCATAGGAGGGCAGCAACCCAGCAGCAGGACCGCTACATCCGCCTTTGTGCAAGGAGGAACAGGAGGAGCACTGCCAGAGCCCTGCAAAATGACCTCCAGCAGGCCACAAATGTGCATGTGTCTGCTCAAACGGTCAGAAACAGACTCCATGAGGGTGATATGAGGGCCCGACGTCCACAGGTGGGGGTTGTGCTTACAGCCCAACACCGTGCAGGACGTTTGGCATTTGCCAGAGAACACCAAGATTGGCAAATTCGCCACTGGTGCCCTGTGCTCTTCACAGATGAAAGCAGGTTCACACTGAGCACATGTGACAGATGTGACAGAGTCTTGAGACGCCGTGGAGAACGTTCTGCTGCCTGCAACATCCTCCAGCATGACCGGTTTGGCATTGGGTCAGTAATGGTGTGGGGTGGCATTTCTTTGGAGGGCTGCACAGCCCTCCATGTGCTCGCCAGAGGTAGCCTGACTGCCATTAGGTACCGAGATGAGATCCTCAGACCCCTTGTGAGACCATATGCTGGTGCGGTTGGCCCTGGGTTCCTCCTAATGCAAGACAATGCTAGACCTCATGTGGCTGGAGTGTGTCAGAAGTTCCTGCAAGACGAAGGCATTGATGCCATGGACTGGCCCGCCCGTTCCCCAGACCTGAATCCAATTGAGCACATCTGGGACATCATGTCTCGCTCTATCCACCAACGTCACGTTGCACCACAGACTGTCCAGGAGTTGGCAGATGCTTTAGTCCAGGTCTGGGAGGAGATCCCTCAGGAGACCGTCCGCCACCTCATCAGGAGCATGCACAGGCGTTGTAGGGAGGTCATACAGGCACGTGGAGGCCACACACACTGAGCCTCATTTTGACTTGTTTTAAGGACATTACATCAAAGTTGGATCAGCCTGTAGTGTGTTTTTCCACTTTAATTTTGAGTGTGACTCCAAATACAGACCTCCATGGGTTGAAAAATTTGATTTCCATTTTTAAATTTTTGTGTGATTTTGTCGTCAGCACATTCAACTATGTAAAGAACAAAGTATTTCAGGAGAATATTTAATTAATTCAGATCTAGGATGTGTTATTTTTGTGTTCCCTTTATTTTTTTGAGCAGTGTATATATATATATATATATATATATATACTGATTATATTACAGTGTGGCGGCATTATTTATTTTTACAATATAGAGTTGTGTTCAAAATAATAGCAGTGTGTTTAAAAAAGTGAATACATTTTAAAATCCTTCTAATAACTTTTATTTCCATACACACAAATGCATTGGGATTTGGGAACACTACACATTCTATTCCAAATCAAAACATGAAGAAAAATATAATAAATTTGGGTTGTTCCTCTAAAGAAATCGAAGAAAATTTAATAATAGACTGCTAAAAAATAGTGTTTGTATTCCTCTTTACAAACTCAAACATTCACATATAATTTGAAAAAAGTTTGAAGATTTTGCTTTCCTTAGAATCACTTAACTAATATTTAGTTGCATAACCACTGTTTCTGAGAACTGCTGTACATCTGTGTTGAATGAAGTCAGGTATTCCAGGATGATTGGATTACATTCCACAGTTCTTCTCTATTTCTTGGTTTGGCCTCAGACACTGCATTTTTTATGTCACCCCACAAGTTTTAGTTTTCTATTGGATTAAGATCCAGGGATTGGGCTGGCCATTCCATAACGTCAATCTTGTTGGTCTGGAACCAAGATGTTGCACGTTTACTGGTGTGTTTGGGGTCGTTGTCTTGTTGCAACACCTATTTCAAGGGCATTTCCTCTTCAGCATAAGGCAGCATGACCTCTTCAAGTATTCTGATGTATTCAAACTGATCCATGATTCCTGGTATGCGATAAATAGGCCCAACACCGTGGTATGAGAATACATCCCCATATCATCATGCTTGCGCCACCATGCTTCACTATCTTCACAGTGTACTGTGGCTTGAATTCAGTGTTTGGGGGTCATCTGACAAACTGTCTCCGGCCACTAGACCCAAAAAGAACAATCTTACTTTCATCAGTCCACAAAATATTGCGCCATTTCTCTTTAGGCCAGTCAATTTGCTCTTTGGCAAATTGTAACCTCTTCAGCACGTCTTTATTTTTAACAGTGGGACTTTGTGGGGGCTTCTTGCAGATAGCTTGGCTTCACATAGGCACTTTCTAATTGTAACAGTACTCACAGGTAACTTTAGACCTTCTTTGATCTTCCTGGAGCTGACTGTTTGCTGAGTCCTTGCCATTTTGACCATTCTTCTATCCATTTGAATGGTAGTTTTTCGGTTTCTTCCGCGTCTTTCAGGTTTTGGTTGCCATTTTAAAGCATTTGCGATCATTTTAGCTGAGCAGCCTATCATTTTCTGCACTTCTTTATATGTTTTCCCCTCTCCAATCAACTTTTTAATCAAGGTACGCTGTACTTCTGAACATTGTCTGGAACGACCCATTTTCCTCAGAATTGCAGAGAGAAATGCACCGTAACCAACATGTACAACATTTGCTGCCTTCCTTCCTTAAATAAGGGCAATAGTTGCCAACTGTTTTTCAAAGAATGAACGACCTCACTAATTGAACTCCACACTGCTATTATTTTAAACATGCTATTTCAATAAGTGATTCAATTATACAGAATCAGCAGCATGCATGGCATGACTGTTGGGTCTGTTGGGTTTCTATTACTCTACTACACCTGCTAGTAAATTATTTGCCATGTAGAAATATCATTTCTACCAAAAACTGTGATTGATCAGGTTAGTGATGTCTGACTGCTATTATTTTGAACACAACTGTATGGAATTTGTTAGAAAAGTGTATGGTGGCATTTCTGTTTACAGTATACTGTATGGTGACCTTATGTGTAAATGGCAGAGGCACATGTTTTTGTATTGATTGAGGGTGGGTCCTCAGAATCCATTCTTCTGGTGGGTCCACTGTACTGCAGTTTGACTCTGGACCAACTGTTCTCAAAAATGTATGGCCAGTTTTAAAATGAAATAATAGCCTTTGTGTATATACAGTCAGGTCCATAAGTATTGGGACATCGACACAGTTCCTACATTTTTGGCTCTATACATCACCACCACAATGGATTTGAAATGAAACGAACAAGATGTGCTTTAACTGCAGACTGTCAGCTTTAATTTGAGGGTATTTACATCCAAATCAGGTGAACGGTGTAGGAATTACAACAGTTTGCATATGTGCCTCGCACTTGTTAAGGAACTAAAAGTAATGGGACAGAATAATAATCATAAATGCAAATTCTAAGCAGTCAATTACAGCCTTAAGTCTGGAATGCATAAACATCACCAGACGCTGGGTTTCATCCCTGGTGATGCTCTGCCAGGGCTCTACTGCAACTGTCTTCAGTTCTTGCTTGTTCTTGGGGCATTTTCCCTTCAGTTGTATCTTCAGCAAGTGAAATGCATGCTCAATCGGATTCAGGTCAGGTGATTGACTTGGCCATTGCATAACATTCCACTTCTTTCCCTTAAAAAAAACTCTTTGGTTGCTTTTGCAGTATGCTTTGGGTCATTGTCCATCTGCACTGTGAAGCTCCGTCCAATGAGTTCTGAAGCTTTTGGCTGAATATGAGCAGATAATATTGCCCGAAACACTTCAGAATTCATCCTGCTGCTTTTGTCAGCAGTCACATCATCAATAAATACAAGAGAACCAGTTCCATTGGCAGCCATACATGCCAACGCCATGACACTACCACCACCATGCTTCACTGATGAGTGGTATGCTTAGGATCATGAGCAGTTCCTTTCCTTCTCCATAATCTTCTCTTCCCATCACTCTGGTACAAGTTGATCTTGATCTCATGTGTCCATAGAATGTTGTTCCAGAACTGTGAAGGCTTTTTTAGATGTCGTTTGGCAAACTCTAATCTGGCCTTCCTGTTTTTGAGGCTCACCAATGGTTTACATCTTGTGGTGAACCCTCTGTATTCACTCTGGTGAAGTCTTCTCTTGATTGTTGACTTTGACACACATACACCTACCTCCTGGAGAGTGTTCTTGGTCTGGCCAACTGTTGTGAAGGGTGTTTTCTTCACCAGGGAAATAATTATTCTATCATCTACCACAGTTGTTTTCCGTGGTCTTCTAGGTCTTTTGGTGTTGCTGAGCTCACCGGTGCGTTTCTTCTTTTTAAGAATGTTCCAAACAAGTTGTTTTGGCTACGCCTAATGTTTTTGCTATCTCTCTGATGGGTTTGTTTTGTTTTTTCAGCCTAATGATGGCTTTCTTCTCTGATAGTGACAGCTCTTTGGTTCTTATCTTGAGAGTTGACAGCAACAGATTCCAAATGCAAATAGCACACTTGAAATGAACTCTGGACCTTTTATCTGCTCATTGTAATTGAGATAATGAGGGAATAACACACACCTTGCCATGGAACAGCTGAGAAGCCAATAGTCCCATTACTTTTTGTCCCTTAACAAGTGGGAGGCACATATGCAAACTGTTGTAATTCCTACACCGTTTACCTGATTTGGATGTAAATGCCCTCAATTTAAAGCTGGCAGTCTGAAGTTAAAGCACATCTTGTTAGTTTCATTTCAAATCCATTGTGGTGGTGGTGTATAGAGCCAAAAGTTTTATTATTGTGTTGATGTCCCAATATTTATGGACCTGACTGTATACGCACTGCACTGTTGCAGTTATTTCTGGTGAAAGCATATAGGGGCGTATTTCAGTACAACAAGAAAAATATATTCTCAGTGCATTTCTGCAGTTAATTCTGGTGAAAGCGTATAGTGGCCTATTTCTGTCCAAAAAGAAAAATATATTCTCAGTTCACTTCTGCAGTTATTTCTGTTGAAAGCGTATACGGGCGTATTAGAGTAAAAAAAGGAAAATATATACTATGACATAGCAAGGGGTTTTGTTTGGAAAGGCAGGTATTTTCAGCCCAACATGGGCGGCTGGGCTGATTTCCAGCAAGGTGAGATCAAATACCGGACCGGAGTTTAAGTGCCGGTCCGGGTTTTGGCAGCACCTGGCTGTCCTTTAAATAGGCAGCTGGGCTCAGCAGCTGAGTCTCTGTCTTGGGATTTGAAGCATGGTGCTGTGCTTGGAAGGTTGAGAGCCGCACGAGGGCTGCAAGCTTGGAAACAGGCCCCCTAAAGCCTGCTGTGGATTGCCGGGGATAAAACGGCTAGCAAAGTGACGTGTCTGTTCTATGGACTGTGTGAATTAACACCAAGACTGTAATGAGTCGTTTTGTTTTTTTGCCTTTTGTGTGAATAAACACTGACATTTTGATTTAGGAACTTTTTTTGCCTCTGTACTTACCCTGCCTACCAGGGCAAATTCTCACAATTGGTGGCTTGGAGCGGGCACACACAGTGAGGCTGGCGTAAACGCCAAAATATTTTTGTTTTCGGGTACAGCTGGATGTCCTGGATTAAACCAGCTAAATTCAAACCTCTATCACGTCACAAAATGGAGGCTGTAATAAAAGCTCTCGTGGAAGCTAACCAACACCAGCAAAAAACAAACCCGCTGCTGTTACAACACGTGATGGCTTTACAGACGGCAGGAGCGTCCCAGAGTGTCCATGATGTCCAGAAAGCGGTCCGTGCGGCGATCCCCAAGATGACACCATCAGATGACGTCGAAACCTACCTGGCAATGTACGAGAAGGTGGCCACAAGGGAGAATCTACCCCGAGACCTGTTCCTGACATCTGATTCCCAGCGGGTGTATTTCGACTTGCCGGACGATCAAGCGGCCAACTACCAGAAAGTCAAGGGTGAGATTCTGGCAAGACTGGAGGTGAATGTGTTAGTGCGGGCCCAGCGGGTGCATCTCTTGGGGTTTAAGCCGGCTGAGCCTGTAAGACCCCAGTATTATAACTTACTTAACCTCTTGCAAAAGTGGCTACAGCCTGACGTGCTGAACCCCACTGCTATGCTGGACCGTCTGTTGGCTGATATGTTCTGGAGGGCTTTGCCACCCCCTTTCCAGCAATGGATCGGCCAGGTCTCTCCAGGTAATGCTCTCGAGATGGTCGACCTGGTGGAGCGCTGTGAGGCTACCCGGAATCTACAGGGGGGTTCTTTTGAGAGGAGGGTAGTCAAATCCCATAACTCCCCCCACCCTAGACCCGGTGGTTTGTGCCCACCAAACCCGCCCGGGATGTACCCCCTGGGGACCCATCTCCGATAGTCTGCTGGCGGTGTCGGGAGTCTTGCCATGTACGAGCTGACTGTCCACATCAGGTGGGACCCATGGACACGAACTATGGCTTCCATCAGTCGTTATATGCTAGGAAGCTGTGTGCAGCGGGTGCCCCAGAGACTCTGAATCACCTGTGCCAGGTGGAAGTGGGAGACACTCCAGCGGAGGCTCTGTTGGACTCAGGGGTTCTGGTGACCCTGGTAAGGGCTCCCCTGGTACGGTCCACTGACTATACTGGCCTGAAAGTCATGTGTATTCATTGAGTCTTAAAAGACTACCCAACTGCTATGGTGTCTCTATTCATGGTTGCCGGCAGGTGTACCTACGAGGTGGCTGTCGCCACCAATCTGCACTACGAACTTATAATATGGAGAGACTTCCGGGCTTCCCAGCACTGTGGTCTGCTACGAGAGTGACTGATACCCATGAGACAAGGGTAACCCTAGCAGAGTGGCCCGGCTCTAGGGGGAGACTAGAACCCTGGGAACCTGAGTCCGAAGGGCCAGCAGTAGGGGTGACTGCCACTTCGATGGGGAGGGGGAGACAACCCCACTAAGTGTGATGGTGGGAGCCATGGAGGACTTGCCGTCGTGTCCTGAGCTGGCAGATCTCAATGTCTCCGGGGATAATTTTGGTACCGCCCAACTCTGGGACCCAACCCTATCCCGAGCCTTGGAAAATGTATTAATAGTAGATGTGAACCACAACAACCAGGGGCAGAGTCGGTGTTCCCCTGTTTTGTGGTTCATCAGGATATGTTGTACCAGGTAAACAATTGAACAGTTGGTGGTGCCCCAGGCTTATCGCAAACTCGTGTTAAAGTTAGCCCACCAGCATGTTCTCGGGGGTCATCTGGGAATGCAGAAGACACAGGACCGGATACTACAACGCTTTTACTAACCAACTGTGTTTAGGGAGGTGGAAGAATTCTGTAAGTCTTGCCCGACCTGCCAGGCAACTAGCCCACAGCACCTTTTTCGCAGTCCCTTGGTACCTCTCCTGATCATCGAGGTGCCATTTGAGCGAATCGCTATGGACCTCGTAGGCCCAGTACCGAAGTCCGCTAGAGACAACCAACACATCTTGGTCATCCTGGATTATGCCACTCACTACCCAGAGGTGGTGCCACTGCGACATACATCGGCAAAGCTTATAGCTAAGGAGCTAATGGAGATGTTCTCCCGAGTGGGGTAACTAAAGAGGTTCTGACTGACCAGGGGACCCCTTTTATGTCCAAGGTCATGAGGGAACTCTGTAAGTTGCTGCATATCAGACAGTTACGGACGTCCGTGTAACATCCGCAAACGGATGGTCTGGTTGAAAGGTTTAACAAAACTCTAAAAACTATGTTAAAAAGGGTGGTGTCTAAAGATGGGAAGGATTGGGAGCTCCTTCTGCCCTATCTCATGTTCGCTGTACGAGAGGTACCCCAGGCTTCTACTGGGTTCTCGCCCTTCGAATTGCTTTATGGCAGACATCCTCGTGGTCTGTTGGACGTGGCCAAAGAGGCATGGGAACAGCAACCCACTCTGCATAAAAGTGTCCTGGAGTATGTTACCAAAATGCAACAGCAGATAGAACCCGATTTGCCTCTTGTCAGGGAGCAAATGAAGGCCGCTCAGCGAGCCCAGAGTCGGCTCTATAATTGGCAGGCTTGGGTCCGGATCTTTAACCCGGGTGATCGTGCTTTGGTTATGGTACTGACCGTAGACAGTAAGTACCTGGCTAGATGGCAGCGGCCCTACGAGGTACTCAAGAAAGTTGGAGAGGTAAATTACAAGGTACACCAGCCAGGGCGGCGGAAGCCAGAGCAGGTTTACCATGGTAATTTACTTAAACCTTGGAAATATAGGGAGACCTGTACTGAAGACAGCCCGCGTCCGGGTTTTCTAGGGGAGAGGTTACGGCTCCTATGTCTGATGGAAGGGAAGGGGTTGCCACAGTAAAAATTGCTGACAGCCTCTCCTCTAAACAGGCTCAGGAGACCAGGGAGTTCGTTATTCAGAACACAGATGTGTTCTGGGACCTCCCTGGATGCACTTCCGCAATCCAGCATGACATTGTCACTGAGCCTCAGGCAAAAGTCTGGTTAAAGCCATACCGGGTCCCCGAGGCTTGGCGACAAGCCATCTCAGGGGAAGTGCAGCTCATGATTCGGCTAGATGTCATCGAGGTGTCTAAAAGTGAGTGGGCCAGTCCTATAGTCTTAATACCCAAGCCGGACAGATCGTTACAGTTTTGTAACGATTTTCGTAAGCTGAACGAAATATCAAAATTCAATGCATATCCCATGCCTCGGTGAATGAGCTTTTTGAAAGGTTAGGCCAAGCCCAGTATTTTTCTGTTTTGGACCTCACCAAAGGGTGCTGGCAGGTACCCTTGACAGAGGCTGCCAAAGATAAAACTGCCTTCATTACACCAGAGGGGCTGTACCAATATAAGATGTTACTCTTCGGTCTGCATGGCGCCCTTCGGTCTGCATGGCGCCCCTGCCACTTTTCAACATCTAATGGACATTGTGCTTCGTCCACATCGGCGGTACGCCTCGCCTTACCTGGATGATATTGTCATTCACAGCACCGACTGGGAAAGTCACCTGCCCAAAGTACAGGCCGTAGCCTTTGAAAGGCTGGTCTAACAGCTAACCCCAAAAAATGTGCGATAGGGTTAGAGGAGACCAAATACCTAGGGTATGTCATTGGGTGCGGAGTCATCAAACCCCAGGTAAAAAAAATAGAGGCGATAAGGAATTGGCCCTGACCTGTCACCTCTAGGCAAGTAAAGGTCATTCCTGGGAATGGTGCGCTATTATATGAGGTTCGTTCCCCATTTTGCCACTTTAGCAGCTCCATTGAAAGGGCTCTTGAAGGGACGGAAGTCCGTGATGGTCTGCTGGAATGACCAGGCGGAAGAGGCTTTCTCCGATTTGAAGTCACCCCTGTGTGGGTCCCCGATTTTGGTGACGCCCGACTTCAAAAGGGAGTTTATAGTACAGACCAATGCCTCCGAAGTAGGCCTCAGTGCTGTACTGTCTCAGGAAGTCAACAGGGAGGAGCATCCTCCTCAGCCGTAAGCTCACTCCAGCCGAGACCCAGTACAGTAAAGTGGAGAGAGAGTGCCTGGCCATCAAGTGGGCACTCGAGTCTCTCCACTATTATCTGTTGGGGAGAAAGTTCCGTCTGGTGACCGACCACTCCCCTCTCAAGTGGATGAGCCAGGCCAAAGAGAGGAATGCTCAGGTCACCAGATGGTTCTTGTCCTTGCAAAACTTTAAGTTTACAGTAGAACACAGGGCAGGCCGGTTACAGGGAAACGCGGATGCCCTGTCCCGGGTACACTGTCTGGCGTGTGTTCACCCCCAAGAGGTTTTGTTTGGGAAGGCAGGTATTTTCCTCCCAACATGGGCGGCTGGTCTGATTTTCAGCAAGGTGAGATCAAATACCGGACCGGAGTTTAAGTGCGGGTCCGGATTTTGGCAGCTGGGCTCAGCAGCTGAGTCTCACTTTTGGGATCTGAAGCATGGTGCTGTGCTGGAAGGTTGAGAGCCACATGAGGGCTGCATGGATTGCTCCTCGGTTGTCTCCGGGACAGAGAGGAGGAAACCATGATGCATTGTGGGGATGTGTTGTATCTGTCCTGTGTCGCAGTCTTTCTTCTGGTCCTCTGGGGGCGTGAACGATTGGTTGCTGTACTTGCATTGTGTGTGTTGTAACGTATTGATTGGTTGTATTTCAAAACCCTGTGGGCAGTACTATGTTTTTGGTTTGTGAATAAAAGAGGCTGTACGTGAATTACAGTCAGTTCCTGTTTTAACCCTCAAAGTGAAGTGTCGTCTCATTCTTGGGGGGAGGATTTATGGTATGCTGTTCCAGTTTGACTGCTAGGATCGTAAACCTATTCGTATGGTTTCCTATTCCACTGTCTACAGCATTCATATATTTGAAGAGGATTTATCTGCTTCTTCGGTTCGGTGATGGTGGTGTCTGCCAGAGTGCTTGGAGACCTCAGGAAAACGCTAGGCGCATCCGTCAACGGAGGTACTCAGTCGGGGTGCCAGGTGATCCGTTACATTGGTGGCAAGCAGTGGGATGGCGTCCTAGTGTGAGGAGAAGCAGCTCAGATACACCATTCGTGGATTTACTAAATTGAGGGTAACGCTAGTATCCGTACAGCGCCCCTGGCTACAGCAGGATGGAATCGGCTAGTCTTCGAACAGCGTTCCACTACGAGGAGGAGGATGACCCGGACTGGAGGGATGCAGTCCGGAAAGGCGTCTGGTATGATGCCCTGGAAAATGCCCAGCGGCGGCAGGGCGAGTGTCTCCCCAGTGAGGAACAGCAGTTGCGGATGCGAGTGGCCCTGCGAATGCCCCTTCTGGGAGAGAAGCCCCTGAATGAGTGGGTGACAGAACTGGAGAGCCTGGTATGGAAGGAGCTTTGGCTAGATGACGCCTACCAGGCATTCTGGTGGTATGTGATTCGGCACTCCCCCGGGATGGCTGAGCACGACAGACCCGAGGGTGAGAATTATGATGGCCCTGGCCTGTTGTTTGAGGCCTTTGCAGAACCGGAGTTCGGAGATGCTGGAGGGTCCCGGTTCTGGGATATCTATGACTACAGGGAGGCTATGAATGATTGGGCTACAGCGAGAGAGGTGAGACAAGACCTGGCATCTCTAGTGACAAAGGAGTGGGAGCTGGAGCAGGACTACCAATACTTCTTCAGCTCAATTCGGTCCCAATATACACTGCCAGAGAGCTGGGTGGCAGTCCCAGACCTACAACCCTACAGCTGGGAAGACCCGACTGAAGTATCCCCTGCTTCAGTACCAGCTACAGAGGTAGGGGTCCTCATAGACTGGTCCTGTGAGGAACCACAACAGGCAGGTGGAGACGGGACCGAGGTCTCTCCACCGGGATGCTGGGCAGCTGGCCCAGACCCTCAACAGCAGCCGGAGTTGCCAGGTGTGGACGCAGGTGGTCCTTACTCGCAAATGTTGAGGGACCTCCCAGACTGGTCCTGGGAGGACCCACAGATGGCAGGTGGAGATGGGACCGAGGTCTCTCTACCAGTCCTACAGGGATGCTGGACGGTCGGTCCCGATCTCCAGCCATCTCCGCAGGGATACCAGGAGGAGGAGGTAAGCGAGCCCTCCCCTTCCTAGGTACTTCCCAACCGAGTTCTGGGGGCAGGGGATGAGCCTGCGATACCCACTGATCTCTCTCCCCAACCACAGGGGGACAGCACCCCTAACTCAGATGGTGCAGATGGGACCGCGGTCTCTGCACCAGGCCTACCGGGATGCTGGACGGCCGGTTCAGATCCCCCACCAACCCTGCAGGAAAGCCAGGAGGAGGAGGTAAGCGATTCCTCCTCTCCACAGCCGATCTGCAACAAGGTCCTGGGGATAGGATTCCCTGACCACATCCCAGCGGAAGAGCTGGCATCTGGGCAGAGCGCAGTCGGCCTCTGCCCTCCTCTATCCTCTTCTCCAGAGGCTGACTTTCCACAGGCTACCCCAGTGGAAGCGCTGGCATCTGGGCAGAGCGCAGTCGGCCTCTGCTCTCCCCTATCCTCTTCTCCAGAGCCGGACTTCCCACAGGCTACCCCAGCGGAAGAGCTGGCATCTAGGCAGAGCGCAGTCGGCCTCTGCCCACCAAGTATGAAGGGTTTTGGAACCGCGCTGCTCTGGACCAAGTCTCCCGATAAACGTGGATGGCAGAGGATGAGCCCCTTTCTCCCAACACCCAAAGGATCCAATCTTCAAAAGATCTCCTCCTCTAAGGGTTTAAATGGGATAGGCAGAATAGTGAAGCACCCTTTGCAATTTTTTCTTAAAAGGTTTTATTATACTCACAAGAGTTGGTAGACAAAAAGCATATAATACAAATTATCAGAACGTCAGGTTCCTGCCCGACCCGGGTTTCGCTGTATCGCTTCCTCAGGGGCATCTGCTGTGCATGCTTGCACTCCGGCCCTTAAATAGCCCAGCTGCTCTTAATCAGTTAACCAGTAAGGTTCCGGAACATGCAGCAGTTACTAAAACAGTTGTACATCTCACATCCTTAATTTGTCATTGTTGTTCCTTTATACACATTAGATATGAAGATAAGGAAGGTTCCTTCCTCCTTTATGAGAGTCATAAAATCATACATAAAACATATAAAACATTAATGAAATAAAAATAGGGGATCATTTCCCTCTATTATAAATTAAACAAACCACATTTCTATCCTTATGTTGCCGCACCATTACATATTAAATTGCAGCCTAATTCGCATTATAACATCATATAACCAAAATCTACATTATCGTTCCTAGTATCCACCCACTCCTAGTGCATAGTGTCAGTATCCCCCGCCCATTCTTACTAGAAAGTAGGATTAGGAATGATGAAAGAATAGGGGATCCACAGAGAGATTTTATTTTAGGATGCCTCAGTTATTGCCTCGATCATAACTATTTTTGGTTCAGGGACTCATATTACGTACAGTGCATTGGTACTGCGATGGGGGCGAAATTCGCCCCCAGTTTTGCAAATATTTTTATGGGTGCATGGGAGGAGAGTGCCATCCTTCCCACACTAGGAGCGGACACCGCAGGAGGCAAACTGACCTTCTGGAGGAGGTACATCGATGACTGTCTCCTAGTGTGGGAAGGAGGAAGAGAGGGACTCGAGTTGTTCATTGACCAACTGAACAATAATGACTGGAACCTACGATTTGTGGGGGATATCAGTAATGAGAGTGTTAACTTTCTAGACCTGTGCATACGGATAGAAGATGGCCGTTACATGACTAAGTCCTTTTTTAAGGAAACAGATGTGAACTCCTACATTGACATCAAGAGCTGTCATTACGGCCCATGGCTCAAGAACATACCGAAAGGTCAGTTTAAGAGGATGGCCCGTAACTGTACAGTGATGAGCGACTATAGGACACAATGCGGGGTACTAAAAGATAGGTTTTTGGAGAGAGGTTATAATGAGACTGTTCTGGATGAGTGTATACAGAGTGTGGAGTTAGAAAAAGTGGGAGGAAAGGAATTAAACATAGAGATTAACAAAAAGGTGGATAGGGACTATAGATTCTCCTTTGTAACCAAATTTTGCTCAATGTCCGACAACATTAAGAAAATGGTAAAAAAGAATTGGGCTATTCTAAAGAATGACCCGATACTAGGAAAAACGATACCAAAGAATCCCTCTTTTATATTTAAAAAAGCAGCAAGCATTAGAACAAAACTTGTGCATAGTGCCATCCCCCCAATAAACATTAAGACCCAGAAAAATGGAGGAAAATTCACCTGGTGCGGATTTTGCGCAGGATGTAAGAACCGGAATTCGAAAGAACGGCAGAGATACACCAATTTTATAACATCAAAAAAGAATGGGGCTGATTTCCGTATAAGAGGAGATTGCTCGTGTGAAAAAGAGGGTATGGTATACGTGCTGGAGTGCCCTTGCGGGCTCCAGTACGTGGGCAGGACGGTCAGGAAACTGAAAGTCAGAATACAGGAACATTTACGTAATATAAAAAAAGGCCTGATGACCCATAGTGTATCGGCACATTTTAAATTAAAGCATGAAAAAAATCTGCGAGGTCTAACATTTGTGGGAGTAGAAAGTGTTAAACATCACTGGCGAGGAGGGGATGCTTTGGCACAGATTAATAAGAAAGAGGTGGAGTGGATCTATCAATTAGGGACCCTACAACCAGGAGGGCTTAATATTGAATTTGATTTGAAACCTTGTATACTGTAACTTGCGCCTATTGGCGTGATCTGGCTCTCCACCACCGCGCCTCCTAAGGACCTGTGGGTGACGTCGTGGGGGCGGAGTGATGGTGCCCCAAGAGACGCACGCCGGGGGAAGGAGGCGGGGTCGAGGATACCCGTATTGCGCTATAGGAGGAATTAGGTGGAGATTGGTGGATATAAGATTCAGGAATAGGCAGTTTAGGGGACAGTTATACATTCAATATATGCTCCAGTAGCCTGTCTGTACCCATGTCGGCATCTGTCCTCCTTTATTTGGTTTCTCAAGGACCTGTGAGTGACGTCATGATATTCGGACCGTTCTATTGGGCGGTGCTGCCACATGATATTATGACAGAGGAGGGAGGTGGGGCAGGGATACCTGGATGACGCTAGTAAGAATGGGCGGGGGATACTGACACTATGCACTAGGAGTGGGTGGATACTAGGAACGATAATGTAGATTTTGGTTATATGATGTTATAATGCGAATTAGGCTGCAATTTAATATGTAATGGTGCGGCAACATAAGGATAGAAATGTGGTTTGTTTAATTTATAATAGAGGGAAATGATCCCCTATTTTTATTTCATTAATGTTTTATATGTTTTATGTATGATTTTATGACTCTCATAAAGGAGGAAGGAACCTTCCTTATCTTCATATC
This sequence comes from Bufo bufo, assembly GCF_905171765.1. Taxonomy (NCBI): domain Eukaryota; kingdom Metazoa; phylum Chordata; class Amphibia; order Anura; family Bufonidae; genus Bufo; species Bufo bufo. Next base: position 463,264,670 of record NC_053389.1, on the reverse strand, counting down.
TAATGTGTTTGTGAAAGCATAAAGGAACAACAATGACAAATTAAGGATGTGAGATGTACAACTGTTTTAGTAACTGCTGCATGTTCCGGAACCTTACTGGTTAACTGATTAAGAGCAGCTGGGCTATTTAAGGGCCGGAGTGCAAGCATGCACAGCAGATGCCCCTGAGGAAGCGATACAGCGAAACCCGGGTCGGGCAGGAACCTGACGTTCTGATAATTTGTATTATATGCTTTTTGTCTACCAACTCTTGTGAGTATAATAAAACCTTTTAAGAAAAAATTGCAAAGGGTGCTTCACTATTCTGCCTATCCCATTTAAACCCTTAGAGGAGGAGATCTTTTGAAGATTGGATCCTTTGGGTGTTGGGAGAAAGGGGCTCATCCTCTGCCATCCACGTTTATCGGGAGACTTGGTCCAGAGCAGCGCGGTTCCAAAACCCTTCATATTGTATTCACCAGTGTGTATGACCTACCACACTACTCCGGGACCAGCAGCAGCGCAAGTAATTTGTCGGTGTTGGGACACAGGACTGACTTTTCATTTTGCTTTTTTACCTGTATTTGTGGGTCATTAAGTCTTGTTAACAACATGGACATTTTTGATTTTAGAGCTAATTTTAAGTGCAATCTTGATGTGTTTAATGAAACTCCGTATGATATTGACAAAGGGCAGGATGACATGCGATTACTATTTGTGAAACTGGAAAGAGAGTTCACTAGGGAAATCAGGACCACCTGGGACATTGCCTCCTTGGAGCGATTCCTAATGGAAGGCAGGATCCCAGAAGGTCTGAGATGGCAACTCCCTTTGGTAACTGAGGAGGAGGAAGATTTAGTGGGTTGGGAGAAAGTAATGAATGAATGTGCCTGGAAAGCTATGCAATATATTATTGTGGTTCGAAAGAACAAACTAAGGAAGATTAATAAGGCCATTGATGATTTACAGGAGGTGATTAATCCACTAATAAATGCCAATAGAGAGATATATGAGAAATGTAGTAAGCAATGTCAAGAATCTGTGCTCAAATCCGAACAAGAAATTAGGAGTAAAAAACAAAAGAAATATGCCAAAATCTGTAATGATTACAAAACAGATATGATATATAAATGGAAGAATAAGCAAAAAAACACGGAGGGGATTGGGTCAGAAACGATATTTGTGGATGAATGCAGTGATAGTAATCCAAACCCTGGAGACTACACTGGAGGTTTTACGAAACTTGAGAATGGGGTGGGGAAACAAAAAGTTTTTAAAAACAACTATAAACCACAAGTTAATGAGTATATGCCGCAGCAGAACCATGGGTATTACAATCGAAACCATGACAATTATTATCAGCAGAATAGGGAAAATACATATGCATATAATTCGCATTCAGGGAGAACGAACCATCATAGGCACCCGCAAAACAGTGCATATCAGTATAACCATGGAGGCCGACAATGGGGTGGTTGGGGTCCTAATCAGGATTATAGAGGAGGACAGTATAATGGGAATTTCGGGTATAACAATGGATATAGGGGGCAGCAATACAGACCACCATACAGACAGTCACATCAGGGAGGAGGATATAGGGGAAAACCTAAATGGAGACCACAGGAAAACTATAATGAAAACTATAATATGAGTCATTATGGAAAAGGAGCCCATTATGAAAGAAACAGCTATGGAGAAGAACCAAAAAGGGATACTGAGGAGGGAGACAGACAGAGTTTGAGACCACAGGATGAGCAAAATTTTCCCCACCAGGGCATAAAAGGAGTACAGAGGGAAGGAGAACTAAGAGAACAAGCAGTAAGGACCCCACAAAAAAGAAGCCTGGTAGAGGAAAAAGGGGAAAAGGGAAAAATAAGCCCAAAAATGAAAAGGAGCAAGGAGATATAAGAGGAATCTTTAACTTAAGTAGTCATACCCTAACAGAGGGAGAAAAGAATGTCCTGAGTAAGGGCTTGAAATATGCACCAAGCCAGAGGATCAATAAGTTTGAGGCATTTTTGGATATTCATAAATTCATCAGAAAAATAAATATGGCCAAATATTGGATTAATAACCCTGCACCACAGAACATAAATGTTGAAGGGATTAATATAAAATCGGATAAGGATAGGGAGATCCTACATACAAAAATGAAAGAAAAATCAAAGTTTTTTCCGAAAAATCCCAATAACGAATGTGTAGAGGCCTTTAAAACTGGTCTATTAAAGGAGTTGGAAGAGATGGATATGGATAAGGGGACACAAAATTTAACATATAAAGAGAGAAAAGCCCTTAAAGATCTGGAAAACAACCCAGATATTATTATAAAGCCAGCTGATAAAGGAGGGGGGGTTGTTGTAATGAACAAAGAAAAATATGAAGCCGAAATGGCAAGATTAGTATTAGATACAACAACATACAAAAAATTGAAAAGTAACCCCACCCAGGAGTATAAATTGACTCTGGATAACATTCTATCAGAGGGTTTTAAAAAAGGAATTTTGAATAAAAAAGAATATGAATACCTTTCCATCCCATTCCCGCTAGTACCGGTGATTTACCATCTGCCCAAAGTACATAAAAATCCAATAGACCCTCCGGGGAGGCCAATTGTTTCGGGGCTTAACTCGTTGACGTGCAGGGTCACGGAATACATTGACTTTTATCTGCAAGGATACGTGTTGCAAAACCCCTCGCATTTAAAGGACACTGGATCAGTGTTAGATCTTATTGAAGGCCTTAGTCCCCCAACTGTGAATACATGGATGGCCACAATTGACGTGGCATCCCTGTACACTGTCATCCCAAAAAAATTAGGGATGGAGGCGGTAGAAAGTAGGATTAGGAATGATGAAAGAATAGGGGATCCACAGAGAGATTTTATTTTAGGATGCCTCAGTTATTGCCTCGATCATAACTATTTTTGGTTCAGGGACTCATATTACGTACAGTGCATTGGTACTGCGATGGGGGCGAAATTCGCCCCCAGTTTTGCAAATATTTTTATGGGTGCATGGGAGGAGAGTGCCATCCTTCCCACACTAGGAGCGGACACCGCAGGAGGCAAACTGACCTTCTGGAGGAGGTACATCGATGACTGTCTCCTAGTGTGGGAAGGAGGAAGAGAGGGACTCGAGTTGTTCATTGACCAACTGAACAATAATGACTGGAACCTACGATTTGTGGGGGATATCAGTAATGAGAGTGTTAACTTTCTAGACCTGTGCATACGGATAGAAGATGGCCGTTACATGACTAAGTCCTTTTTTAAGGAAACAGATGTGAACTCCTACATTGACATCAAGAGCTGTCATTACGGCCCATGGCTCAAGAACATACCGAAAGGTCAGTTTAAGAGGATGGCCCGTAACTGTACAGTGATGAGCGACTATAGGACACAATGCGGGGTACTAAAAGATAGGTTTTTGGAGAGAGGTTATAATGAGACTGTTCTGGATGAGTGTATACAGAGTGTGGAGTTAGAAAAAGTGGGAGGAAAGGAATTAAACATAGAGATTAACAAAAAGGTGGATAGGGACTATAGATTCTCCTTTGTAACCAAATTTTGCTCAATGTCCGACAACATTAAGAAAATGGTAAAAAAGAATTGGGCTATTCTAAAGAATGACCCGATACTAGGAAAAACGATACCAAAGAATCCCTCTTTTATATTTAAAAAAGCAGCAAGCATTAGAACAAAACTTGTGCATAGTGCCATCCCCCCAATAAACATTAAGACCCAGAAAAATGGAGGAAAATTCACCTGGTGCGGATTTTGCGCAGGATGTAAGAACCGGAATTCGAAAGAACGGCAGAGATACACCAATTTTATAACATCAAAAAAGAATGGGGCTGATTTCCGTATAAGAGGAGATTGCTCGTGTGAAAAAGAGGGTATGGTATACGTGCTGGAGTGCCCTTGCGGGCTCCAGTACGTGGGCAGGACGGTCAGGAAACTGAAAGTCAGAATACAGGAACATTTACGTAATATAAAAAAAGGCCTGATGACCCATAGTGTATCGGCACATTTTAAATTAAAGCATGAAAAAAATCCGCGAGGTCTAACATTTGTGGGAGTAGAAAGTGTTAAACATCACTGGCGAGGAGGGGATGCTTTGGCACAGATTAATAAGAAAGAGGTGGAGTGGATCTATCAATTAGGGACCCTACAACCAGGAGGGCTTAATATTGAATTTGATTTGAAACCTTGTATACTGTAACTTGCGCCTATTGGCGTGATCTGGCTCTCCACCACCGCGCCTCCTAAGGACCTGTGGGTGACGTCGTGGGGGCGGAGTGATGGTGCCCCAAGAGACGCACGCCGGGGGAAGGAGGCGGGGTCGAGGATACCCGTATTGCGCTATAGGAGGAATTAGGTGGAGATTGGTGGATATAAGATTCAGGAATAGGCAGTTTAGGGGACAGTTATACATTCAATATATGCTCCAGTAGCCTGTCTGTACCCATGTCGGCATCTGTCCTCCTTTATTTGGTTTCTCAAGGACCTGTGAGTGACGTCATGATATTCGGACCGTTCTATTGGGCGGTGCTGCCACATGATATTATGACAGAGGAGGGAGGTGGGGCAGGGATACCTGGATGACGCTAGTAAGAATGGGCGGGGGATACTGACACTATGCACTAGGAGTGGGTGGATACTAGGAACGATAATGTAGATTTTGGTTATATGATGTTATAATGCGAATTAGGCTGCAATTTAATATGTAATGGTGCGGCAACATAAGGATAGAAATGTGGTTTGTTTAATTTATAATAGAGGGAAATGATCCCCTATTTTTATTTCATTAATGTTTTATATGTTTTATGTATGATTTTATGACTCTCATAAAGGAGGAAGGAACCTTCCTTATCTTCATATCTAATGTGTTTGTGAAAGCATAAAGGAACAACAATGACAAATTAAGGATGTGAGATGTACAACTGTTTTAGTAACTGCTGCATGTTCCGGAACCTTACTGGTTAACTGATTAAGAGCAGCTGGGCTATTTAAGGGCCGGAGTGCAAGCATGCACAGCAGATGCCCCTGAGGAAGCGATACAGCGAAACCCGGGTCGGGCAGGAACCTGACGTTCTGATAATTTGTATTATATGCTTTTTGTCTACCAACTCTTGTGAGTATAATAAAACCTTTTAAGAAAAAATTGCAAAGGGTGCTTCACTATTCTGCCTATCCCATTTAAACCCTTAGAGGAGGAGATCTTTTGAAGATTGGATCCTTTGGGTGTTGGGAGAAAGGGGCTCATCCTCTGCCATCCACGTTTATCGGGAGACTTGGTCCAGAGCAGCGCGGTTCCAAAACCCTTCATATTGTATTCACCAGTGTGTATGACCTACCACACTACTCCGGGACCAGCAGCAGCGCAAGTAATTTGTCGGTGTTGGGACACAGGACTGACTTTTCATTTTGCTTTTTTATCTGCCCACCAAGTACCTACAGCTCCAAGCTGGAGAACCACAAGGAAGCAAGGAGTAGCAGATGCCCACTCAACAGCTGGGGACATACAGAACAGAGCCAGGCCCCAAGATTCAACAGGTCCAGTATTGGGTTGTGGTTGGACTGCCAGACTAACTCAGGTACTGACCGTGAGGTCAGGTATCTGGTTAGTCTTCCCTGGGAGGGGGAGATGTGTGGCGAAACCAACCTCGCCACTGGGCTTTGGAGAGGCCTGTTTACCAGCCTCTTGCCTCAGGATTATGGCCCATACTAACTTTTAAACCCCTGAACCTATTCAAGTGAATTTTGGATATGTTTGTCCCCAAGTTATACTGTTTAAATTGATGTAAGTTATATGTATGGACAATGTAAACTCACAAAGTTGAAACAATTTATAATAAGTGTAACTTGTCAACTTGGGAGGAAAATGCTGGGTGTGTTTCTATTGTGCTATTGTCCCATTGTGTGTTTAAATGGTGATGTCTGTCCTGTTGTATCCACATGTGTATTGGCGATTTCCCTTTGTCCTGAGAGATAATTGGATTGCTCCTCGGTTGTCTCCGGGACAGAGAGGAGGAAACCATGATGCATTGTGGGGATGTGTTGTATCTGTCCTGTGTCGCAGTCTCCCTTCTGGTCCTCTGGGGGCGTGAACGATTGGTTGCTGTACTTGCATTGTGTGTGTTGTAACGTATTGATTGGTTGTATTTCAAAACCCTGTGGGCAGTACTATGTTTTTGGTTTGTGAATAAAAGAGGCTGTACGTGAAGTACAGTCAGTTCCTGTTTTAACCCTCAAAGTGAAGTGTCGTCTCATTCTTGGGGGGAGGATTTATGGTATGCTGTTCCAGTTTGACTGCTAGGATCGTAAACCTATTCGTATGGTTTCCTATTCCACTGTCTACAGCATTCATATATTTGAAGAGGATTTATCTGCTTCTTCGGTTCGGTGATGGTGGTGTCTGCCAGAGTGCTTGGAGACCTCAGGAAAACGCTAGGCGCAGCCGTCAACGGAGGTACTCAGTCGGGGTGCCAGGTGTCCCGTTACACTCCCCATAATACCTCCTAGTAGTAATAATTCTCCCTATAATATGACAGTACATGAAATACCCCCGCTTAGTGCCTGCAGTTGAGCTAATGTCCCCATAATGTATGCCAGTATAAAATACCCCTATATAGTGCCCCAGTAAATGCCCTCATAGTGCTACTCTCCCCCTTCCCCATAGTGTCCCCCATAATATGCCAGTAAAAAAATGCCCCTTCTTAGTGCCCTCAGCAGATGTCCCTAAAGTGCTCCTCTCCCCCATAATGTGCCAGTAAAAAATGCCCCTTCTTAGTGCCACTATATGCCCCAGTAGTGCTCCACTCCCGCATAGTCCCCCAAATAATGCCCCATAGTGCCGCTCTCCCCTATAGTGCCTCCTATAATGTGCCAGTAAAAAATGCCCCCTTAGTGCCACCAAATGCCATAGTGCCCCCCATAATGTGCCAATAAAAAAGGCCCCTTTAGAGTCCCCCCCATAGTGCCAGCCGCCACATAGTGGAAGCCCCCCATAGTGCCAGCCCCCCATAGTGCCAGCTCCTCCCATAGTGCCAGCCCCCCATAGTGCCAGCCCTCTTCCTCCTATAGTGCCAGCTCCCCCATAGTGCCAGCCCCACCATAGTGTCAGCTCCCCCCATAGTGCCAGCTCCCCCATAGTGCCAGCTCCCCCCATAGTGTCAGCTCCCTCCCATAGTGCCAGCCCCCCATTGTGTCAGCCCTCTTCTCCCATAGTGCCAGCTCCCCCATAGTGCCAGCTCCCTCCCATAGTGCCAGCTCCCTCCCATAGTGCCAGCCCCCCCATAGTGCCAGCTCCCCCCATAGTGCCAGCTCCCCCCATAGTGCAAGCCCCCCATAGTGCCAGCCCCCCATAGTCACAGCTCCCCCCCATAGTGACAGCCCTCTTCCCCCTATAGTGCCAGCTCCCCCATAGTGCCAGACCCCCCGTAGTGCCAGCTCCTCCATAGTGCCAGCTCCCCCATAGTGCCAGCCCCCCATAGTGCCAGCTCCCCCATAGTGCCAGCCCCCCCCATAGTGCCTGCTCCCTCCCATTGTGCCAGCCCTCTTCCCCCCATAGTGCTAGCTCCCCCATAGTGCCAGCCCCCCCCATATTGCCAGCTCCCCCATAGTGCCAGCCCCCCCAAAGTGCCAGCCCCCTCCCATACTTCCAGCCCCCCCATAGTGCCAGCTCCCCCAATAGTGTCAGCCCCCCACAGTGCCAGTCCCCCATAGTGCCAGCCCCCCCATAGAGCCAGCCCCCCCATAGTGCCAGCCCCCGCATAGTGCCAGCCCTCCATAGTGCCAGCCCCCACAGTGCCAGTCCCCCATAGTGCCAGCCTCCCCCATAGTGCCAGCTTCCCCCATAGTGCCAGGTCCCTTATAGTGCCAGCCCCCCATAGTCACAGCTCTCCCCCATAGTGCCAGCCCCCCATAGTCACAGCTCCCCCCATAGTGCCAGCCCCCCATAGTGCCAGCCCCCCATAGTGCCAGCCCTCTTCCCCCTATAGTGCCATCTCCCCCATAGTGCCATCCCCCACATAGTGCCAGCTCCCCCATAGTGCCAGCTCCCCCATAGTGTCAGCTTCCCCCATAGTGCCATCCCCCATAGTGCCAGTTCCCTCCCATAGTGCCAGCCCCCCATTGTGCCAGCCCTCTTCCCCTATAGTGCCAGCTCCCCTCCATAGTGCCAGCTCCCCCATAGTGCCAGCTCCCTCCCATAGTGCCAGCTCCCCCCATAGTGTCAGCTCCCTCCCATGGTGCCAGCCCTCTTCCCCCTATAGTGCCAGCTCCCCCATAGTGCCAGCTCCCCCATAGTGCCAGCTCCCTCCCATAGTGCCAGCCCCCCCATAGTGCCAGCTCCCCCCATAGTGCCATCCCCCCATAGTGCCAGCCCCCCATAGTCACAGCTCCCCCCCATAGTGCCAGACCTCTTCCCCTATAGTGCCAGCTCCCCCATAGTGCCAGACCCCCCATAGTGCCAGCTCCTCCATAGTGCCAGCCCCCCCATAGTGCCAGCTTCCCCCATAGTGCCAGCCCCCCCCTAGTGCCTGCTCCCTCCCATAGTGCCAGCCCCCCATTGTGCCAGCCCTCTTCCCCCCATAGTGCTAGCTCCCCCATAGTGCCAGCCCCCCCATAGTGCCAGCTCCCCCATAGTGCCAACCCCCCCAATGTGCCAGCCCCCTCCCATAGTGCCTGCTCCCCCCATAGTGCCAGCCCCCCCCCATAGTGCCAGCTCCCCCAATAGTGTCAGCCCCCCATAGTGTCAGCCCCCCACAGTGTCAGTCCCCCCATAGTGCAAGCCCCCATAGAGCCAGCCCCCCTATAGTGCCAGCCCCCGCATAGTGCCAGCCCTCCATAGTGCCAGCCTTTCATAGTACCAGCCTCCCCCATAGTGCCAGCTCCTCCCATAGTGCCAGCCCCCCATAGTGCCAGCCCCCCATAGTGCCAGCCTCCCCCATAGTGCCAGCTCCCCCCATAGTGCCAGGTCCCTTATAGTGCCAGCCCTCCATAGTCACAGCTCCCCCCCATAGTGGCAGCCCCCCATAGTCACAGCTCCCCCCCATAGTGCCAGCCCCCCATAGTGCCAGCCCTCTTCCCCCTATAGTGCCAGCTCCCCCATAGTGCCGGCTCCCCCATAGTGCCAGCTCCCCCATAGTGCCAGCTTCCCCCATAGTGACATCCCCCCATAGTGCCAGTTCCCTCCCATAGTGCCAGTTCCCCATTGTGCCAGCCCTCTTCCCCCTATAGTGCCAGCTCCCCCCCATAGTGCCAGTTCCCCCCCATAGTGCCAGCCCCCCCATAGTGCCAGCTCCCCCCACAAAGAAAAAAAAAAAAACACTAATACTTACCTCCATCAGCAGCGACGCGATGCAGGCCTATTCCAGCCTGTGTCCCTGCTGTGTGCTGCCCGGCTCAGGCGGTGCGATAATAATGACGTTATCGCGCTGCCTGAGCAGGCCTCTGATAGGCTGCAGGCATTAGTGCCTGCGGCCTATCAGAAGAACAGGGGAGGGAGACGCCTCTCCCTCCCCTGCCCCACAGCACAGCTGAATGAATAAGGAGATTAGCGCTTCCACAATGGAAGCGCTCATCTCCTACTGCCCGCCGCAATTATATCCAGGGCCGCGCCGCCTGTGGTGATCGGCGGTGCGGCCCTGAGGAATAAAAAAAAAAAAAAAATTTTTTGTTAAAGACGGCCCGTTTTTTTAGGGCGGCCTGGGGGGCAATTGCCTCCCTGCCCCCCGGCCCAGCCCGTCCCTGACCGGGATGCTCCCTGACCCTCCCAGGAGCTGCTGTCAGGAGCAGCGGTTCACTTTTGAGACGTCAGTTTAGTGTGGAGGGAATCCGAAAACCCTGTTAGTAAAAGTAAAACAGTCCAAAAAGCTGGACTCACTGAAGCTCTGGTGAACGATGCAGGCTCCCGGCAGCTTTCCAAGAACAGCGCCGTACATCTTATAGTGGCAGTTCTTGGTATTGCAGCTTAGCCCTATTGACTTGAATGGGGCTGAGCTGCAACTAGGCCATGTAACTGATGTACAGTGATGTCACTAGTCTAGGAAGAGGCTGCGGCGCTCAATGCCTCTTCTAACAACTGACTGGCGGAGGTCCCGGATGTCACACCCCCACACATATGATACTGATGGCCTATCCTGAGGATAAGTCATAAATATCTTTTCCTGGATAACCACTTTAAAGGACATGTGTCACCTGTATATCTTTGCATTTTTATCGGGATCATATTACCCTTTGTCCATTTTGCTAGGTTGCTTGGTAACGTGTAAGACTTATATCTAGGTAATGATTAAATGACTATATAGACGGGTCTATGAAACTCTTGTAATCCATCTTTCCATTTATTCAGATTATATTGTGCTAATAGTACTGGAAAGGCATACTTAACTGGAGAGCTCAAGTAAACGAAATTTACAAAATTCAATTTACTCTAGCTAATGTGATATCCATCTGGAAAAGCTCATGAGACTTATGAGCTCTTCTAAAATGAATCTGTACCTAATGAATGGTGTAGGCCAACTTCCTGTGAGTGTACCGTATGCTGTAACCAGTGAGGAAAATATTATACTGCTTACCTTGTATTAATGGAAGCATTTTTTCGTATTTGAGAGAGAAATTCAAAAGGCTACAGTGTGTGGTCTTGCTTGCAAGGTCAAATAAACAATAGAGAAACACCATGCAGCTGGACAAGAGAGGACCCTGACCTGGTGGATCCCATCACGATTATTTTTCAGTCATGGTACCTATGCAGAATAGAGTTGAGCGGACAGCTGGATGTTCGGGTTCGGCAGGTTCGGCCGAACTTGAAAAAAAAGTTCGGGTTCGGGACCCGAACTTGACCCGAACTTGAACCCAAACCCCATTGAAGTCAATGGGGACCCTAACTTTTGGCCACTAAAATGGCTCTAAAATAGCCCTGGAAAGAGCAAGAGGGCTGCAAAAGGCAGCAAAATGTGCTTAAGAGCATGGCAAATGCTCTGCAAACAAATGTGGATAGGGAAATGAATAAAAAAAACATAAAAGACCTTAAAAAAATAAAAATTAGGAATGATGTAGGAGGAAGAGGTTGAGGAGGCGGTAAATGGGTGGATGTGGCCGTGTAGGCTCACGTGGCGGTCTAGGTGGAAGCGGCGGCGAAGGAGGAATAGGTAGCCAACACAGATGTGTGTTATTTAGCATTTTTACATAGGGGCATAAGTGCACTTGAGTACAAGGATGGATGGTTGAGGCTGTTAGAACTGTCTACAGTCGTGGCCAAAAGTTTTGAGAATTACATAAATATTGGAAATTGGAAAAGTTGCTGCTTAAGCTTTTATAATAGCAATTTGCATATACTCCAGAATGTTATGAAGAGTGATCAGATGAATTGCATAGTCCTTCTTTGCCATGAAAATTAACTTAATCCTCAAAAAAACTTTCCACTGCATTTCATTGCTGTCATTAAAGGATCTGCTGAGATTATTTCAGTAATCATCTTGTTAACTCAGGTGAGAATGTTGACGAGCACAAGGCTGGAGATCATTATGTCAGGCTGATTGGGTTAAAATGGCAGACTTGATATGTTAAAAGGAGGGTGATGCTTGAAATCATTGTTCTTCCATTGTTAACCATGGTGACCTGCAAAGAATCGCGTGCAGCCATCATTGCGTTGCATAAAAATGGCTTTACAGGCAAGGATAGTGTGGCTACTAAGATTGCACCTTAATCAACAATTTATAGGATCATCAAGAACTTCAAGGAAAGAGATTCAATTCTTGTTAAGAAGGCTTCAGGGCGTCCAAGAAAGTCCAGCAAGCGACAGGATCGTCTCCTAAAGAGGATTCAGCTGCGGGATCGGAGTGCCACCAGTGCAGAGCTTGCTCAGGAATAGCAGCAGGCAGGTGTGAGCGCATCTGCACGCACATTGAGGCGAAGACTTTTGGAAGATGGCCTGGTGTCAAGAAGGGCAGCAAAGAAGCCACTTCTCTCCAAAAATAACCATCAGGGACAGATTGATCTTCTGCAGAAAGTATGGTGAATGGACTGCTGAGGACTGGGGCAAAGTCATATTCTCCGATGAAGCCTCTTTCCGATTGTTTGGGGCATCTGGAAAAAGGCTTGTCCGGAGAAGAAAAGGTGAGCGCTACCATCAGCCCTGTGTCATGCCAACAGTAAAGCATCCTGAGACCATTCATGTGTGGGGTTGCTTCTCATCCAAGGGAGTGGGCTCACTCACAATTTTGCCCAAAAATACAGCCATGAATAAAGAATGGTACCAAAACACCCTCCAACAGCAACTTCTTTCAACAATCCAACAAAAGTTTGGTGAAGAACAATGCATTTTCCAGCACGATGGAGCCCCGTGCCATAAAGCAAAAGTGATAACTAAGTGGCTCGGGGACCAAAACGTTGACATTTTGGGTCCATGGCCTGGAAACTCCCCAGATCTTAATCCCATTGAGAACTTGTGGTCAATCCTCAAGAGACGGGTGGACAAACAAAAACCCACTAATTCTGACAAACTGCAAGAAGTGATTATGAAAGAATGGGTCGCTATCAGTCAGGAATTGGCCCAGAAGTTGATTGAGAGCATGCCCAGTCGAATTGCAGAGGTCCTGAAAAAGAAGGGCCAACACTGCAAATACTGACTCTTTGCATAAATGTCATGTAATTGTCGATAAAAGCCTTTGAAACGTATGAAGTGCGTGTAATTATATTTCACTACATCACAGAAACAACTGAAACAAAGATCTAAAAGCAGTTTAGCAGCAAACTTTGTGAAAACGAATATTTGTGTCATTCTCAAAACTTTTGGCCACGACTGTATTCTGCACAAGGTACAGACAAGTCTTGTGGGATCCAGGCCTGGTTCATTTTAATGAACGTGAGCTTGTCCACGTTGGCTGTGGACAAGCAGCTGCGTCTGTCTGTACTGACGCCTCCTGCCGTGCTAAATACACGTTCAGAGAGTACACTGGCTGCAGGGCAGGCCAGTACCTCCAAGGCATACAGGGCAAGCTCTGGCCATGTGGACAATTTGGAGACCCAGAAGTTGAATAGGGCAGAACCATCAGTCAGTACATGTAGGCGTGTGCACAGGTACTGTTCCACCATGTTGTTCAAATGCTGCCTCCTGCTAACACGCTCCATATCAGCAGTTGGGGCCGGTTGTTGTGGCGAGGTGACAAAGCTTTTCAACATGTCGGCCATGCTAACCCTGCCTTCTGAGGTGCTGGCGCTGACACAGCTGCATTGGCAACCTCTTCCTCCTCCCCTGCCTTCGCCTTGTGTATCCACTTGTCCCCCGGCGTCAGTCGGGAATGCTCTCAGGAGCGCGTCTACCAGCGTGCGCCTGTAGTCGCGCATCGTCCGATCACGCTCCAGTTAAGGACGGCACATTGTCTTTGTAACTGGGATCCAGCAGGGTGGCCACCCAGTAGTCAGCACACGTTAAAATGTGGGCAACTCTGCTGTCGTTGCGCAGGCACTGCAGCATGTATTCGCTTATGTGTGCCAGTCTGCCCAGAGGTAAGGACAAGCTGTCCTCTGTGGGAGGCGTATCGTCTGCATCCTCCGTATCCCCCCAGCCATGCACCAGTGATGGGCCTGAGCTGCGTTGGGTGCCACCCCGCTGTAAACATGCTTCATCCCCATCCTCCTCCTCCTCATCATCCTCCTCGTCCTCCAGTAGTAAGCCCTGGCTGGCCAAATTTGTACCTGGCCTCTGCTGTTGCAAAAAACCTCCCTCTGAGCCACTTCTAAAAGACTGGCCTGAAAGTGTTAGAGATGACCCCTCTTCCTCCTCCACCTCCTCGTCCTGGGCCACATCCTCTTCCATCATCACCCTAAGTGTTTTCTCAAGGAGACATAGAAGTGGTATTGTAACGCTGATAACGGCGTCATTACCACTGGCCATGTTGGTGGAGTACTCGAAACAGCGCAACAGGGCACACAGGTCTCGCATGGAGGCCCAGTCATTGGTGGTGAAGTGGTGCTGTTCCGCAGTGCGACTCACCCGTGTGTGCTGCAGCTGAAACTCCACTATGGCCTGCTGCTGCTCGCACGGCATGTGCAAGTTGGAGTTCCACCTGGTGGGCACGTTGCATATGAGGCGGTGAGTGGGAAGGCCGAAGTTATGCTGTAGAGCAGACAGCCGAGCGGCGGCAGGATGAGAATGCCGGAAGTGCGCACAGACGACCCGCACTTTATGCAGCAGCTCTGACATGTCGGGGGTAGTTGTGAATGAATTTCTGCACCACCAAATTCAGCACATGCGCCAGGTAAGGGATGTGCGTCAAACCGGCTAGTCCCAGAGCTGCAACGAGATTTCGCCCATTATCGCACACCACCAGGCCGGGCTTGAGGCTCACTGGCAGCAACCACTCGTCGGTCTGTTGTTCTATACCCCGCCACAACTCCTGCGCGGTGTGGGGCCTGTCCCCCAAACACATCAGTTTCAGAACGGCCTGCTGACGTTTACCCCTGGCTGTGCTGTAGTTGGTGGTGAAGGTCTGTTGCTTACCGGATGAGGAGGTGGTAGAAGAGGAGGAGGAAGCCGAGTAGGAAGAGGAGGCAACAGGAGGCAAAGAATGATGCCCTGCGATCCTTGGCGGCAGAAGGACGTGCGCCAAAGAGCTCTCCGCCTGGGGCCCAGCCGCCACAACATTTACCCAGGGTGCAGTTAGGGAGATATAGCGTCCCTGGCCATGCTTACTGGTCCACGTATCTGTGGTTAGGTGGATCTTGCCACAGATGGCGTTGCGCAGTGCACACTTGATTTTATCCGATACTTGGTTGTGCAGGGAGGGCATTGCTCTTTTGTAGAAGTAGTGGCAGCTGGGAACGAAGTACTGTGAAACAGCAAGCGACATGAGCTGTTTGTAGCTGTCCGTCTCCACCAGCCTGAATGACAGCATTTCAAAGCCCAGTAGTTTAGAAATGCTGGCATTCAGGGCCAGGGATCGAGGATGGCTAGGTGGGAATTTACGCTTTCTCTCCAAGGTTTGTGAGATGGAGAGCTGAACGCTTCCGTGTGACATGGTGGAGATGCTTGGGTACGGAGGTGGTGGTGTTGGTGGCACATCCTCTGTTTGCTGTGTGCCAACGTTCCTCCAGAGGCGGAGGAAGAGGCCGAGGCAGCAGCAGAAGAGGGAGCAGGAGGGGCCTGAGCCCTTTCTTAGTTTTGAAGGTGCTTACTCCACTGCAGCCCGTGTCTCGCATGTAGATGCCTGGTCATGCAGGTTGTGCTAAGGTTCAGAACGTTAATGCCTCGCTTCAGGCTCTGATGGCACAGCGTGCAAACCACTCGGGTCTTGTCGTCAGCACATTGTGTGAAGAAATGCCATGCCAGGGTACTCCTTGAAGCTGCCTTTGGTGTCCCTGGTGACGGTGGCCAGTAGCAGGCGAACTGTTTTGGCGACGGCTGCTCTGCTTTTGCACCCTGCTCCCTCTTTTGCTACGCTGTTGGCTCGGTCTCACCACTGCCTCTTCCTCAGAACTCTGAAAGTCAGTGGCACGACCTTTCCATGTGGGGTCTAGGACCTCATCGTCCCATGCATCGTCTTCCACCCAGTCTTGCTCCCTGCCCTCCTTTTCGGTCTGCACACTGCAGAAAGACGCAGCAGTTGGCACCTGTGTTTCGTCATCATCAGAGACGTGCTGAGGTGGTATTCCCATCCTCATCAGGAAACATAAGTGGTTGTGCGTCAGTGCATTCTATGTCTTCCACCCCTGGGGAAGGGCTAGGTGGATGCCCTTGGGAAACCCTGCCAGCAGAGTCTTCAAACAGCATGACTTGAGGCTCAGACAGGTTCCCCGATATGCACGAGGGTGATGTGACAGACTGATGGGCATGGGTTTCAGGCGCCACCTGTGCGCTTTCTGCAGAAGACTGGGTGGGAGATAATGTGAACCTGCTGGATCCACTGTCGGCCACCCAATCGACTAGCGCCTGTACTTGCTCAGGCCTTACTATCCTTAGAACGGCATTAGGCCCGACCAAATATCGCTGTAGATTCTGGCGGCTACTGGGACCTGAGGTAGTAGGTTCCGTAGGACGTATAGCTGTGGCAGAACAGTAATTTATGCACGTCTAATCCCAGATGTGCAGTTTATCAGAGTTTTTTTTTTAACCCAGTAAACAAAAGCTGTATTTGTGGCCTAAATTTCACAGCAACTTATGCACCTCTAATCCTAGATGTGCAGTATATCAGAGTTTTTTTTTTTTAACCCCAGTAAGCAAAAGCTGTATTTGTGGCCTAAATTTCACAGTAACTTATGCACCTCTAATTCCAGATGTGCAGTATATCAGAGGGTTTTTCACCCTAGTAAGCAAAAGCTGTATTTCTGGCCTAAAATGAACCGTCCCTTATGCACCTATAATCCTAGATGTGCACTATATGAAACAGAGGAGTTTGTTTCACCCAGTATGCCCCAGTATGCCAAAGCCGTATTTCTGGCCTAAATGTGACACTCACTTATGCACCTATAATCCTATATGTGCACTATATGAAACAGATATTTTTTTTTACCCCAGTATGAGAAAGCTGTATTTCTGGCCTAAATTGAACAGTCACTTATGCAGCGATAATCCTAGATGTACACTATATGAAAAAAAGTTTTTTTTTTAACCCCAGTGTCTCAAAGCAGTATTTCTGGACTTGCAGACATGCAGATATCCTGTGCTGGTGCACTATCGTCGCATAAAGTGGCTGCCGATTATGTATTGATCTTGACTAACTGAAAAAAAAAAGTTCGTTTTCAGTAGTAGTTGGCTCAGGGCAGGCTTAAAACAATTGTGCACTGCACCCACAAAACACATTTGCTGTAGATCACTGAGTAAAGAAGCAGTTCTTCATAAGATTCCTCCCTGATCTCTCCCTCACAGCAGCTGCAGCCTATCCCTACAATAATCCGAGCAGAGTGACGGGCGGCGCTTTGTGACTCCAGCTTAAATAGAGGCTGGGTCACATGCTGCAGTTGGCCAATCACAGCCATGCCAATAGTAGGCATGGCTGTGATGGCCTTTTGGGGCAAGTAGTATAACGCTTGTTGATTTGCTGCTGTGCAGCCTTTCAAAAAGCGCCAAGAAAGTGGCGAACACCGAACCCGAACCCGAACTTTTACGGAAATGTTCGGGTCCAGGGTCCCAAAATCCTAAAGTTCGGGTTCGCTCAACCCTAATGCAGAACTGTATTCCCCAGAGCCATTGAATTACAAGCAAGCTGATGAAAAATTGTCCCAATGACCGTGAAAATGCCATTGTGGTGGAAACTTGGCCCTTCTGCTCTGAGTGGCAAAACTTGGGACCATAATTTTGATGGGGGGCTAAGAAACATACCATTAGTCCATATATATATAATAACACAAAAAAATATGTTTTACATGTGTATGGGTTATTTCACACATTATTTTTTTAGCAGTGTTTTTCTGCCCTTTTATATTTTTAGTCACATTTTTGAAACTGACGTTTTTTGCTAAGAAAAAAAAACAGCTCCAGATGTTAGCTGAAAGTCAATGGGAAAGTGATATATCTTCCCTTAAACACAGAAAATAATTCAGGGGCAAAAAAACCTTTATGTTTATTATGGCATTTTTTATAGTAAAAAAATTCTAATTCATATGTGTAAAGACCCTTTGAGACACTACTGTACCTTTGTTTTAGCTTCTCTCCTCTTAACTATTGGTAGTGTTCTCTTTTTCTTTTTCAAATCATCCCCAGAGAAATAAATTCAAAGTTCACAGAAGCTATGGCAAACCACTTAATTTAATTTATGTATTCCAACATCTGTACATTTCAAAACACATCCATATCTGGAACTTGAAATGTACAGAACAAGCATCTGTGTGGGGAAAATGATATTCAATTCCTTATCTAGCAGTACAGGTATCACTGAACTGAGGACAGGGCAAGGACTGCTCCCCTTCTCCATAAACTGATACTGTACTGTACTTCTTTGAATAGGGAGAGGCTTATGATCATTAATCAGTTTGGTTTCATGAACACGCATACATCATAACAATGTCACAATACAAGGTTATTGATGAAGATTAAAGAGCCTTGCAAAAGTATGACCTAGAACATTTCAGAAACAAAACCTATGCTTCAAATCCGCAAACTTTAAAAAATAAAAAAAATCCTTAGACTTTCATACTTTACATTTGATAACTTGTCTAAAGAAATCATTTAGTTATTTTTATGTAGAGAGGCTTCATTGTAATAAAATAATAAAATAATAAAAACATAATAAAGATAAAAAATAATAAAATCAATTAAACTTACTTTCCCAGCCCCCTCCAATCCAGTGCCAACACGCCTTCTTGCAGACAGTGTCACATTGTTCTAGCTGCAGTGGTGTCATCCTGTACACTGCTGCAGCCAATCACTGGCCTTAGCTGTCTTGTGCCATACACTGCTCCAATGATTGACTGTAGCCAAAAAAACAGGTGCAGCCCAAGGAAGGTGAAAGAGTGGAAATGCTGGATCATAGTTGGTTAGCAGTAAAGATAATTATTATGAGCTCAGTTCCCTGTAAACTCATAAAAGGTAATAATAAAATTGACTGCCTCTACGAGTAATGTTAAAACTAATTTTTTATATATTTTTCAATTTCAAAAACACATAAGCTGCAATTGTATGTCAAAAAACACATACATGAATATTAGGCTAGACTAAAACCTTCAGAATCACAGGTTTTAGTCTAGCACCCCTTTTAGACTGGACACGCCCTTCTACCTTGGACTTATGAGCAGAGTACGTTTGTAGCTGGTTCCTACACTGCCCTGAATATTGTAAGCTTAAGTAAGTCCAAAGTGAAGCAGTATCTTTAGTGATAGGGACCCATCTGCGGAAGCCACCTTGATGCCTGGTAGATGGGCCCGACACGTATGTGCGCTAAGAGCTTCCATTGCTCATGTATATTCATTTATAGTCGGTATTGTACCACTTTTATCTAGAATGACCCACATTTCTTAGCTCTATTGTTTGTATATATAAGGGTGTGCAGCCATTTTGTTTTTTGTAATTATGTTTGCTTCATGGATATGCACCTGTGATTCTGAAGGCTTTAGTCTAAATTTTCTTTGCAATATATTGGGGGTGGCACCCCTTTTAGACTGGACACGCCCATCTACCTGGGATTTCTGAGCAGAGTACATTTGTAGCTGGTTCCTACACTGCCCTGAATATTGTAGGCTTAAGTAAGTCCAAAGTGAGGCAGTATCGTTAGTGATAGGGACCCATCTGCGGAAGAGACCTTGACGCTTGGTAGATGGGCCTGACATGTACAGTTGTGTTCAAAATTATTCAACCCCCACTTAAATTGAGTGTTTTGGCCAGTTTGACATTGATTTTGATCATTTCAGTCATCTTGTTTACAATTAAATCAAAGAGGCACTTGTAAGTAAGACAAATATAACATAACATTTATAATGAAATAACCACAAATGTCTTTTCTGTGCTCACATCATTATCAGTTTTATTCAACCCACAAATGACATTCAATCTTAGTACTTAGTACAACATCCTTTTCCAGTTATAACAGCTTTTAAACGTGAAGCATAGCTTGACACAAGTGTATTGCAGCGATCTACGGGTATCTTCGCCCATTCTTCATGGGCAAAAGCCTCCAGTTCAGTCACATTCTTAGGCTTGCGCGCTGCAACTGCTTTCTTTAAGTCCCACCAGAGGTTCTGAATCGGATTTAAGTCTGGTGACTCCGATGGCCACTTCAAAATGTTCCAGCCTTTAATCTGCAACCATGCTCTAGTTGACTTGGAGGTATGCTTGGGATCATTGTCCTGTTGAAAGGTCCAACGTCTCCAAAGCCTCAGGTTTGTGACGGACTGCATCACATTTTCATCCAATATCTCCTGGTACTGAAGAGAATTCATGGTACCTTGCACACGCTGAAGCTTCCCTGTACCTGTAGAAGCAAAACAGCCCCAAAGCATGATTGACCCCCCCCCCCCGCCATGCTTCACAATAGGCAAGGTGTTCTTTTCTTCATAGGCCTTGTTATTCCTCCTCCAAACATAGCGTTGATTCATGGGCCCAAGCAGTTCTAATTTTGTTTCATCAGTCCACAGAACACTATCCCAAAACTTTTGTGGTTTGTCCACATGACTTTTGGCACACTGCAGTCGACTCTTCTTATTCTTTGGAGACAGCAAGGGGGTGCGCCTGGGAGTTCTGGCATGGAGGCCTTCATTACGCAGTGTGCGCCTTATTGTCTGAACTGAAACTTCAGTACCCACATCTGACAAATCTTTTTTAAGTTCCTCAGCAGTCACACGGGGACTTTTCTCCACTTTGCGCTTCAGGTAGCGCACAGCAGTCGAAGTCAGCATCTTCTTTCTGCCACGACCAGGTAGCTTTTCAACAGTGTCCTTTGCCTTGAATTTGCGAATGATGCTTCCGATGGTGTCTCTTGGTATGTTTAACATCTTTGCAATCTTCTTATAGCTATTGCCCTTCCTGTGAAGAGAAATCACATCTTCTCTTGTCTTCCTGGACCATTCTCTTGACTTCACCATGTTTGTAAACACACCAGTAAATGTCTAGAAGGAGCTGAGTATCACAGTCCTTTTAAATCTGCCTAATTGGTGCTTATTATGCTTGATTGCTGCTCCTTGACATCCACAGGTGTTTTCAATACCTGATCGAAAACACTTGAATGAACCTCTGTTCTTAAGAGTGGTAGTCTTTAAGGGGTTGAATAATTGTGTCAATGAAGAAATCACAAAAAAAACATTTAATACTGTATTACAAAAACAATTGATGTCATTTTAGTTGCATTTGGTTCTTTAAAAAGTCCTTGTAAGATTTCATTCTGAACACAATTATAAATGTACACTAAATTCCCTAAAACCCTTTACAGCATTGGGGGTTGAATAATTTTGAACACAACTGTATGAGCGCTAAGAGCTTCCATTACTCATGTATATTCATTTATAGTCGGTATTGTACCACTTTTATCTAGAATGACCCCCATTTCTTAGCTCTATTGTTTGTATATATAATGGTGTGCAGCCATTTTGTTTTTTGTAAATATTAGTCTATTAATAAACTCTATCAGTTGTGATATATATATATATATATATATATATATTGCAGGAAGGCGCAAGGGTTCGTCATTGACGGAAGGTATGTGTCACCGAGATTCCTGGTCTCCGTGAGGTAAAAGCCGGTAATTTCATGTGTCAGCGGCAGCTAGTGCTGGCTGACATGGCTTTGCTATTTGGTATGGCTGTAAAGCCGATCCGGGCCAGCTCTTACTGGCCCGGATCTTGTTTTGGGCTATAAAACAGGCCGCACTGTCAGGTGGTTGGAATTGACTCCTTTCTGACAGTGAAGCTCTGTCAGTCTCTGTGTTGGAACCTGGGAGTTTGGGCCTGGGTAAAGGCCTGCTACCTTGTTGGCGTGAGAGCAGGTGGTTTCTGCTATGTCCAAGGACTTCTGCATTGCTGCATGGTGTGAACAAACACCAGACTCAAGGTGACTGTTTTCCTTGAAACTGACTTTTTGTTTTGCTTATCCTTATGTGTGAATAAACAACAAACTGTTTAAGTTAAAGACGTTGTCGTTGCCTCTATACTACGTCCACAAGCCTGTCTACCAGAGCAAATCCCCACAATATATATATATATATATATATACACATATATACTGAACAAAAATATAAACGCAACACTTTTGGTTTTGCTCCCATTTTGCATGAGCTAAACTCAAAGATCTGAAACATTTTCTACAAACTGTAGGGGATCGGCTTTCTTTCGGGGGTCATTCTCACAGATATCTTCAGGACACCAAGTTTAAGATCCAAACACGGTGCTTTATTGCGGCACATCCGCATAAACATAAACAATAATACAAAATAATAAACACTCGCCCGGCTGGGCTCTAACTAAACAAACAGATCCCTGACTCACCTAAGTCCCTGTTCACACCCTGTGAACACATGCGGCTTTCTGAGCCAATGTCCAACATCTTCCTGGCTGTACAGAGCACAGTACACCCACTGTCTCCAGTCCAGTGTCTCTTGGGGAATCGTGGTCTCTCAGCCCTCCTGGCTTGGACCACACTGACAGAGCCTCCAGGCCTCTGTCCACAGGTAACACACTCCCCCCTTGCTGACACCCTGGGAGGTGCTTTGTGCCAGCCTGATTACTTCCAGCTGGTCTCGCCTGTGGTGGAATAGGGGTGTGGACTGAACTATCCACCCCTTCCTTGCCTCTACCCTGCGTGAGACCTGTCACTGTCTCACATATCCCCCCCTTTGTTCAAGCCCGTGAGGGTGAACACCTGCATAACCACGGGAGGCTGGTGAGAGGGCATCCACCTGGCCTGGACGTGGGGAACAGCCACCTACCCTGCTCTTTGGCTGCTCCCAATAAGAACCGGCCCAGATTGGCTTTACAGCCACACTAAGTAACACAGTGTCAGCGAGCACTAGCTGCCGCTGACACAGAAAATTACTGGTTCTTATTTCACCGAGGCCAGGAACCTCGGTGACACGTACCTTCCCTTTGTTCTGCCAGACCCACGCCAGTAGAGCTTGGTTTATCACCAAAACTAACATCTTGCCTAGACTAAACTGCCTAAAGGCCTCATATGCCCATCTCATGGCCAGGTACTCTTTTTCTACTCTTTCGCGGGTGATAATGATGCGCTCTTGCACTCTTTGATCTCTCTCTCTTTTTTGATCCTCTGGCTCCCGCACATGCGCCTCATGTCCTTTCTTGGACTGCTGCAGCTCTTGACTGAACTGTTCCCAGTCATGGTCCTGTCCCGACACTTTCTCCTTTGCTTTGCAGGGCTCCTTCAGCAGAGCATGCCTGCCCCTGCTCGCTTCTTTTACGTGCATCTGGGTCACTTCTTCCCTCTTTCCAGCAGTAGTTACTCCAGCTATGGTGGCAGTTTCAGAGACCTCTGCTTTTTTAGTGGCTTTTTCCACTTCGGCTGCCGCTCCCTTTGTCTTAACTTTGGTCTCTTCAGCCCCTGGGGACTTCATGTCAACCAACACATCGGCCTTAACTTCTTCAGCCTTTGTCTTCTCTGAGTCTCCAGTCTCTTTGAGAGCCTTCTCAGACATGGCACCATACTCTTGCCCTCTTAACCCCTCCCCCTCTTTCTCATCGAGGCTGGAGGCACCGGGGTCTTCAGCATACTCCTCGTCTTCTGGCGTTTTCTCCAGAGGCTCACCCAGGACACTGGTCTCCTTTTGGGGAGGAGTCAGGAGAGACAGCCCATCGTAATAGCCTAGATCCAAAAACGGATCGTTCACCTCCTCATACTTCTTCCCCAGCAGGCTGCTGGCTATTTGGCAGGCCTTGTAGGCAGAGGAGACGTCTTCCCGGCCTGGGTTACACTCTACCACGGGTCTGTGGGTCTGTGGGTCTGTGGTCTTCGGCATCCACATCAGCCCCATCAACTGGTTCAGCAGAAGCATCTTCCATCTTCTCTGTCACAGCCAGCACCGCAGTGCCACCATCTCCAGACCCATTTTTAATAGGCTCTAACTTAGACTTCTCCAACTCATAGACATTCTTCCCGACGTCATCCTTTGAGCTCATGAGATCTTCCATCTCTGCTCTGAGTTGCCTGTTCAGCCTCTCAAATTAATCTCGCTCTTCAAGTACTTCTTCAAGAGCTCTGGCCAAGGAGAGGGCCTTGGTCGCCTTCTCTCAAGCATCAGTCTCCGATTGGTCACGTTCTTCGCATATCTGGCCGAGGTGGTTTTCTCTTCAGCCAGTAGCTTGTCCAATATCTTCTGTTTCTTCTCCAATTTAGACACAATTTGTTTCTGGTGGTCCAGGTCTACCATCCGATCACGCAACTCTTGATCAAGTGGAGCCATCCTGGCTTCCAAATGTCTTTTCTCCTCCAAGAGAGCAGATTTTTCTGAGGCGCTGTTTAGAACCCCATCAGCCAGCTCATCTCTTTCCTGCTCTGCATGAAGTCTGGATCGCTCAGAAGCTGCAAGTTCCTCTTGAAGTTGGAGAATTTCCACTTCTATTAGTGACTCTAGTTCCTTCAGTGCATTCATCTCTTTCTGTGACTCCTCTGGAGATTCCTGCAGTTGCTCTGCGAGAACCGCTAGCCCCGTCTCTAGTGTATCTAGGGACTGTGCAGAGCGAGTGAAAACATCTTCAAGTTTGTAGCTGTACTGTCCTGTCAGGTCATCTACAACTGTCTGGATATGAGCTTCAGACATTAGGCTGTCACCCGACTTAGGCTACTTTCACACTTGCGTTGTTCTTTTCCGGCATAGAGTTCCGTCACAGGGGCTTTACACCGGAAAAGAACTGATCAGGTATGTCCCCATGCATTCTGAATGGAGAGTAATCCGTTCAGTTTGCATCAGGATGTCTTCAGTTCAGTCGTTTTGACTGATCAGGCAAAAGAGAAAACCGCAGCATGCTACGGTTTTATCTCCGGCTAAAAAAACTGAAGACTTGCCTGAATGCCGGATCAGGCATTTTTTCCCATAGGAATGTATTAGTGCCGGATCCGGCATTCAGAATACCGGAATGCCGGATCCGTCCTTCCGGTATGCGCATGCGCAGACTGAAAAAAAGGTGAAAAAATAAATGCCGGATCCGTTTTTGCCGGATGACACCGGAAAGATGGATCCGGCATTTCAATGCATTTTTTCGACTGATCAGGCATTTTTAAGACTGATCAGGATCCTGATCAGTCTTACTAATGCCATCAGTTAGCATACATTTTGCCTGATCCGGCAGGCAGTTCCGGCGACGGAACTGCTTGCCGGATCTCTCTGCCGCAAGTGTGAAAGTAGCCTTAACTCTTGTCTCGTCAGATATAACTGTCATCTGGTCGCTACTAGTAACCACTTTAGTTTTGCTGGGTCTTGACATGGTAGCCTCACTCTCGGAGTTGCTAACTGTCACGGCACATACGCCACTTATACTGCTCGTGTCATTATTAACCCTGGCCTCTAGGGGCACCCATGAGTCAATCCCCACCTGGGACATTTTATTAATCATAGAAACCTGTGGAGACTGCACATCTACCTCTGGTACGTGTGGTACACCCTCTAGCCCCGCCACATTGTCTACAATGGGGTCTCCTAGTGGTGTTTCTTCAACATTTATCAACACTTTTATATTAGACACATGTTTACCAACAGGGGGAGCTTTTTACCCAATCACAGCCTGCAAAGGAAAAGGCATGTCATTATTATCACATATTTCACATGACATCACATTTCCATTATGCATTTCGGCAAACATGGTACCATCACTTTGCACCTTATCTGCACCCTTGTTCTCAATGTGCAGCTCCTTCACATTATCATTTAAAGGGACAGGTACAGGTTCTGCAGGAGTTTTGTCACTCTTTGCAGAAGTGACTCCATTACTTAAAACCTCCAAGCATAAGGGGGAATTACGGCCCACCATTCCCTCATGTATGAGCGTATTTGTAACATCAGGTTCACAAGTCCCAGTTTTCACCGGAGACTCTCCCTCAGTGAGAACCACCTGATAGTCCGTATTATTCACATAATTATCCCGAACATGTAACACTCTATCAGTCTCTGGGGCGGCCATCATGCTACCTCTTACCTGGGCTAGCATGGGATCTCTGACCTTCACCACCCCAAATCTAGCTTTCATCACAGGCTCTTTGGGCGACCCAGAAAACTTCTCCCCTGCAGGTTCCTGTGAGGGAGTATCCACAACTGGCTTACCCGCCTGTTCAGACACTGCGATTTTCCCAATGTCATACACTTCCGAGACGGTTTTTCGCCTCAGTGATTATTTTTTTCACTGACCCATCCGGCTTCCACTGCAGCCGGCTCACGGTCACTGGATCTGCCACCCAACTATTAACAGGAACAGTCTTACCGCCTGACGTCATAGATTCGGGAGATGACGATATTCCCAGGACATCACCACCCTTCTTTTGGTTCCTGGTATTCCGAACACCGGCAGACTCCTTACTGCAAACGTTGCCACCGGAAACAGCATGGCCTGGAGTCCCGACTTTTCCTGGACGGTAACTCCAGCTGCACTCTTTAGGACTTTGCGCACACCTGCAGGAAACATGGGATCTCCTGAGAGCCGCACCACTCTCCACCTCCTTTTCTTCCCGACAGTTGCCCTTGGCAAAGGCACACATCTTTTCCTCTGGAACTCCAGCCACACAACTCGAAGCCTTTTTTACATGCCATAGCTGCCAGAAGAACAGAAAGTCTTTGCCAAGCACAAACTCCACTTCCAGGGTCTCACATTTTAAGAGCTCCCATTGCACAGGGCCATAGTCCGTGTTAAAGGGCAGAGACACGGTGATATCTGTCTCTGACCCCTTCTTTAGAAAGTCCAGTACTTCGGTCTTAACCCGGGACACGCGTTGGTGGGCATCTAAAGTGACCCACAGCGGAATTCCCTCAATCACCAACTCGCAGGATCTTTCTGTATCAGATCTTCTGACCTCACAATTACCCATTGTGTAGTCCTGCTGCAGATGGGTCTGCACAGACCTCATAGTGACAACAACAACAAAAAAATATTAATTATAATTTATTAATATTTTTTTTCAATCAGTCTCTTCTCTGGGCTTCTGGCCCTGTAAATCTCGGCACCAAAGCAAAAATAGTCCATAATAGCATGAGCAGCACCTGCTCCACCGAACAAACAGGCTTTCGGCCCTTTAACTCCAGCACAGCAGGATTCAGCAGCACCTGCTCTTTCTCGTTGTTGCCCCTATATATGTTGAAGGCGGCTGTGGGCGGGAGTGATGGTATTTACATGGGACTGTATGTTAATGGCGGCTGTGGGAGGGAGTGATGTTATTTACATGGGACTGAATGTAGAAGGGGCTGAGGGAGGGGGTGATGTTATTTACATTGGACTGTGTGTTGGAGGTGGCTGGTGGGGGGGGTGATGTTATTTATATGGGACTGCATAGTGGAGGGGGCTGTAGATATAAAGGGATGTTATTTACATGGGACTGTGTATTGGAGGGGGCTAAAGAGATGGTGTGACGTTATTTACATGGGACTCTATGGTGGAGGGAAATAGTGTTATTTACATGGGACTATATATTGGAGGGGCGGAAGGAAAGGAAGTGATGTTATTTACATGTGACTATTTTGAAGGGGACAGGATAGATGCTATGATGTTATTTAGATGGGACTTTATGGTGGAGGGAAGAATATAACTGCAGGGGGCATTATAAATACGGCGGCACTTTAGGGTGAGCATTGTAACAGTAGGGGGCAGTATAAATACTGGGGACACTGTAGGAGCATTTTAAATCCAGGGGGCATTATAGGCGTTCTTATTACCACTGGGGGAACAATACTGGGCCTTATTTCTACTGGGGGCTATGTGAGGGTATTATTAATACTGGAAGGCTCTTCTACTAATGGGGGCACTCTTGTGGAGTATTATCACTGTTGGGGCACTGTAGGGGGCAGTATTACTAATGAAGGCACTATTGTGGAGCATTATCACTGTTGGGGGCACTGTAGGGGGAAGTATTACTAATGGGGCATTCTAGAAGGGAATTACTATTTGTGGGACTATGAGGAGCACTATTACTATGGTGGACACAGAAATTTCTTTAGGATAGTATTTGGGGTTATCGGGGGACACAGCGAGCAGCAGGATAACACTGTGGGGACTTCAGGTTGGGGGATGATGATAGAAATGTGAGGAAGCTAAGATGTCCGTGTCACACTCTGCAGAGACGATGCTGCTGAAAGAAGTTGTCCAGACCATATGGAGAAGATGAAGACAGAGAAGATCTACATCAGAGGAGACGTCACTTGGGAGGCCCTGGATGTGAGAGGTATGTGCTGCTGTATAGCAAGTACAGTAAAATTCTGGCGGATGGCGGATGGCGAATTAGAAAACTAGGCCATATTCCTTAGGCTTGGGCCCTGGATCTTTTAAGACCCTAGCAATGCCCCTAACCCAAAAAAAATGTGCGTTAGGGTTAGAAGAGACTAAGTACCTGGGGTATGTCATTTGGCGCTGAGTCATCAAACCCCAAGTGAACAAAAATAATGGCGATACGGAATTGGCCCCGACCTGTCACCACTAGGCAAATAAAGTTATACCTGGGAATGGTGGGCTATTACATGAGGTTTGTTCCCAACTTTGCTACTATAGCTGCACCCTTGACATGGCTCTTGAAGGGACGAAAATCTGTGATGGTTCGGGCGGAAGTGTCTTTTGCCACTTTGAAGTCGGCCTTGTGTGGCTCACCGGTTTTGGTGATGCCCGACTTCAAGAGGGAGTTCGTGGTACAAACGGATGCCTCCGAAGTAGGCCTTGGTGCTGTACTGTCTCAGGAAGTCAACGGGGAGGAGCATCCCGTTGTCTCCCTAAGCTGCAAGCTCACCCCAGCCGAAACCAGGTACAGTATAGTAGAGAGTGCCTGGCTATCAAGTGGGCACTCGAGTCTCTCCGCTACTATTTGTTGGGGAGAAAGTTTCGCCTGGTGACCGACCACTCGCCTCTCAAGTGGATCAGCCAGGCCAAAGACAGGAATGCCCAGGTCACCAGATGGTTTTGTCTTTGCAGAACTTTAAGTTCTCGGTAGAACACAGAGCAGGCCAGTTGCAGGGTAACACGGATGCCCTTTCCCGGGTGCATTGTCTGGCTTGTGTCCATCCCCTCAGGGTTGAACAAGAGGGGGGGGTATGTGACACAATGAGGGATTTTGTCTGGCAAGGCAGGTATTTTCCTCCCAGCATGTTCAGCTGGGCGGGTTTCCAGCCAGGTGAGGTCAAATACCGGACCGGAATTTAAGTGCCGGTCCGGGTTTTGGCAGCACCTGGCTGTCCTTAAAGGGAACCTGTCACCAGTTTTATGGTGTCCTAACTAAGGGCAACATAAATAAGTGACTGATTCTCTTAGCAAAATGCTGGGTCACTTTCTTTAATTAATCCAGTCAAACTGCCGACATCTTGTATTGAAAAGCTCCAGCTCATAATGATGAGTCCTGAATATTCATGAGCTCCTGACTCTCCCCGCCTACCTGCTGCTGATTGACAGTTATTTTCCATATGAATCAGCAGCAGGTGGGCAGGGGAGTGGCTATAGCTATGAATTAAAAAAAATGCTGGACTCAATGACATCACGCTGGACTCAAATCAGCTCATTAGCATGCAGCATGTGGCATCTTTGTGTGTATATTATGAGGTAACCATCTGTCACACCAGTAAGTGAATACATCTAAGGTACTTTTTAGTAGTTAATGATTGTATATAATTAGTTAGATTATAATCAAATATCCACATGACCGGGTCCCTTTAAATAGGCAGCTGAGCTCAGCAGAGATGTCTCTGTTTTGGGGATCTGAGGCTTTGTGCCGTGCTGGAGGGATGAGAGCCGCACGCTGGGGAAACATGCCTTAAATGGCATGTGTCAGTAGGGATTTTGAAGTCCCCCATGATGATGATGGGGATTTCAGTTGAGAAGTGCAGAGCAAGGTAGTGAAGTGGTTGATAAAGGTTGTGTCAGGTCCTGGTGGATGGTAGCTGATGGCTACCTGGATTTTGGAATGTGCAACCTAGGGGTGATCACAGCACTCAACAACAATCTGGCTGTTGTGGGTTCTTGTCTTCATGTGTTCCTAGCTCCACCTCAGGAACAACACTTTTAGACTTAGTATAATCAGACAGCACTCCAATTGATACGGTGAAGTAATTTGTGAGTTTTATTCAGCCGGACGTGAAGCACAACAGATTATGGCAACGTTTCTGGCTAAACAGTAGCCCTTCATCAGGCCTAGTTGTGCCCACGGCACTGAATAAAACTCATAAATTACTTCACTGCATCAAATGGAGTGCTGTCTGATTATACTAAGTCTACCTGGAGTTGGGAAGGCATTTATAATTTAATGTTATTAAGAGGCTCATACACATAGACCTATTGTGGCTTTGTGCACTCTGCTTATTGTTTGGAGCCATAATATGGCATCTTATTATTATTATTATTATTATTATTATTATTATTATTATTATTATATATTAAAGCGCCATAAATTTCATGGTGCTGTACATATGATAAGGGGTATACATACATAATACAGACAATTGCACTAAGCATGAACAAGATGAGTTACAGACTGGTACCTAAGTAGAGAGGTCCCTGCCCGTGAGGGCTTGTAATCCATTCTGTGTCATCATGCATGAAGTAATATTTCCATAATACAATGTCATATGAAAGTCCTATATAGCAGCACACATCGGGGCACATTTATTATGACCGGCATTTTACACTTTGGTCTTAATAACCCCTATATCTGGCGGTGGATCCGCCGAACTTCTGAAAAGGCGCCGGCCTCCACATAACTTTGGCATATCCAGTGCCGATTCTAAATGTAAGCCAGCTTCATAGCTAGCTTACATTTAGACTATTTTCTACGATATAGGCTACAAAAGTGGCGTATATATGGTCATAAATCACCCCCATAATGCCTATAGCTCAGTACTGCTTTGCCGTAGGCTCTCCTTGTTGTGTCCTACAAATTCTGTGTACACACTACATGCAATATGTTTGGAGCCAAAAATCAATAATGTTCTTCTATGATTTGTGTAGATTAGTTCTGAACTACTAAGTTTATTTAACTGGTTGTCTACAAAAGAAAACTGGAAAGGGTAGCATAATCCAGAGAGTTACAGACAATGATGTCTGTGTTTATTTTTCCAACACCTCAAGGAGACATATATCGCCTCGAATGTAAACCTTTAGGATAGGTCATCAATAAATATAACTTGGACAACCCCTTTAAGCTAACATGCAAGAGTAAAACGATTCCTATAACATTCCCCCTCCACAATTCATTTAATAGTCTCCAGTTGTATGTTGACTCACTCTATGAAATATTGGCCTTTTATGTAATTAATTAACCTGCCTCCATAAACTGTCTGGATTAAAAACAGTTATCTGTCATTTGGTTAACGAATCTCTAGATAAGCACAGAAATTTATGGAAAAGACATTGAAGGAGATAAGATTTTTTTTGTGCACTGATTAGACCACCATGAAGTCTTCCCATGTTAGAAACTAAACATTTTATCCTTACTTTTAAGGGGTAATCTCACCAAAGACATTTATGGCATATCCAAAGGATAAGGGTGATAGGTGGTCACATCTCTTGGACCAAGTATGCTATGTATTCCTACTCTAACCTATCATTTATCAGTGATTGTTTTCATGCTGAAGTAAAAATGATCATTAATGGTGCCACAATGGATACATTTAAATACCATTTGACCATCACATTTACACAATACTATCCTCGTGTAAATGTAAAGCCTTTACTGGGGTCATAGCTAGGTAACAATGACTTTTATTGCTGGACAGGTAGGAGTTTCTTCCCCACTGGCTATGAAGATCGACCTGATTGAAGAGACCATTAGATCCTATAAACCACCAATCGTTTGCCAATAGTTTCTAAACCTGTTTTGTAAAAAGAGGCCTTTCAGATTTTTCCAGATCATCTGACCCTTAAGGATTAGGTTTAAGGATTATAGGCTTTTAAGATTCATCTTTTTTTCATCAACAGATTTCAAAGCTGTATGAAGGTTTTCAGTGGGACAAAACATAGTTTAACTATATTGGGTACATATAATTTATTATTGGTTAACTTTTATTACTTTTGGGTAACTGAAAATCAAAATAAAACTGTATGTCTGGGTTCACATATGCAGAGTAACAAACTGGCGAAGTTCACTGTATCCAGCACCAGCGGATCCGCATTCACTATAATGGGATCCAGCTGCTTTTCAGCATATATGCCAGCTTTCAGCCAGACAAAAAATACTAGACACATTTTCTGTCAGGCCAAAAGCTAGCATATACGGCTGCTATCAGTGACGGATTGGCCATAGACTCTACATGGAAATTTCCCTGTGGGACAATGCCCAGGGAGCCACTGAAGTCCTCTTGATGGCTGCAGACCATGTACATAACGATCTGATGCTTAATGGCAACAGGTGACCTCCTGAACTCAACTGTATTACCGTCCTCGTGACAGTGATACGGTTGAATACTGTGGTTGCGGCAGCAGTATTTTGTGCTGCCCTCTGGTATTAGGTTCTGCTGGGGCATTGTTCTGTACTGCACTACGGTATTGCACGTCCCACCTACTTCTGCTGTCCCTGCCTTTTTGTATTGGCCCGTCTTCTGTCAATTTGGACCCGCCTACAATATGCACCCACTTTTAGGTTTTTTTCCAGGGTCACTTTAAGTTCCCAATCTGCCCCTGAAGGGTACGGCCACATGATCAGGTTTTTGCATGCAGTTTAGGAAGTCAAACCCAGGAGTTTACTCCAAAAAGAGTTGACCTCATGTCTGTCCTTTATATTTTCTCTCTTTTAAGGATCCACTCCTGTTTTAGACTTTCAAAACTACATGTAGAAACTTAACCATGTGGTCGTATCCTAAGGGCTTGTTCACATCAACGTTATGTATTCCGTTATGGCTTTCCGTTATAATATGGTTATAACGGAAAATAATGAAATCCATAAGATGGAAATCAAAATAGAAACCTTTAGAGGCATTACGTTTTGATAAGTCATAATAAACTTACCCTATCCTCTCCAAGTGGCAAACCAGCAGTAATAGCACAATGGGAAAAGGATCTGGGAAGACAATTCTCTCAATCGGAAATGACTAAACTCTTCATTACTCCACACAAACTCTCAAGATGTGTTAGAGTACAGGAGAACGGTTATAAGGTATTATCTAGGTGGTACAGAACCCCAGATAAGATCTCCTCGTTCTATCCAAGTGTCCCAGGCAAATGCTGGAGATGTGAGAAAAATAAAGGTTCTTTTTTCCATATCTGGTGGGAATGCCCTCTGCTAAAGCCCTGGTGGGAGAAAATATTCAAATTAAGCAATAACATATGCAAGACTAACCTCCCCACTTCCCCTGAGATTGCACTATTGTCCTTCGGCATACAGGGGGTGGACGTCCACAAAAGAACCCTCTTTTCCTTTCTGATTTCAGCTGCACGTCTACTTATCCCCATAAACTGGCGCAGTTCAGTCATCCCTTCTATAGACCACTGGATAGCCAAAGTCGATCAATTCTACCGCCTTGAAGAACTCTCACATTGGGAGTTAAAATCAAGAAATACATTCCTTAGTATTTGGTCTTTATGGAAATTATATAGAAACTTTACTTAACATCTTTTATTTTATATCCAGGTGTTCCGAAGTTCTTTGTTATACTTTCAGGTTTTCTGACATATGCATATAATAATATCTATATTTGATATTCATATTTTGTCTTTACACAGTTGTGGAGAATATTCATATGTATGGACTATTTAAAAAAAAAAAAAAATTGTTTAAAAAAAAAAATTCTATGGGAATCATAACGGGTCCGTCTGGTTTCCGTTATGCTGGACAGAAAACAAAGTTCTGTTTTCTTGCCCAAATACTTCCGTTATGCTTGCCCATATACTTCTATTATGACGGATCAAAACGAAATGCCTCTAAAGGTTTCCATTTTGATTTCCGTCTTATGGATTCCGTTATTTTCCGTTATAACTATATTACGGAATACATAACGTTGATGTGAACAAGCCCTAATTCTGTCATTGTCTTTTTCTTTTTTTTGGCAGTTTTGCATCATATGCTGAGCAGCATAAATAATATATTTTTATTCTATGGACAGTATAGTTACAGTCATATAAAACTGATATATGTTTTAGTACTTTTGTTGGATAAAATTATGGATTATAGAAAACCCAGTGGCCATGCCATAAACATCCAGATGGGTCAACCCCTTTAAAAAATGTTTTATCTTTTTTGCTACAGGTCATTATGGATTTTACAGTTCCATGTATCTGTGTATTTTTTATTTTATTACACTTTATTGATCTTTATTTAACCATTTATGTTCCACTATGCTATTTGTTTTGATCACTTGTATAAGGCCTCTTTCACACGAGCGAGTTTTCCGCGCGGGTGCAATGTGTGACATGAACGCATAGGACCTGCACTGAATCCTGACCCATTCATTTCAATGGGTCTGTGTACATGAGCGTTGTTTTTCACGCATCAGTTCTGCGTTGCGTGAAAATCGCAGCATGTTCTATATTCTGCGTTTTTCACGTAGCCCTGGCCCCATAGAAGTGAATGGGGCTGCGTGAAAAACGCATTGCATCCGCAAGCAAGTGCGGGTGCGATGCGTTTTTCACTGATGGTTGCTAAGAGATGTTGTTTGTAAACATTCAGTTTTTTATCACGCGCGTGAAAAACGCATCAAAACGCATTGCACCCGCGCGGAAAAAACTGAACAACTAAACGCAATCGCAGACAAAACTGACTGAACTTGCTTGCAAAATAGTGCGAGTTTCACTGAACGCACCCTGAGCGCATCCGGCCCCAATCCGCAACGCCCGTGTGAAACCAGCCTAATGCTGTTACAATATAGGATTGCAGTGACATGCAAGCTAGTTCAGTCACCTAGGTGTTCACACATGGTAGACCTAGGGTCGGCGCTATAATAAGGGCGCAGAGACAGGGGGGCAGAAAAAATGAAACTTTTTTCTTTAAAATACCATGTATTTTTTGCCCCTGGGTCTTATGGGGTGAATACTAATAAAGTGCTTCAATTTTGGAAGCTCTTCACATTAGTACTGGGGGACCGGGAAGCGGTGAAGGATCTGTTCTCACCGCTTCCTGGTCCTCCGCTCAGCTGTCTGCTGTAAAGGGCTGTACACCATGTGATCTCACTGTGCGCAGCCTTCACAGCTAGCTGACAGCCGAGAACCAGGAAGAAGAGAGAGAGAGAGCGCTGGTGGTGAGAAGCGGTGGTGTCCAGGAGCAGGAGAGGTAAGGCCTCTTTCACACTTGCGTTGTCCGGATCCGGCGTGTACTCCACTTGCCGGAATTACACGCCGGATCCGGAAAAACGCAAGTGTACTGAAAGCATTTGAAGACGGAACCGTCTTCCAAATGCGTTCAGTGTTACTATGGCACCCAGGACGCTATTAAAGTCCTGGTTGCCATAGTAGGAGCGGGGAGCGGGGGAGCGGTATACTTACAGTCCGTGCGGCTCCCGGGGCGCTCCAGAGTGACGTCAGAGCGCCCCATGCGCATGGATGACGTGATCCATGTGATCACATGATCCATGCGCTTGGGGCGCCCTGACGTCACTCTGGAGCGCCCGGAGAGCCGCACGGACGGTAAGTATACTGCTCCCCCGCTCCCCACTACACTTTACCATGGCTGCCAGGACTTTAGCGTCCCGGCAGCCATGGTAACCACTCTGAAAAAGCTAAATGTCGGGTCCGGCAATGCGCCGAAACGACGTTTAGCTTAAGGCCGGATCCGGATCAATGCCTTTCAATGGGCATTAATTCCGGATCCGGCCTTGCGGCAAGTGTTCCGGATTTTTGGCCGGAGCAAAAAGCGCAGCATGCTGCTGTATTTTCTCCAGCCAAAAAACGTTCCGTTCCGGAACTGAAGACATCCTGATGCATCCTGATGCATCCTGATGCATCCTGAACGGATTTCTCTCCATTCAGAATGCATTAGGATAATCCTGATCAGGATTCTTCCGGCATAGAGCCCCGACGACGGAACTCTATGCCGGAAGACAAGAACGCAAGTGTGAAAGAGCCCTAAGTTATTTTATTTTATTTGAGCTGATGGCTGACTTGGGGGGCATGATGGCTGACATGGGGGCATGATAACTGACATGGGGGTTTAATCTGAGGTCTGATTTTTGGTTTAACCTGAGGTGCAATGAAACTTTTTTTTATTTTTATTATCCTCCTCTAAAACCTAGGTGCGCCTTATGGGCCGGTGTGTCTTAGAGGGTGAAAAACGGTCCTCAAACTAGCGATTGTCTGAAGCACAGAAATGATACCTGGACCACACAGAGGACAAGCCAGCTGCTGCAGATGGGACCAGGGCCAAAATTTTGCTTTGCTTGTGTTGGCAAAAATCCTTGCACCGGCCCTGGGTAGACCAGGGGCCTATCTAGGCTCTCCAGCTGCCAGAGTAATCCATCAGCACCCCATTATTTCATTTCAGGACTGACAGAGGCAACCTCTACCTCTGTCAACCTCCTTAGGCCCCCTGCACACGAACGTGTGCGCCCCGTGGTCGTGGTGCGGCCCACAAAATGCGGGCCGCAATGCACTAGCACAGTCCGTGGGGCAGCCACAGCGGATCGCGGACCCATTCACTTGAATGGGTCCGCGATCCGGCTGTTCCGCAAAAAGATAGGACATGTTCTATCTTTTTGCGGAACGGAAGTACGGGAGGAAACCCCACGGAAGCACTCCGTAGGGTTCCGTTCCATGCTTCCATTCCGTACCATTCCGCATCTCCGGATTTGCGGACCCATTCAAGTGAATGGGTCCGCATCCGTGATGCGGAATGCCCACGGAACGGCACCCGTGTATTGCGGATCCGCAAATGCGGTCCGCAATACGGCAACGGGAAGCACATGTTCGTGTGCAGGGGGCCTAAGATGTAAATATTGCTGTTTTAAAACAACATCTAATGGGTTCAATTGCAAGATTGTTGCATTTCCCCTCTCTCTATCGAGATCACAGGCAGCTTGGCTGAGTGGAATGTGCAGGTGTATTGGGGTTTGGGACAGACAGACGTCAGCTGACAAGAGTTTGTCTGACTGGTAGCTGATGTTTATGGTCAGCCATAGTCTAATGTGTATGGCCTCAGTCTGCCCATAAACACAGTCATTGTATGATCCCTATCAAGAGGGTCAGGATTCACATACCATTCTAACATGTTTGGCTAGTTTAGGTATCAATGCAGACTGTTTATACAAAAGCAAGACCCAGACTATAGAAAACAGTAGAGTGGAGAAAGCTAGTGAAATAAAAGCTGCTGTAGCAAGTGAATATCTTGTGATTATAATGCTTAGAGTGATAAATCCGCAGGTACTGTATCACAGATAACAATCACTAGCTTTAAGAAGGCACTTATATGAAGCATATGTGTACAGTACTATAGCTTTTAACCAGGATTAGCAGTCTTATAGAGTTTTACCTACGCCTACTCCTTAAAATGCAAATAATAGGCCATTTACATGGGCGGATTATTCTGGCTATTTTCAGGAATGAAGAATTATCTGAATGCTCTTTCCCAATAACTGTCCCATGTAAATGTGCCAGAAATCTCCCAATCGATGAGCAAACGTTCATTCACCGGGTTATGTGGCACAACAAATCATCATTTGTGGGAAGTAAATTATCCTGTCTAAACAGGGATGTTCTGCTCACCAATAAGGAAACTCTATAGGAATGAATGATCGTAGTAATGACCGATCATCCCCATGCAGGCCTGGTGATCGCTACATTTAAATTTAGGCGTTGATCGAGAACAAATGCTCATATGAATGCTCCTCTCCAGTCATTCCCCTGTGACATCGGCCCATGTAAATGGACCTTAAAGTATTAGAGGCATGCAAAATTTATCTATGGGCATAAATGTCCTTTTACAAGTAAGGCTGCTTTCACAGCTGCGTTTCTGCTGGATCCGTCATGGATCAGAAAAAAACGTTTCCGTCATGATAATACCAACCGTCTGCATCTGTTATGAACGGATCCAGTTGTATGATCTCTAAAATAGCCATGAAGGATTTTCTTTTGTGTCAGAGAAAATGGATCCGTCTCCATTGACTTACATTGCGAGTCACGACGGATCCGTCTTGTTCCGTATCCCAGAACGCACTCGAAAATGCTGCTTGCAGCGCTTTTGTGTGCGTCATGGGAACGCAATGAAGCGGAACGGAAAGCATTCTGATGCACTCTGTTCCCTTCAGTTCAGTTTTGTCCCCATTGACAATGAATGGGGACAAAACTGAAGCGTTTTCCACCGGTATTGAGACCCTATGACGGATCTCAATAGCAGAAAGAGAAAGCGCAGATGTGAAAGTAGCCTAAAGAATCATCACAATTTGTTAATTTCCAAGCGATCATACTTGAAATTTGTATTGTAAATGTGCAAAAACAAATCACCCAAAAATAATAAAACACTCGTCTATGTTTAATCAAAACTGCTTTGCATACATAAAACTGATTGCTATAGATAATGTTGATAAATCAGACTTAGGACTCATGCACACGGCTGTACGTGTCCTGGGTGTCGGACCCACACCAATCAGATGCTGATGATCTATGCAAAGGATAGATCATCAGTTACAAATAGTCTGATAACTCCTTTAAACATGTTGGTTAATGATCAATAATTTCATTAAAGGGTTTCTACCATCAGATTTTGCCATATGTAGCTGACTGACATTAGCGATGTGCTAGTGTCAGCAGTACATAACAGTCTTCTATGTTCACTTCTGTCTGTGGCCGTTCACCTAAAAAACATACTTTTATCCATATGCTAATGAGCCTCTAGGTGCTATGTGGGCATCGATTCAGCACCTGGAGGCTCCGTCTACTGACCATTTTCGCCGCCCATGTAGTTCTTCTAGCCCGCCCCTCTCCTCTTGATTGACGTCCGATTTGCCTGCATCTGTCTAAATCACGCACCTGCGCCGTGCGCTTCTGTATTCGATGCAGGCGCAGTGAGTGAATCCGTGCTCCTGGTGCCGGCTTCCTCACTGTAATATAGTCGGTGCAGGTGCAGTGAGGAAGCCTCACTGTGCCTGCGCCGAATACAGAAGCGCACGGCGCAGGCGCGTGATTTAGACAGATGCAGGCAAATCGGAAGTTAAACAAGAGGAGCAGGGCGGGCTAGAAGAACTACATGGGCGGCGAAAATGGTCAGTAGACGGAGCCTCTAGGTGCTGAATCGACGCCCGCATAGCACCTAAAGGCTCATTAGCATATGAATAAAAGTACTTTTTTAGGTGAACGGCCGCAGACAGAAGTGAACAAAGAAGACTGGTATGTACTGCTGACACTAGCACCCTTTATAGAGGATCAGTCAGCTGTCCTGACATGTCTGTGTTACTAAACGTTTGCACTCCCCCTAAAATAACAATTCTTGAAAATTTTTCTTAGGACTCTGTGTTGTGCTGTTCATTTGTTTATGACCAAGTGGGCAATGAATGGGGTGTTACCATCTGTAAGGGGTAAGTCCCTATATAGTCTACTACTGACGGCACAAGTGGATAGTGTCAGACTGTATAAGACACACCCTAACTGGTATCTTTCAGTTGTTAGTTAATTCATAGATTTCCAGGAGGAATAACAGAGCTACAGAAAAACACAGAGATCTATAAAAAGATAATCCAGAATTGATATTTTCTGAGGAACTATTTACTGTCAGGAAAGCCGCCAGATCCTCTTTAAAAGGATCCTACATTTTATTGCTCTGTTCCAAAAGCAAAACTGCATCAAGTAGGATCCAATTAGTTCTGCCTATGGACATCATTACAACATATGCGGCACACAGTGTTAAACTTTTCCAACTTCTACTCTCCAAGGGAATCTTATTAGGATCACAGATGGGACAAAGTATTGTACTTAATAGAGACAGATGATGTTATTTTGTGTATTAGTGTAATAGATTTCTAATTGTTGCTGTTTCCTGAATTAGATACAATCTACTCAAAATGTAAGCGATTTCCGTTACTGACAGGAAAAACAATTAGCTGGTAAAAGACGCAACACAGTCTGTTATAAAACATGCAAACTGAAAGCCCAAGCTAACCAATTACACTTACCACTTCTCCTAAAACATCTGGTTCACATCGATGCCAGTGGAAGATGCTACTGTGGGATTCGCACTGGTCCCCAGACACTTCATACTGTATAAAAATATGCATGCACACTGTGTGGGAACATTTCTATTTCTCAGGATACCCTACAGTAAAATCTCTCTAAAAAGATTGTTGGAACGTCTAATTTAGCGGTTAATGTCACTTATCGTAATGGTAACAACACATGTTTTTGGGGGTACTATCTCTCCTTGGTGTGAGGAGACTTATAGGCCATTCATTCTTAACAAGCTCTGCCTCTGATGCCACCAGATATAATACAGCTATTCTATAAGTCAATGTTTGACCCCTTAAATAGACCTTGAGACATGACTTGGATATTAAATAAGCCAGCACCTCATCTGCAGACAGCAGTTCCAGGGCAATTGCCCCTCATTGCAGAGCAGAGATTATTGGCTTAAGAAGGTGGGAGGCCTAAGTCAGGATTTGGGGGTACTATCCTTCCTTGTGGAGAGAGCACTGTAATCGGCATGAGGAGACTTATAGGCCATTAATGCTCCTCTGGAATTCTGGAAAGAAAGGAATGCAAACTCTCCCTATAATGCTACCAGATGTAAGGTAGCTATCCTATCAGTCAATGTTCCACCCTTTAACTAGGCGATGAGATATTACTTGGATATTCTCTGCACTGATGAGGGGCAATCACCCTGAAACAGCTGTCTGCAGATGTGGTGCTGGCTTATTTAATATCCAATTCATGTCTCAAGGTCTATTTAAAAGGTTGAACATTGACTTATAGGATAGCTGCCTTACATCAGGTGGCATCAGAGGCAGAGCTTGCTAAGAGCTCATTTGCATTCCTTTCTTCCCAAAATTCCAGAGGAATATGTATGGCCTTTAAGTCTCCTCATGCGGATTAAGGCGTTCTCTCCCCAAGGAGAGATAGTATCCCCCAAATCCTGACTTAGGCCTCTCACCCAGTTAAGCTAGTACTCTCTGCTCTGCACTGATGAGGGGAAATCACCCCGAAACAGCTGTCTGCAGATGAGATTCTGCCTTTTTTTTTATATCCAAGTCATGTCTCAAGGCCTAGTCAATGGGTCGAACATTGACTTACATCTGGTGGCATTAGAGTAAGAGCTCATTTGCATCCTTTTTTCCCCAATGTATACAAAGAATGACTGTATGTACTCACACAGTAAAATAGTTATGGAAATGTCTTTATAGCCACAAACTAAATGGATGGAATTTATCCAGCCCTGCACCCCAAAATTCTGTCTTCAAAAAGTCACAGTATAGAGTAGGGTTCAGGAAAATACAATTCCCAGCATGCTCCATTCATTTCTATGAGAGTTCTTAGAAGAGCAGAGCGAGTATGCATGCTGGGAGTTATAGTTTCACCACAGCTGGAGTGGCGGAGATTGCATACCCCTGGTATAGAGCTTTTGCGACTTTTTTAGATCACCTGCACAACCTTTTTGCGACCCCTCACTCCCATTTTGAAAAATATAGTAGGTGGAAAAGTGGGCATGGTTAGCTATGCTAGTGATTTTCACTTAATATCGTACCATGGCAAATTTTTTGACACAGAGCCATGTCTCTCTCTCTGCCTAATACCTATCTATACATGCTGAATCCCACCCAGTTCCCTTTGTGCCCTCACATAGTAGTTAAATTATGCCCCCTTAATTCCAAAAATAACACTACCCCCCCCCCCCCCCCCCCCCTTTCCTCCCTGTTCCCTCGGTGAATGGAACTCTTCCTGCTTTTACCAGCAGCAAGTGCCATGAAGTAACATCATCATTCCTGCTGCGCTGAGTACAAGATCACACAGGACAGGGGAGTGATCATCATTCCCTGACCTGTGCATTCTCTTACTGAACCCTGCAGGAGCGATGACATCACTGCATCGTGCCTGCTTCTGGAGTGAACACCTGCTGGGGGATGGTGGAGCAGGGAGCTGATGGCTTCCTGCTGCAACAATGCATTCAACTGTCTCTGCATTCTAAAGAAAGTGGGACATACAGGTGAAACTCGAAAACTTAGAATATCGGGCAAAGTCCATTTATTTCAGTAATGCAACTTAAAAGGTGAAACTAACATATGAGATAGACTCATTACATGCAAAGAGATATTTCAAGCCTTTATTTGGTATAATTTGGATGATTATGGTTTACAGCTTATGAAACCCCAAAGTCTCAATTTTGAGGTACCCTTTACTGAGGGGGTATGGATTAATTAGCTGACTAGAGTGTGACACTTTGAGCCTAGAATATTGAACCTTTTCACAAAATTCTAATTTTAAGCTACATTAATGCAATTCCTTTTAATTTGCATTACTGAAATAAATGGACTTTTGCACGATATTCCAATTTTTTGAGTTTCACCTGTAGATACAGGATACAGCAGCTGATCCTACAGTTTCACATATGACAAGAGCAGGTCCAGTGGATCAGGAGACAGTATCACACATGATAGGATTAGATACAGCAGGTTACATCATTGATATTGTCTGCTAAGCCACGCATGCCAGACTTCATTACAGCAGATATATATACAGTTACAAGCATATAAGTCAGTAGTCTGACTTTTACACAAACATATTTCTTGCCTTTATTATATGGGGGCACTCTGGTAGTTGTTGGTCCTCAGCTTCTACTTAGATCAGTAGGGTTTCCTCTCTTAGACTTTTAGCAGCCTACAGGAGCAGCATGTACTAGCCGGTCCCTAATTGCATGTGACGCTGGGACTTATGGTACAGCAAACCAAAGACACAGAGGCAGGGCAGCAGCAGTAAGGTACCATGGCCGACATAGAGTGGGTGTGACTGACAGATTATGTCAGAAAAGGGGACAGGTATTCTTTAAAAGGGGTGTTGCATTTGTAAAAGTGGTGTAGATGGAAGCTGAAAACTATAACCTCTCCTCTCAGTGCCTCCAAATATTGATAGACTATCAAAATCAGTCTGGTTACAATCCAAATCCCTTGACTTGAATAGGACAAAGCCCCAGTATCCAGAACAGCTACTACTGAAGACCACTTTAGTAGGCCACAGTGCTTGCTTCACTGCCACTACCTCTTCAAATAACTGAGTTGTAGGGTTTCAAAGAGATTTACTCCCACCAGTCTAAAACTGGCAGCTTATCCTAGGATATTCCTACCCTATGCCAGATAGCATACCTATTCTATCCTCCTCAAAATATTAAGCTTTCTGAAAGGGGTTATGCCATGACTAATGTAAAAATGGTACATGACAATCTCTTTCTAACTAAGCTAAAAACAGCCCTGTACCTCACATGGATCTACCAGACAACTGACAGCTCAAGGAGAGTGTCTTTTCTGCTGCCTCTAAGGGGGCATGTCCATCTTCTTCCTATCACAACTCAGTAAGCAGTTGAAGGATGGAACTGAGCATGTGCGTCCATCTCAGTGATCAGGACAAGGGATGAGCGAACCCGAACTGTATAGTTCAGGTTCGTACCGAATTTTGGGGTGTCCGTGACACGGACCCGAACCCGAACATTTTCGTAAAAGTCCGGGTTCGGTGTTCGGCGCTTTCTTGCCGCTTTTTGAAAGGCAGCCAATCAACAAGCGTCATACTACTTGCCCCAAGAGGCCATCATAGCCTTGCCTACTATTGGCATGGCTGTGATTGGCCAGTGCAGCATGTGACCCAGCCTCTATATAAGCTTGGGTCACGTAGCGCTGCACGTCACTCTGCTGATTCAAGCATAGGGAGAGGTTGCTGCTGCGACGTTAGGGCGAGATTAGGCAGATTAACTCCTCCAAAAGACTTAATTCAGTGATCGATCTCCAGCTGTGGATCATTGAAGTGCTGATATTGAATTGCTCACTTTTTTTAGGCTGCCCAGAGCGTTTTTATATCACTTTTTTCTGGGGTGATCGGCGGCCATTTTGTGGCTTGTGGTGCGCCAGCACAAGCTACCACCAAGTGCATTTAACCATCAATAGTGTGGTTATTTTTTGCTATATCCTACATCAGCTGCAGGCTGAGCCTGTGTCACCCAAGTGCATTTACCATCAACAGTGTGGTTATTTTTTGGCCATATACTACATCAGGTGCAGGCTGAGCCTGTGTCACCCAAGTGCATTTAACCATCAACAGTGTGGTTATTATTTGGCCATATACTACATCAGGTGCAGGCTGAGCCTGTGTCACCCAAGTGCATTTAACCATCAATAGTGTGGTTATTTTTTGGCCATATACTACATCAGGGGCAAGTTGAGCCTGTCACCCAGCGCCTAAAAAATAGCCATGACATTTATATTCCTCCAAATCAGTACTGTTTTAGCTGGTCAAGTTATTTGTAGTGACCGTAAAAGCACAGTTTTTGTTCTGGGTTGAAAAACTATTCCCAAATTTGCCATTCTCAAAATTAGTAGTTTCTGCTATATCAGGCCTACTTTAAATCTATCCCAAAAAGGGTATATTAGATTCAAGGTGCTGATAGTGTCATTCTGAAAAACTTAACACACACGCTACAGTGCAGATACAAGT
This sequence comes from Bufo bufo, assembly GCF_905171765.1. Classification (NCBI taxonomy): domain Eukaryota; kingdom Metazoa; phylum Chordata; class Amphibia; order Anura; family Bufonidae; genus Bufo; species Bufo bufo. Next base: position 463,220,542 of record NC_053389.1, on the reverse strand, counting down.
CTAATTCTGTGATTAAAGGTATACCTGTCACACAGCGCCTAAAAAATAGCCCTGACATTTATATTCCTCTAAATCAGTACTGTTTTAGCTGGTCAAATTATTTGTAGTGACCGTAAAAGCACAGGTTTTGTTCTGAGTTGAAAAACTATTCCCAAATTTGCCATTTTCAAAATTGGGGTGAACGGGAACAATGAGGAAAACATCTAGTAAGGGACGCGGACGTGGACATGGTCGTGGTGGTGTTAGTGGACCCTCTGGTGCTGGGAGAGGACGTGGCCGTTCTGCCACAGCCACACGTCCTAGTGTACCAACTACCTCAGGTCCCAGTAGCCGCCAGAATTTACAGGGATATTTGGTGGGGCCCAATGCCGTTCTAAGGATGGTAAGGCCTGAGCAGGTACAGGCATTAGTCAATTGGGTGGCCGACAGTGCATCCAGCACGTTCACATTATCTCCCACCCAGTCTTCTGGAGAAAGCGCACAGATGGCGCATGAAAACCAAGCCCATCAGTCTGTCACATCACCCCCATGCATATCTGGGAAACTATCTGAGCCTCAAGTTATGCAGCAGTCTCTTATGCTGGTTGAAGACTCTGCTGCCAGGGTTTCCCAAGGGCATCCACCTAGCCCTTCCCCAGGGGTGGAAGAGATAGAATGCACTAACGCACAACCACTTATGTTTCCTGATGATGAGGACATGGGAATACCACCTCAGCACGTCTCTGATGATGATGAAACACAGGTGCCAACTGCTGCGTCTTTCTGCAGTGTGCAGACTGAACAGGAGGTCAGGGATCAAGACTGGGTGGAAGACGATGCAGGGGACGATGAGGTCCTAGACCCCACACGGAATGAAGGTCGTGCCACTGACTTTCAGAGTTCGGAGGAAGAGGCAGTGGTGAGACCGAGCCAACAGCGTAGCAAAAGAGGGAGCAGTGGGCAAAATCAGAACACCCGCCGCCAAGAGACTCCGCCTGCTAATGACCGCCGCCATCTGGGACCGAGCACCCCAAAGGCAGCTTCAAGGAGTTCCCTGGCATGGCACTTCTTCAAACAATGTGCTGACGACAAGTCCCGAGTGGTTTGCATGCTGTGCCATCAGAGCCTGAAGCGAGGCATTAACGTTCTGAACCTTAGCACAACCTGCATGACCAGGCACCTGTATGCAAAGCATGAACTACAGTGGAGTAAACACCTTAAAAACAAGGAAGTCACTCAGGCTCCCCCTGCTACCTCTTCTGCTGCTGCCGCCTCAGCCTCTTCTGCTGCTGCAGCCTCGGCCTCTTCCTCCGCCTCTGGAGGAACGTTGGCACCTGCCGCCCAGCAAACATGGGATGTACCACCAACACCACCACCTGCGTCACCAAGCATCTCAACCATGTCACACGGCAGCGTTCAGCTCTCCATCTCACAAACATTTGAGAGAAAGCGTAAATTCCCACCTAGACACCCTCGATCCCTGGCCCTGAATGCCAGCATTTCTAAACTACTGGCCTATGAAATGCTGTCATTTAGGCTGGTGGACACAGACAGCTTCAAACAGCTCATGTCGCTTGCTGTCCCACAGTATGTTGTTCCCAGCCTCCACTACTTCTCCAAGAGAGCTGTGCCTTCCCTGCACAACCAAGTGTCCGATAAAATCAAGTGTGCACTGCGCAACGCCATCTGTGGCAAGGTCCACCTAACCACAGATACGTGGACCAGTAAGCACGGCCAGGGACGCTATATCTCCCTAACTGCACACTGGGTAAATGTTGTGGCGGCTGGGCCCCAGGCGGAGAGCTGTTTGGCGGATGTCCTTCCGCCGCCAAGGATCGCAGGGCAACATTCTTTGCCTCCTGTCTCCTCCTCCTCCTACTCAGCTTCCTCCTCCTCTTCTTCCACCTGCTCATCCAGTCAGCCACACACCTTCACGACCAACTTCAGCACAGCCCGGGGTAAACGTCAGCAGGCCGTTCTGAAACTCATATGTTTGGGGGACAGGCCCCACACCGCACAGGAGTTGTGGCGGGGTATAGAACAACAGACCGACGAGTGGTTGCTGCCGGTGAGCCTCAAGCCCTGCCGCTACTCGCCTGTCTGCGCTACAGCGTAATTTCGGCCTTCCCGGTCACCGCCTCATATGCGACGTGCCCACCAGGTGGAACTCCACCTTGCACATGCTGGACAGACTGTGCGAGCAGGAGCAGGCCATAGTGGAGTTTCAGCTGCAGCACGCACGGGTCAAGCGCACTGCGGAACAGCACCACTTCACCACCAATGACTGGGCCTCCATGCGAGACCTGTGTGCCCTATTGCGATGTTTCGAGTACTCCACCAACATGGCCAGTGGCGATGACGCCGTTATCAGCGTTACAATACCACTTCTATGTCTCCTTGAGAAAACACTTAGGGCGATGATGGAAGAGGAGGTGGTCCAGGAGGAGGAAGAGGGGTCATTTTTAGCACTTTCAGGCCAGTCTCTTCGAAGTGACTCATGTTCACAGCGGGGTGGCACCCAAAGCAGCTCGGGCCCATCACTGGTGCGTGGCTGGGGGGAAACACAGGACGATGACGATACGCCTCCCACAGAGGACAGCTTGTCCTTACCTCTGGGCAGCCTGGCACACATGAGCGACTACATGCTGCAGTGCCTGCACAACAACAGCAGAGTTGCCCACATTTTAACGTGTGCGGACTACTGGGTTGCCACCCTGCTGGATCCCCGGTACAATAACAATGTGCCCACCTTACTTCCTACACTGGAGCGTGATAGGAAGATGCGCGAGTACAAGCGCACGTTGGTAGACGCGCTACTGAGAGCATTCCCAAATGTCACAGGGGAACTAGTGGAAGCCCAAGGCGAAGGCAGAGGAGGAGCAAGAGGTCGCCAACGCAGCTGTGTCACGGCCAGCTCCTCTGAGGGCAGGGTTAGCATGGCAGAGATGTGGAAAAGTTTTGTCACCACGCCACAGCTAACTGCACCACCACCTGATACGGAACGTGTTAGCAGGAGGCAACATTTCACTAACATGGTGGAACAGTACCTGTGCACACCCCTCCACCTACTGACTAATGGTTCGGCCCCATTCAACTTCTGGGTCTCCAAATTGTCCACGTGGCCAGAGCTAGCCTTTTATGCCTTGGAGGTGCTGGCCTGCCCGGCGGCCAGCGTTTTGTCTGAACGTGTATTCAGCACGGCAGGGGGCGTCATTACAGACAAACGCAGCCGCCTGTCTACAGCCAATGTGGACAAGCTGACGCTCATAAAAATGAACCAGGCATGGATCCCAGAGGACCTGTCCATCCTTTGTGCAGATTAGACATTAACTACCTCCCCTTAACAATATATTATTGTACTCCAGGGCACTTCGTCATTCAATCCTATTTTTATTTTCATTTTACCTTTATATTGCGGGGCAACCCAAAGTTGATTGAACCTATCCTCTGTCTGGGTGCCGGGGCCTAAATATGTGACAGTGGCCTGTTCCGGTGGTGAGTGACGTGAAGCCTGATTCTCTGCTATAACATGAAGACTGATTCTGTGCTGACATGAAGCCAGATTCTCTGTTACGGGACCTCTCTCCTCTGCCTGGGTGCCTGGGCCTAAATATGTGACAGTGGCCTGTTCCAGTGGTGGGTGACGTGAAGCCTGATTCTCTGCTATGACATGAAGACTGATTCTCTGCTGACATGAAGCCTGAATCTCTGTTACGGGACCTCTCTCCTCTGTCTGGGTGCCAGGGCCTAAATGTGTGACAGTGGCCTCTTCCAGTGGTGGGTGACGTGAAGCCTGATTCTCTGCTATGACATGAAGACTGATTCTGTGCTGACATGAAGCCAGATTCTCTGTTACGGGACCTCTCTCCTCTGTCTGGGTGCCAGGGCCTAAATGTGTGACAGTGGCCTGTTCCAGTGGTGGGTGACGTGAAGCCTGATTCTCTGCTATGACATGAAGACTTATTCTGTGCTGACATGAAGCCAGATTCTCTGTTACAGGACCTCTCTCCTCTGTCTGGGTGCCAGGGCCTAAATGTGTGACAGTGGCCTCTTCCAGTGGTGGGTGACGTGAAGCCTGATTCTCTGCTATGACATGAAGACTGATTCTGTGCTGACATGAAGCCAGATTCTCTGTTACGGGACCTCTCTCCTCTGTCTGGGTGCCAGGGCCTAAATGTGTGACAGTGGCCTCTTCCAGTGGTGGGTGATGTGAAGCCTGATTCTCTGCTATGACATGAAGACTGATTCTGTGCTGACATGAAGCCAGATTCTCTGTTACGGGACCTCTCTCCTCTGTCTGGGTGCCAGGGCCTAAATGTGTGACAGTGGCCTGTTCCAGTGGTGGGTGACGTGAAGCCTGATTCTCTGCTATGACATGAAGACTGATTCTGTGCTGACATGAAGCCAGATTCTCTGTTACGGGACCTCTCTCCTCTGTCTGGGTGCCAGGGCCTAAATGTGTGACAGTGGCCTGTTCCAGTGGTGGGTGACGTGAAGCCTGATTCTCTGCTATGACATGAAGACTTATTCTGTGCTGACATGAAGCCAGATTCTCTGTTACAGGACCTCTCTCCTCTGTCTGGGTGCCAGGGCCTAAATGTGTGACAGTGGCCTCTTCCAGTGGTGGGTGACGTGAAGCCTGATTCTCTGCTATGACATGAAGACTGATTCTGTGCTGACATGAAGCCAGATTCTCTGTTACGGGACCTCTCTCCTCTGTCTGGGTGCCAGGGCCTAAATGTGTGACAGTGGCCTCTTCCAGTGGTGGGTGATGTGAAGCCTGATTCTCTGCTATGACATGAAGACTGATTCTGTGCTGACATGAAGCCAGATTCTCTGTTACGGGACCTCTCTCCTCTGTCTGGGTGCCAGGGCCTAAATGTGTGACAGTGGCCTGTTCCAGTGGTGGGTGACGTGAAGCCTGATTCTCTGCTATGACATGAAGACTGATTCTGTGCTGACATGAAGCCAGATTCTCTGTTACGGGACCTCTCTCCTCTGCCTGGGTGCCTGGGCCTAAATATGTGACAGTGGCCTGTTCCAGTGGTGGGTGACGTGAAGCCAGATTCTCTGTTACGGGACCTCTCTCCTCTGTCTGGGTGCCAGGGCCTAAATGTGTGACAGTGGCCTGTTCCAGTGGTGGGTGACGTGAAGCCTGATTCTCTGCTATGACATGAAGACTGATTTTGTGCTGACATGAAGCCAGATTCTCTGTTACGGGACCTCTCTCCTCTGTCTCGGTGCCGGGGCCTAAATATGTGACAGTGGCCTGTTCCAGTGGTGGGTGACGTGAAGCCTGATTCTCTGCTATGACATGAAGACTGATTCTGTGCTGACATGAAGCCAGATTCTCTGTTACGGGACCTCTCCCCTCTGTCTGGGTGCCGGGGCCTAAATATGTGACAGTGGCCTGTTCCAGTGGTGGGTGACGTGAAGCCTGATTCTCTGCTATAACATGAAGACTGATTCTGTGCTGAAATGAAGCCTGATTCTCTGTTACGGGACCTCTCTCCTCTGCCTGGGTGCCTGGGCCTAAATATGTGACAGTGGTCTGTTCCTGTGGTGGGTGACGTGAAGCCTGATTCTCTGCTATGACATGAAGACTGATTCTCTGCTGACATGAAGCCAGATTCTCTGCTATGGCATGAAGAGACTGATTCTCTGCTGACATGAAGCCAGATTCTCTGCTATGGCATGAAGAGACTGATTCTCTGCTGATGTGAAGCCAGATTCTCTGCTATGGGACCTCTGTCCAATTGATATTGGTTAATTTTTATTTTTTTTTAAATTTAATTCATTTCCCTATCCACATTTGTTTGCAGGGGATTTACCTACATGTTGCTGCCTTTTGCAGCCCTCTAGCTCTTTCCTGGGCTGTTTTACAGCCTTTTTAGTGCCGAAAAGTTTGGGTCCCCATTGACTTCAATGGGGTTCGGGTTCCGGACGAAGTTCGGGTCGGGTTCGGATCCCGAACCTGAACATTTCCGGGAAGTTCGGCCGAACTTCTCGAACCCGAACATCCAGGTGTTCGCTCAACTCTAATCAGGACAAAGAAATAAGAAATAAAAACAAACAGCAGGTGGTTCTATACAGATACATTTCATTGAATAACAACATTTTTATTACATGCAATTACAAAAGTATTCAGAGCCCAGTGCTGGTTTAAAAACTATAGAATGACACTTTGGAAACAGCTCCATAACTCATAGCTTTTAGATATCTGACGATATCTGCAACACCCTGATGATAGAGACTACACCTTTTTTTCACAACCTCATAATAGCTACAGCTGCATTGATTATATCTTCTTGCTTCATAACCTCCTTACACTGGTCCAAAACATCTTCTATTGGTTTCATACTACACTCTGACCACGCCCCTGTCTTCTGCTCCATCTGGGTCCCCCTTGCCCCCAAAAAGGCTTTCTCCTGGCTACTCAATGAATTCCTTCTTTTAGACTCCCTCTGTCTGACAGATTTGAGGCAAACAATTGCCAATTTCCTGACTGACCATAGTTCAGTCGGACCCACATTCCCTCCCTTGAGATGGGAGACCTTGAAGTCTGAAGTGACCAGAGGAGTCCTTATTAAACATGGGGCTCGCCTGAAAAGGGAAGCTGCTCATCGACTACATACCCTATTGAATCAGCTTTACTCACTAGAAGTCACCCATAAACACTCACTTATGGAATCTCCACTTACAGAACTAACCCAGGTTTGAAATGACATCAGATCCTTGCTAGATCGTAAAACCAAGAGATACAAGCAGATTTGTGCCAGGGCTTACTATGAATGGGGCAATAAATCGAGCCGCTTATTAGCACGAGCTTTGCATGATAGGAGAGCCTCTATGTTTATACCGACTATACGTCAGCCATCTGGTACCCAGCCATCTGGTATACCGACTATACGTCAGCCATCTGGTACCATACAGAGGATATTCTTTCTTCCTTTCACTCATATTACACATCCCTCTACAACTTACCTCCACACAGCCATTCATCTGCCCTAACTAGCACCCCTAGCTCGCTCCAACAATACCTCTCCAATACAGCTTTACCTGCTCTATCAAAGGAACAGATAGCCTCTTTAGAGACTCTGATAACTCTGAAAGAGCTGGAATCTGTGATATTTATTTTTCCCCGGGAGGTAAGAGCTGTTGTAGAAATATTAATATCAGAAATCCGCTCTCAAATGTCTTTGCCAGCCCCAGACGGCTATATGGCAAAGTTTTGTAAAATAATGCAACCAGAACTGTCCCCCATTATGCTAGACACATTTAATAGTGTTTGGACCACTCAGAATTTCCCCCCTTCCTTCCTACATGCACACATGGTAGTGATTCCCAAGGAGGGTAAAGACACCCAACTATGCTCTAGTTATAGAACTATATTGTCACGACCGCTACCCCAGCAGCAGTCGTGTCGCACCAGACGGAGGGGAAGGTGGGCGCTTATCTACGGATGGGAATAGTATGGCCACCCCTGACTAACCCTAAGCTGGCACCTGTCTGCCCTGATACCCTAGACGGGGTGTGAACCCGTGCAGCGAGCAGGATGCCTAAACCCTCAGTCACCCTAAAGCCTAGAGTGGGGAAAGGCCGATGGGAGCACTAGTCACCATCACTCATGTCTAGGAGAACAGCAGGGGAAGACATCAACAAACAAACTATATCAGAGATAGACTTATCCAGTCACGAGCAGAGAAGGCGATCCCAATCACGACAGTCCACGCCGGACAAGAGCTCCACAGCAACACCATCAAATGATCTCCTTCAAAGGTCAGAATAGTACTGGAAGTAAGGACTATATCTGGCAATGACTGCAAGTGAAAGTGAAACTAATATAGTAGCTGGGAGTGGCAGACAGGACTCACCTGAGAAGGATGCCTACAAACTCCCAGTCAGGACAAAAAGGTTCACAAGGCAAAACCCAGATGACATACCCTGAACCACGGAGCAAACTCACAAGCTATCGCGAGTAGCAAGTCGCTGCGACCTTCTCCTCCCAGACCTGTCTGGATCAGTCACAGTCGTGACATATATCTCTTATCAATGTTGATGCTAAGATATATGCCAAAGTCCTGGCATGCCGTTTGGGGTGTCTCCTGGTTTCCTTGGTCCACCCGGATCAGGTGGGCTTCGTTCCAGGCAGAAAGGCTTGTGACAATACATTGAAAACATTATCGGTTATCCATCATGCCCAAAAAACGGCACATACCTCTTATGTTACTATCTCTTGATGCCAAAAAGGCTTTTGACCAGGTGGACTGGGGATTGCTATGGGCTACCCTAAACAACTTGGGATGGGGCAGAATATGCTCAGTAGAATACAGGCACTGTATCACTCTCCCCGGGCTCAGATACAGGTTAATGGATCATTATCAAACCCTTTATTATTTGCAATAGTACCAGACATGGCTGTCATTTGTCCCCTCTCCTGTATGTCCTCACGATGGAACATCTATACGCTATACGCCGACATGAGGTCATGCAGGGTTTCCGTCATGCAGGTCTTCATTTTAAATGCTCGGCTTTCGCTGATGATCTTATGGTCTACATCTCCCAGCCATGACAATCCCTTCCAGTACTCATTTCGATACTCCGAGAGTTCAGTTCCCATTCCAACTACAAAATTAACTTAACTAAGAGCATGGCGCTGAATGTTATGCTAGATGACTCTACAGTTTGGGCCTTACGCACTCAGTTTGCTTTCTCATGGAAACAGCAAGCGTTCAAGTATCTAGGGGTATCCATCCCGAAGTCCTCTCATTACATTTTTAAATTGAATTATAAACACCTACTCCATCGCCTTAAAGGTGACCTCACTAAATGGGATAGACAGGTTTTTTTGTGGCTGGGTAGAATCAACATTTTAAAAATGAATATGACCACTGATTCCCGTCCTAGGTAATTTTGATTTCATTCCGGCCCTGTCCTCCCTCTACTTCCTTACATTTAATAGGAGCAAACCAGCTCCCATTCAGGCGGTGCTGGGGGGCGCCTCTTTGCTGATGTACGAGAGCCTGGTTCCAGTACCTCAGCAATCGCCCAGGATGTCTTTTGAATACCATCAACTGAAGACTTTTTATATATCAAACAAGTCTTCCCTCGCTCTCCACAGATCTTTGGCACCCTTCGAGGAACTTTGTGTCACTAAGAGTCCTCCTCAGCGGGTGATCTCTATTATTTATGGTCTGGTGCTGGACTCACCGTTGCAACCCCCCTCTTTTACAGTGGGCTGGGAGAAAGAACTTCATCATTTTTTTCCAACAGCAGGATGGCACAAGGCCTTCATTCTCTGTCATAAAGTATCCATCTCATGTAAAGCCCAATAAATCAACTATAAAGTTCTAATGAGATGGTATAGGGTCCCGACGCTTTTGCATCGCCTGTTCCCCGCAGTCTCAGACCGCTGCTGGCACTGTGGACTGGAGGAAAGGACTATGTCCCATATTTGGTGGAAGTGTTCTGTTCTTCAACCTTTTTGGTGTAAGGTGATATCCCTCATTCATAAAATCACCAGGACAGTGATTGAAAATGACCCTTCCCCCTTATTGTTATGTATGCTACCTGGTGCCATAAGTTACCAAACTAGGGATCTAGTCAGATTCCTGGTGCTGGCGGCCAAAACGGTAATCCCTTGCCTATGGAAGAGTGTCCTTCCATTTTGTAGTGGTTTCAGGAAATTTTCAATCTGCAGAGGATGGAAGAGCTGACAGCGGACTCTGATTCTTCCTTTGAAACCTATAATGCTACCTGGAAACCTTGGATGGATTTCCTGGCTTCCCCGGACTATCTTTCCTACACATAAATCTGGGACCCTCATTCCCCGCATGGTGAAAGATTTCCCCTCTCAGAGGCCTGGCTGAGGAGCTGTGGGAGTCTCACCTTTTCTCAGGAACAAACCTTTATGACAGGGGCAGAGGCACACCACATCTTGCCATGATCTCTGTGGAGCTATAGCTGTACTTATCCTGAGAGGTTCGCCTCTCTAGAGTCATCCTCTCTTTGTCTTAAGAATCATTTAAATGTAATAGGATATTCAAAGATGATGCATAGGTCTAATTAGATAAAAAAATATTTTTATATATTCCCCCAAAATACGACCCTTAAATCTATAATGTTAAATAAGACTGTTTAAAACCTAATGCCCAAACTATGATTGGACTAAGATACCAATCTAACAAATACCACACTTGATAGCACAAAATTCATAAAGTATCCCAAAAAAAAGTTGCCACCAAAAAAAAAGGTCACACACTCACATTTTTTGTTGGACCGCCTTTAGCTTTGATTACGGCACGCATTAGCTGTGGCATTGTTTCGATAAGCTTCTGCAATGTCACAAGATTTATTTCCATCCAGTGTTGCATTAATTTTTCACCAAGATCTTGCATCGATGATGGTAGAGTCTGGCTGCTGCTCAAAGCCTTCTCCAGCACATCCCAAAGATTCTCAATGGGGTTAAGGTCTGGACTCTGTGGTGTGAATCAATGTGTGAAAATGATGTATCATGCTCTCTCAACCACTCTTTCACAATTTAAGCCTAATGAATCCTGGCATTGTCATGTTGGAATATGCCCAGTGCCATCAGGGAAGAAAAAAATCCATTGATGGAATAACCTGGTCATTCAGTATGTTCAGGTAGTCAGCTGAGCTCATTCTTGAAGCACATACTGTTGCTGAACCTAGATCTGACCAGCTGCAGCAACCCCAGATCATAGCACTGCCCCCACAGGCTTGTACAGTGGGCACTAGGCATGATGGGTGCATCACTTCATCTGCCTCTCTTCTTACCCTGAAGCACCCTTCACTCTGGAACAGGGTAAATCTTGACTCATCAGACTACATGACCTTCTTTTATTACTCCAGAGTCCAATCTTTATGCTCCCTAGCAAATTGAAGCCTTTTTTCTGGTTTGCCTCACTGATTAGTGGTTTTATTACGCCTACACAGCTGTTCAGTCCCAATCCCTTGAGTTCCCTTTGCATTGTGCCTGTGGAAATGCTCTTTCTTTCACTATTAAACATAGCCCTGAGTTCTACAGTTTTTTTTCTTTGATTTCATTTCACCAAACGTTTAAGTGATCGCAGATCACGATCATTCAGGATTTTTTTCCCGCTACATTTCTTCCTCGAATACGATGGGTCTCCACTATCCTTCCAGTTTTTAATAATGCGTTGGACAGTTGTTAACCCAATTTTAGTAGTTTCTGCAATCTTCTTAGATGTTTTCTCTGCTTGATGCATGCCAATGGTTTGAGCCTTCTCAAAAAGACTAGCATTCGATTCATTCCTCCTAGACGTGCCGGCGCGTCATCTCGCGAGACGCGAGATTTCCTGTGAACGCGCGCACACAGGAGCGCGCGTTCACAGGAACTGCAGGTAAACGAGCTGATCTACAGCCTGCCAGCGGCGATCGTTCGCTGGCAGGCTGTAGATCCGATTTTTTTAACCCCTGAATGGTATATTAGACGCTGTTTTGTTAACAGCGTCTAATATACCTGCTACCTGGTCCTCTGGTGGTCCCTTTTGCTTGGATCGACCACCAGAGGACACTCTGTAAAGTAGCACCAAACACCACTACACTACACCACCCCTGTCACTTATTAACCCCTGATCACCCCATATTAGACTCCCTGATCACCCCCCTGTCATTGATCACCCCCCCTGTCATTGATCACCCCCCTGTAAGGCTCCATTCAGACGTCCGTATGTGTTTTGCAGATCCATGCAAAACACATACGGACATCTGAATGGAGCCTTACAGGGGGGTGATCAATGACAGGGTGGTGATCACCCCATATAGACTCCCTGATCACCCCCCTGTCATTGATCACCCCCCTGTAAGGCTCCAGTCAGACATCCGTATGTGTTTTGCGGATCCACGGATCTGCGGATCCGCAAAACACATTTGGACGTCTAAATGGAGCCTTACAGGGGGGTGATCAATGACAGGGGGGTGATCACCCCATATAGACTCCCTGATCACCCCCCTGTCATTGATCACCCCCCTGTAAGGCTCCAGTCAGACGTCCGTATGTGTTTTATGGATCCACGGATCCACGGATCCGCGAATCCGCAAAACACATACAGACGTCTAAATAGAGCCTTACAGGGGGGTGATCACCCCATATAGACTCCCTGATCACCCCCCTGTCATTGATCACCCCCCTGTAAGGCTCCATTCAGACGTCCGTATGTGTTTTGCAGATCCGCGGATCCGCAAAACACATACGGACGTCTGAATGGAGCCTTACAGGGGGGTGATCACCCCATATAGACTCCCTGATCACCCCCCTGTCATTGATCACCCCCCTGTCATTGATCACCCCCCTGTAAGGCTCCATTCAGACGCCCGTATGTGTTTTGCGGATCCACAGATGCGCAAAACACGGACACCCCGGATTCGCAAAGCACGGACATTGACAATGGGCTTTCCGCATTTTGCGGATCCGCACATTGCGAGAACTATATAGAAAATGCCTTTTCTTGTCCGCAATTGCGGACAAGAATAGGACATGTTCTATAGGCTCTACAAAAAATCACTGCAAAAACACCGTAAAATCGCTGCGGCGCTATAAAAAGATCACTTTTGAGGGGCATGGCTAGTTCATAGAAGATTATAATTTTTTTGTCCCAAGTTAGCGGAAATTGATTTTTTTTTTATTGTTTTTTCTTAAAAAGTCTCATATTCCACTAACTTGTGACAAAAAATAAAATCTCACATGAACTCACCATACCCCTCACGGAATCCAAATGCGTAAAATTTTTTAGACATTTATTTTCCAGACTTCTTCTCACGCTTTAGGGCCCCTAAAATGCCAGGTCAGTATAAATACCCCACAAGTGACCCCATTTTGGAAAGAAGACACCCCAAGGTATTCCGTGAGGGGTATGGTGAGTTCATGTAAAATGTTATTTTTTGTCACAAGTTAGTGGAATATGAGACTTTGTAAGAAAAGAAAAAAAAATCATCATTTTCCGCTAACTTGTGCCAAAAATAAATAAATTCCAGGAACTCTCCATGCCCCTCACGGAATACCTTGGGGTGTCTTCTTTCCAAAATGGGGTCACTTGTGGGGTATTTATACTGCCCTGGCATTTTAGGGGACCTAAAGCTTGAGTAGTAATTTGGAATCCAAATGCGTAGAAAATGCCCTGTGAAATCCTAAAGGTGCTCTTTAGAATTTGGGCCCCTTTGCGCACCTAGGCTGCAAAAAAGTGTCACACATGTGGTATCGCCGTACTCAGGAGAAGTTGGGCAATGTGTTTTGGGGTGTCTTTTTACATATACCCATGCTGGGTGAGAGAAATATCTCTCTAAAATGACAACTTTGTATAAGAAAAATGGGAAAAGTTGACTTTTAGAGAGATATTTCTCTCACCCAGCATGGGTATATGTAAAAATACACCCCAAAACACATTGCCCTAATTCTTCTGAGTACGGCGATACCACATGTGTGACACTTTTTTGCAGCCTAGGTGCCCAAAGTGGCCCAAACTCTAAAGAGCACCTTTAGGATTTCACAGGGCATTTTTTAGGCATGTGGATTCCAGACTTCTTCTCACACATTAGGTCCCCTAAAATGCAAGGGTGGTATAAATACCCCACAAGTGACCCAATTTTGGAAATAAGACACCCCAAGGTATTTCGTGATCGGCATAGTGAGTTCATGGAAGTTTTTATTTTTTGTCACAAGTTAGTGGAATATGAGACTTTGTAAGAAAAAAATATATATATAAATCATAATTTTCCGCTAACTTGTGACAAAAAATAAAAACTTCTATGAACTCACTATGCCCATCATCGAATACCTTAGGGTGTCTACTTTCCGAAATGGGGTCATTTGTGGGGTGTTTTTACTGTCTGGGCATTGTAGAACTTCAGGAAACATGACAGGTGCTCAGAAAGTCAGAGCTGCTTCAAAATGCGGAAATTCACATTTTTGTACCATAGTTTGTAAACGATATAACTTGCGCAAACTAATAAATATACACTTATTGCATTTTTTTTATCAAAGACATGTAGAACAATAAATTTAGAGAAAAATTTATATAGAAATGTAGTTTTTTAAAAAAAAATTACAACAGAAAGTGAAAAATTTCATTTTTTTGAAAAAAATTCGGTCAATTTCGATTAATAACAAAAAAAAGTAAAAATGTCAGCAGCAATGAAATACCACCAAATGAAAGCTCTATTAGTGAGAAGAAAAGGAGGTAAAATTAATTTGGGTGGTAAGTTGTATGACCGAGCAATAAACCGTGAAAGTAGTGTAGTGCAGAATTGTAAAAAGTGGTCTGGTCATTAAGGAAGTTTAAGCTAGGGGAGCTGAGGTGGTTAAGAAATGAGAAGCAACTCATTGCACCAGTTGGGGTTAAATAACTTGTTGCCAGCTGAAAGATAATCGCCCATGCAGTAATTATCCAATAGTAGGCTCATAACTATTTGCTTAGTTAAATCCAGGTGTCAACTTTTTTTTGGGACAGGCAATGTATATAGTGAGGGACGAGTGGGGGTCTCAGGGGAGGGGGATAAATTTACCCTAATTATCACCCTGTAGTACCCCTCAGCCCAGATAAGAATCTTAATGGAATCTTAAAGGATAACTGTCACACTTAGACCCTAATTTAAATTTTCATATATGTAGTTACTAATAACATGATATTCCAGAATCAGTTACTATTAGACTGACTTACCCATATTTAATAAGATTCAGCCCTTAGCAACCAGTCTGCATAAAACTGCAATCTCACTATTCAGTTAAGATGGCCGCCACTGCCCTCCCCCTGAGGCTAATCCCGCCTGCCCTCACTAACCAGTAACAATAGCCCCCCAAAAGTGTCAGTAACCAGAGCCCTCCCCCTAAAGGGTTAATCTCCTGCAGCACAAAGGGGTCCTCTTACCACATGTTGCTTTCATTTATACACTGAGCAGATGGCAGATCTCCCTTCCCTGTCATGCGCTGCTGCTTCGACTCTGCATTGTCCCAGTCTGCTGAGTGAGGGAGCGTCTGCCAAGCGCAGGGACAGGGAGAAGTGCACACAGCCCAGGCACTGTTATCAGCTGCTGGGGAGGACCTGGCTTTAATCATTTACTTACAGTCCCTGGCTGTCAGTAATGTGACCTTGCACGCAGCGTGCTCTGTCCTTAAACACAAAGATGGACCATGCCTAGCAACCCTATTTTAAGCACAGGTAAAAGTAGGCAGTACAGGGAACAAAAATGTGGAATTAAGGGGTAATTGAATACACAGTGAAAAGTTGAAATAGGACCACCAAGGTGATATTAACCACCTCCGGACAGCCTAAAGCAGGATCGCATTCCGGAGGTGGCAGCGCTGCGCACAGTCACGCATATACGCGTCATCTCGTTAGAGGACAAGTTCGTCACCAGCCTGCCAGCCACGATCATTGGCTGGCAGGTTGACGATTTTCAAAAAAACTAATCACAAGCCAGATAACACATCATATTAGTAAATATGATGTGTTAAATGGCTTGTCTGCTCCTCTGCTGGTCCTTTTCGTCGGTTGGTTCCAGCAGAGGAGCAGAGATCACTGTGAGTACCCACCAACACTACACTTAGCCCCAGATCACCCCCCATCACCCGAATTAACCCCTTGATCACCCCTTGATCGCAATTGTCAATCACCTAGTGAAAGGAAAAAAGTGATCAGTGTAAACTGTCACTTTTTTTTTCCACTGGTATTGACTGTTAGGTTTTAGGATAGTTTAGGCCCCTTGGTTATGTAGTTTAGCGTCGGTTAGCGCCCAGCCCCCCGCACCGCAGTCACTGATTCGCTGATTAGCGTATCGCTAATCAGCATTTGTACATTTATAGTATCTGTAAGTGATCAAAACTGATCACGGTCAGATCTATAATAGTATTAGTGTCACCTTAGCTCGCCCTCCACCCAAAACGCAGTGTTTGCCCGATCAGGCCTGATCGGTCGCCCACACGTGCGTTCACCCACACCCGCCCCGCCGCAGTGACAAAAAAAATATATTTTTTTGATCACTGCACAATCACTTTCCAAGCTCTGCGGCGATAAAAAAAAAAAAATTTTGATATTTTTTATCAACCGCAGCGGCCTCCGGTACTTCGCTAGCCTCCCCTTTGTAAGACAGACTTGCTTTTTTTCTTGGGTAGTCTCAGGGAATACCCCTAAATTTAGTAGTCCAAATGTCAAACAGGGGGTATTCTTCTGAAGAGGCCTACAGGATTCTGACCCAGTCGGATGAGGAATGGGAACCCTCATCTGACGAATCTAGCGGGTCAGAATATGAACCTGTAGAGAGCAGTGGCAGTCTGACCCAAAGTTCGGACGAGGAGGTGAAGGTCCCTGATAGAACCAGGCGTACCCGGCCCTGTGTCGCTAGACCACAGGTTGCGCAGGATCCGCTTCAAGAGCAGCAGAGTGGGGCTGGCGCTGTCGGATCACGTGGTGAGGCATACACCAGCAGCGCAGCCCTCCCTGGACCTAGTACCAGCACTGCCGTACAACATGGTGAAGTGGCGAGCATCAGAAGGGCAGTTGAAGCTGGTACGGTGGCACGTGCAGTAGTTACCCCGTCGCAGCCACCGCACAGACAGGCCCGTAGAGCCCCTAGAGTCCCTGAGGTGCTGGCAAATCCTGATAGGCAGTCACCAACTTCAGCCGCACCATTAGTTCCCCCTTTCACCGCCCAGTCTGGAGTTCGGGTTGAGACAGCTCAGATCGGTTCGGCCCTGATATTTTTTGAGCTGTTCTTGACTGCGGAGCTCTTGGACTTAGTCGTGGCAGAAACAAATCGGTATGCCACACAATTTATATCCGCCAACCCGGGAAGCTTTTATGCCCAGCCTTTCCGGTGGAAACCAGTCCAAGTTTCCGAAATTAAAATTTTTCTGGGCCTTCTCCTCAACATGGGTCTAACCAAAAAGCATGAATTGCGGTCATATTGGTCCACGAACCCGATTCATCACATGCCCATGTTCTCTGCTGCTATGTCCAGGGCACGATTTGAGGCCATCCAGCGTTTCCTGCATTTTAGCGACAACACCACCTCCCGTCCCAGAGGCCACCCAGCTTTTGACCGGCTCCACAAAATTCGGCCCCTCATAGACCACTTCAACCAGAAATTTGCAGATTTGTATACCCCAGAGCAAAACATCTGCGTAGACGAGTCCCTAATACATTTTACCGGGCGCCTTGGCTTCAAACAATACATCCCAAGCAAGCGTGCCCGGTATGGGGCAAATTGTATAAGCTCTGTGAAAGGGCCACAGGCTATACCCACAAATTTCGGATCTATGAGGGAAAAGATCAGACCCTGGAGCCGGTCGGTTGCCCTGACTACCTGGGGAGCAGTGGGAAGACAGTCTGGGACTTGGTGTCACCCTAATTTGGCAAGGGGTACCATCTTTATGTGGACAATTTCTACACAAGTGTGGCCCTCTTTAGGCATTTGTTTCTAGAACAGATTGGCGCCTGTGGCACCGCGCGAACTAGTCGCGTGGGCTTCCCCCAACGGCTCGTTACCACCTGTCTTGCAAGGGGGGAGAGGGCTGCCTTGTGTAACGAAGAACTGCTCGCGGTAAAATGGAGAGACAAGCGTGACATTTACATGCTCTCCTCCATTCACGCAGACACGACAATCCAAATTGAGCGAGCAACCCGTGTCATTGAAAAGCCCCTCTGTGTCCACGACTATAATTTGCTCATGGGAGGGGTGGACTTCAATGACCAGATGTTGTATCCGTATTTAGTTTCCCAACGCACCAGACGCTGGTATAAGAAGGTGTCTGTATATTTAATTCAATTGTCTCTGTACAATAGTTTTGTTTTCTACAGTAAGGCTGGGAGAACAAGAACCTTCCTCAAATTTCAGGAAGAGATCATCGAGAACCTCCTATATCCAGAAGGTTCCGTGGCCCCATCCACCAGTGTAGTTAGCCGTCTACACGAGCGACATTTCCCCAGTGTCGTTACTGGTACCTCAACCCAACCGTCACCCCGAAAAAGATGTCGTGTCTGTAGCAGGAGTGGAATAAGGCGTGACACCCGCTATTTCTGTCCTGACTGTCCTGACCACCCTGCCCTATGCTTTGGAGAGTGTTTCCGGAAGTACCACACACAGGTACACTTAGCATAGGGATTGCATCTCACAGGACAGGCACACAAGGCTATTAGGGCCCTTACACTCACAGCTACTGCAAACCTCTCCTTTCACCTGGGATAACGTGCATAATGTACTTCGCCACATCTTTGGGCGATTTGCGCTTTGCACATTGTCCCATGGGGAAGGAGAGGTTTGTCCTATAAAAGGTAAAAAAATAAAAATAAAATAAAAAAAAAGGTAAGCAAAAAAGTTAACCTTTTGCGTTGCGGCCTGGTTTTTTCTTTTTTGTTTTGTTTTTTTACCTTCCAGGTGGACCAACCGATGAACCAGCTGCAGCACTGATGTGCATTCTGTGCTGCTGTCAGATTACACACAAGTCGGTGTATGCGGCGCTGCAAGACGAGATTTCTCCTCTGCAGTAAAAGATACGTTTGCCGAGGCATATGAGCTGAGGAGGTGGCGGTGTTCATATGCTTTGGCAAACACTTTGTATATATATAAAAAAAAAAAAAATCCCGGCAATGATTTATTCATCCACATCGATTGATGTGAATGGATAAATCTGGTTTGCCAGGGCATACGAAGCTAAGTGGGTATGGATGTTGGGCGGAGCTCCTATGTCCTGGCAGACGCCTTTCCCCTCCTTTTTCTTTTTTTGGCAGAGATTTTTTCATCCACATTGATCGATGCGAATGAAGAAATCTGTGCCGTTCATTTTTTTCTTTCAGCCCAGAGGCTGAACGGAAAAAAAAAATCTCATTACCCGTATGCTCAATATAAGGAGAATAGCAGAAACTCCTAATGCTGGGCATACATGTAATGATTGCGGAGACCCTCAAATGCCAGGGCAGTACAAACACCCCACAAATAACACCATTTTGGAAAGAAGACACCCCAAGGTATTCGCTGAGGGGCATATTGAGTCCATAAAAGATTGAAATTTTTGTCTCAAGTTAGCGGAAAGGGAGACTTTGTGAGAAAAAACCCCAAAAAATCAATTTCCGCTAACTTGTGGCAAAATTTTTTTTTTTTCTATGAACTCGCCATGCCCCTCATTGAATACCTTGGAGTGTCTTCTTTCCAAAATGGGGTCACATGTGGGGTATTTATACTACCCTGGCTTTTTAGGGACCCTAATGCGTGACAAGAAGTCTGGGATCCAAATGTCTAAAAATGCCCTCCTAAAAGGAATTTGGGCACCTTTGCCCACCTAGGCTGCAAAAAAGTGTCACACATCTGGTATCTCTGTACTCAGGAGAAGTTGGGCAATGTGTTTTGGGGTGTCATTTTACATATACCCATGCTGGGTGAGAGAAATATCTTGGTCAAATGCCAACTTTGTATAAAAAAATGGGAAAAGTTGTCTTTTGCCAAGATATTTCTCTCACCCAGCATGGATATATGTAAAATGACACCCCAAAACACATTGCCCAACTTCTCCTGAGTACGGAGATACCAGATGTGTGACACTTTTTTGCAGCCTAGGTGGGCAAAGGGGCCCACATTCCAAAGAGCACCTTTCGGATTTCACCGGTCATTTTTTACACTTTTTGATTTCAAACTTCTTACCACACATTTGGGCCCCTAGAATGCCAGGGCATTATAACTACCTCACAAGTGACCCCATTTTGGAAAGAAGACACCCCAAGGTATTCCGTGAGGGGCATGGTGAGTTCCTAGAATTTTTTATATTTTGTCACAAGTTAGTGGAAAATGATGATTTTTTTTTTCTTACAAAGTCTCATATTCCACTAACTTGTGACAAAAAATAAAAACTTCTATGAACTCACTATGCCCATCAGCGAATACCTTGGCGTGTCTTCTTTCCAAAATGGGGTCACTTGTGGGGTAGTTATACTGCTCTGGCATTCTAGGGGCCCAAATGTGTGGTAAGAAGTTTGAAATCAAAATGTGTAAAAAATGACCGGTGAAATCCGAAAGGTGCTCTTTGGAATGTGGGCCCCTTTACCCACCTAGGCTGCAAAAAAGTGTCACACATCTGGTATCTCCGTACTCAGGAGAAGTTGGGCAATGTGTTTTGGGGTGTCATTTTACATATACCCATGCTGGGTGAGAGAAATATCTTGGCAAAAGACAACTTTTCCCATTTTTTTATACAAAGTTGGCATTTGACCAAGAAAAAAAAATAAAAGAAAAAAATCATCATTTTCCACTAACTTGTGACAAAAAATAAAAAGTTCTATGAACTCACTATGCCCATCAGCGAATACCTTAGGGTGTCTACTTTCTGAAATGGGGTCATTTGTGGGGTTTTTCTACTGTCTGGGCATTGTAGAACCTCAGGAAACATGACAGGTGCTCAGAAAGTCAGAGCTGCTTCAAAAAGCGGAAATTCACATTTTTGTACCATAGTTTGTAAACGCTATAACTTTTACCCAAACCATTTTTTTTTTACCCAAACATTTTTTTTTTATCAACGACATGTAGAACAATAAATTTAGAGAAAAATTTATATATGGATGTCGTTTTTTTTGCAAAATTTTACAACTGAAAGTGAAAAATGTCATTTTTTTGCAAAAAAATCGTTAAATTTCGATTAATAACAAAAAAAGTAAAAATGTCAGCAGCAAGGAAATACCACCAAATGAAAGCTCTATTAGTGAGAAGAAAAGGAGGTAAAATTCATTTGGGTGGTAAGTTGCATGACCGAGCAATAAACGGTCAAAGTAGTGTAGGTCAGAAGTGTAAAAAGTGGCCTGGTCATTAAGGGTGTTTAAGCTATAGGGGCTGAGGTGGTTAATCACCACAATCCAATACTCCAAAAAATATATATATGACAGTTATACTTTAACTACAATGCCCTATTTAATCCTAAAGGTGTTCAGGGGGAATGACCCCCCATAGACACCGAAGCGTTTCCCCCACTAAAATAGGTTTATAAGGAGGTATTGTAGGGTGTAATTGTAACCCTACATGCCAATGAAAAATTTGGCTGAAGCAAAAAGATATTTAGCTACAAATACCAAAGCATATAAACAAAGAGATACAAGAAAATACAAAAACAATATGGTAAGTGGGTGGCAAGAATAGACAGATAAAGGATGTCAAAATAAATGTCTGTCTCACTGTTTGGAAGTCCACTGAAAGGATATTGGCTGCCTGATACTTTGACTTCCAAACTACGAGGCCCGCCACCCCCTGATGCTGTGGGCTATAGCTGTAGTTATCTTGAGAGGTTCGCCTCTCTAGAGTCATCCTTTCTTTGTCTTACTTCTAGACACAGAATTGGAGAGATTAGGAGCTATTGATTTTTAGTTTTTCCTATTTTATTTATTTGTTTTTCCTTTAATTGTCCTCTTGATTTGAGGTTCTCCTCATCCCTCTTCATTAGACCTGGCCAACAGGTTATTGACATAACACTGTATCCAAGGATCACCAGTATTTTGATATCGCAAGTATGTATACATTGGACATTGTTTCTGTTTTGATACTTTACATTGTATATCCTTGTACTTGCTATACTGGTCTTAATAAACATTTGAATGAGAAAAAAAAAAAGGTAGAATATTTTTCATGGTACAACCCCTTTCAATAAATAAGACTACTTTGGTTTAAATTTTGGTTCTTACAGTCAATCACTTTTTCTATTTGTAAGGCTCATAACCATCATCGTCTATATGTTACCTATGTGCAAATGACTTGACATTGTAAGGGTGCGGCCACATGGTCTGGTTTCTTGATGCAATTTTGAAGCCAAAATCAGTAGTGGATAATAAAATAAGAAAAAGTATAAATGACTGGTATAGCTTCTCCTCTTATTTTGAATTCACTCCTGGCTTTGGCTTCCAGACCTGCATCAGGAATCCTGACCATGTGGTCGTACTCAAATAACTATGTGTAGGTTATAATTGTAGGTGTGAGACATCAGTTTGGAAATCGTTTTTTTTATTTCACAATAGCATAGCTCACATGGTTACATTTCTGTTCTCAGCTACATGCCCAGAATTAGGGATGAACAGACCCGTGGATGTTTGGGTTCGCTGGATTCAGCCAAACTTCAGGTCGAAGTTCCGGAAAAGTTCGGGTTCAGGTCCAGGGTACACGAACTCGTAAAGTTCGGTACGGAAACTAACTTTACAGTTCGGGTTCGCTCAACACTACCCAGAATGACATGTTTGGGAACAGGAAATAAAAGTTATTCTAAAGCAAGAGGAAGGGAGAGAATAATTAGTTTCCACTACAGTCTTTCCCACATTTTAACATAACCTGAGCCAAAAGAAGAGCTAGTGGTTTCCACTAGAATAAATGAATATGAAAATAAAGTAGTCCTGGAATGTTATTATACTTCATCACCGTTTTTCAAGTTCTTTGCTTGTTTTTAGTGACTGGAAATAGGGTTGAGCGAACCCGAACTGTAAAGTTCGGGTTCGTACCGAACTTTAGGATTTTTGGACCACGGACCACAACCCGAACATTTCCGTAAAAGTTCGGGTTCGGGTTCGGTGTTTGGTGCTTTCTTGGCGCTTTTTGAAAGGCTGCAGAGCAGCCAATCAACAAGCGGTTAACTGTCTGACCTTAAAAGCCATCACAGCCATGCCCACTAATGGCATGGCTGTGATTGGCCAGAGCAGCATGTGACCCAGGCTCTATATAAGCTTGAGTCACGTAGCGCTGCACGTCACTCTGCTGTTACAAGTTTAGGGAGAGGTTGCTGCTGGACTTGTGATTTAAGGGAGAGAATAGGAGAGAATCTAACTCAGCGATCTACAGAGAAATAGTTGTGTGGGTGCAGGACACAATCGTTTTACCCTGCCCTTAGGCCATTGACCAAAAAAATAATTACTTTTATAATTCTGTTACTTAGGTGGGTGGCGGCGGCGGCCATTTTATGCAAGCTCAATGCACCAGCATTGCATCTGAGCTTTTGGGACATTGCAAATCACCATTTTTTTGGGCAAACTACAACATCTGGATAAGTCAGTATGCAATTTAAGGTAGAAATACACCCATCATTTTCTGGGGTTTTAAAAACAGACTTTTTTTGCCAAAAAACAGTATTTTCCTGATCTGTAAGTGTTAAATTCAAGTTTAAAAAATACAGATTTCATATTCTGTTACCAAAAAAGACTTTATTGGCAATCTACAACATCTGGATTAGTCAGTGTGCAATTTAAGCTAGAAATACACCCATCATTTTCTGGGGTTTTAAAAACACACTTTTTTTTTTCCAAAAACAGTATTTTCCAGATCTGCAAGTGTTAAATTAGAGTTTAAAAAATACAGATTTAATATTCTGTTACCAAAAAAACACTTTATTGGCAATCTACAACATCTGGATTAGTCAGTGTGCAATTTATACTAGAAATACACCCATCATTTTCTGGGGTTTGAAAAACACACTTTTATTTTTTTAAAACAGTATTTTCCATATCTGCAAGTGTTAAATTCAAGTTTAATATATACAGCTTTCATATTCTGTTACAAAAAAAACATTTTTTGGCAATCTACAACATCTTGATTAGTCAGTGTGCAATTTAAGCTAGAAATACACCCATCATTTTCTGGGGTTTAAAAAACACACTTTTTTGACAAAAAACACTATTTTCAGGCCTTGCAGCATCAGCACGTGTGAAATTACAGGCTTATATACTGCTGTCAAATTCAGTTGTTAAACAAACACTCGTTTGGGCACAAAAATTTTTGTTGGCAGCCTTTGATGCAGATGTCATTGTGAGATACACCCTTAATACATTTGGGTTACATTCAAAGATTTTAAATACCGCCATTTGGTGCACCAATATTGAATTCGGGCCTACACTGGTTCAGGCCCTGTGAGATACACCTTCTACATACAGGGGTTTGATTCAGGGATTTGAAATACAGCCATTTAAAAATACAGCCATTTTGGGCAAAGAAATATTTACTTCAGGCCTACACTGGTTCAGACCGTGTGAGATACCCCCTCTACATACAGGGGTTTGAATCAGGCATTTGAAATACAGCCATTTGAAATACAGCCATTTTGTGCAAAGAAATATTTACTTCAGGCTTACACTGGTTCAGACCGTGTAAAATACCCCCTCTACATACAGGGGTTTGATTCAGGGATTTAAATTACAGCCATTTGAATACAGCCATTTTGTGCAAACAAATATTTACTTCAGGCCTACACTTGTTCAAGCCCTGTGAGATACTCCCTCTACATACAGGGGTTTGAATAAGGCATTTGAAATACAGACATTTGAAATACAGCCATTTTGTGCAAAGAAATATTTACTTTAGGCCTACACTGGTTCAGACCGTGTCAGATACCCCCTCTACATACAGGGGTTTGAATCAGGCATTTGAAATACAGCCATTTGAAATACAGCCATTTTGTGCAAAGAAATATTTACTTCAGGCTTACACTGGTTCAGACTGTGTAAAATACCCCCTCTACATACAGGGGTTTGATTCAGGGATTTGAAATACAACCATTTGAAATTCAGCCATTTTGTGCAAAGAAATATTTACTTCAGGCCTACACTGGTTCAGGCCCTCTGAGATACTCCCTCTACATACAGGGGTTTGATTCAGGGATTTGAAATACAGCCATTTGAAATACAGCCATTTTGTGCAAAGAAATATTTACTTCAGGCCTACACTAGTTCAGGCCCTGTGAGATACTCCCTCTACATACAGGGGTTTGAATAAGGCATTTGAAATACAGCCTTTTGAAATACAGCCATTTTGGGCAAAGATATATTTACTTCAGGCCTACACTGGTTCAGACCGTGTGAGATACACCCTCTACATACAGGGGTTTGATTCAGGCATTTGAAATATAGCATTTGAAATACAGCCATTTTGGGCACAGAAATATTTACTTCAGGCCTACACTGGTTCAGACCGTGTGATATACCCCCTCTACATACAGGGGTTTGAATCAGGGATTTGAATTACAGCCATTTAAAATACAGCCATTTTGTGCAAAGAAATATTTACTTCAGGCCTAAACTGGTTCTGGCCCTGTGAGATACACCCTCTACGTACAGTGGTTTGATTCAGGGATTTGAAATACAGCCATTGTAAATACAGCTATTTTGTGCAAACAAATATTTACTTCAGGCCTACACTGGTTCAGGCCCTATGAGATACTCCCTCTACATAAAGGGGTTTGAATCAGGCATTTAAATTACAGCCATTTGAAATACAGCCATTTTGTGCAAATAAATATTTACTTCAGGCCTACACTGGTTCAGACCGTGTGATATACCCCCTCTACATACAGGGGTTTGAATCAGGCATTTGAAATACAGCCATTTTGGGCAAAGAAATATTTACTTCAGGCCTACACTGGTTCAGACCGTGTGAGATACCCCCTCTACATACAGGGGTTTGAATCAGGCATTTGAAATACAGCCATTTTGGGCAAAGAAATATTTACTTCAGGCCTACACTGGTTCAGGCCCTGTGAGATACTCCCTCTACATACAGGGGTTTGATTCAGGGATTTGAAATACATCCATTTGAAATACAGCCATTTTGTGCAAAGACATATTTACTTTAGGCCTACACTGGTTCAGGCCCTGTGAGATACTCCCTCTACATACAGGGGTTTGAATCAGGCATTTGAAATACAGCCATTTGCTCTACGAATGGTGAGGCCTGAACAAGTACAGGCGATAGTAGATTGTGTTGCTGACAGTGGATCCAGTTCCTTCACATTGTCTCCCACCCAGTCTCCTGCTGAAAGATCACAGCCGATGTCCATGGCACCTGCAACCGATGTCCATCAGTCTTTCACCTCACCCCCTTGCAAATCAGCCAAGCAGTCTGAGCCCCAAGTAATGCAGCAGTCTCTTCTGCTTTTTGATGACTCTGTTAGCCGGGTTTCCCAGGGCCATTTACCTAGCCCTGCCCCAGACGTGGAAGAGATTAAGTGCACCGATGCCCAACCACTTATCTTTCAAAATGAGTACATGGGAGGACCATCGCAGCATGTCTCGGATGATGACGAAACACAGGTTCCAACTGCTGGGGCTTTCGAAAGTGTGCAGATCGACAAGGAAGGCAGGGGTGAAGACTGGGTGGAAGATGATGTGGAGGACGATGAGGTCCTCGACCTCACATGAAATCAAGGTCATGCGAGTGACCTATGAAGTTCGGAGGAAGAGGCGGTGGTCGCACAGAGTCACCAGCACAGCAGAAGAGGGAGAAGGGTGCAAGGCGGAGCGGCAGTCCTCTAGACAGTACGCCTCCTACTGCCCACCGCAGCAAGGGACCGAGCACACCAAAGCCAGCTCCAAGGAGTTCCCTGGCGTGGCAGTTCTTCAGACAATGTGCTGACGACAAGACACGGGTAGTTTGCACGCTGTGCAATCAGAGCCTGAAGCGAGACATAAACGTTTTCAACCTGAGCACAACCTGCATGACCAGGCATTTAAGTGCAAAGCACGAGCTGCAGTGGAGTAGACACCTCAAAAACCAAGAAAGGTCTCTGGCTCCTCCTGCTTCCTCTTCTGCTGCAGTCACGGCCTCTTCATCCACCTCTGGAGTGACAGTGCCACCTGCCACCCCGCAAACAGAGGATCTGCCAGCAACACCAACACCTGGGTCACCAAGCATCTCCACAATTTGCCACAGAAGCGTTCAGCTCTCCATCTCCCAAACGCTGGAGAGGAAGAGGAAGTACCCCACTACCCACCCGCGATCCCTAGCCCTGAATGCCAGCATTTCTAAATTACTGGCCTTTGAAATGCTGTCATTCCGTCTGGTGGAGACGGATAGTTTTAAAGGCCTTATGGCGAAGGCTGTCCCACAGTACGTCGTGCCCAGCCGCCACTACTTTTCAAAGCGATCCATCCCTTCCCTGCTCAACAAAGTAGGGGACAAAATCAGGTGTGCACTGCGCGACGCCATCTGTGGCAAGGTGCACCTCACTACGAATACGTGGACCAGTAAGCACGGTCAGGGCCGTTATATCTCCATAACAGCACACTGGGTAAATGCAGTGGCGGCTGGGCCTGAGGCGGATAGCAGTTTGGCGCATGTCCTTCCACCACCGAGGATTGCAGGGCGCTTCAGTTTGCCTCCTGTTGCTTCCTCCTCCTACTCTGCTTCTTCATCCTCTACCAGCTCCTCATCCGGTCAGCGTAACACCTTCACCACCAACTTCAGCACAGCCAGGGGTAAACGACAGCAGGCAGTTTTAAAACTTATCTGTTTGGGGGACAAACCCCACCCCGCGCAGGAGCTGTGGATGGGCCTTGAACAACAGCCCGGCCTTGTTGTGTGCGATAATGGGCGAAATCTCGTAGCAGCTCTAGGACTAGCCGGTTTGATGCACATCTCTTGCCTGGCGCATGTGCTGAATTTGGTGGTAAAGTGCGGGCCGTCTGTGCGCGCTTTCGGTGTTCTCACCCTGCTGCTGCTCGCTTGTCAGCGCTGCAGCGTAACTTCGTCCTTCCCGCTCAACGGCTCATATGCGACGTGCCCACAAGTTGGAACTCCACCTTGCACATGCTGGCCAGGCTGTGCGAGCAGCAGCAGACGATAGTAGAGTTTCAGCTGCAGCACTCAAGGGTGCGACGTGCCCACAAGGTGGAACTCCACCTTGCACATGCTGCGGAACAGCACCACTTCACCACCAATGACTGGGCCTCCATGCGAGACCTGTGTTCCTTGTTGCGCTGTTTCGAGTACTCCACCCACATGGCCAGTGCCGATAACGCCGTTCTCATCGTTACTATCCCACTTTTATGCCTCCTTGAAAAAAACGCTCCTGGCGATGATGGAAAAGGATGTGGCACAGGAGGAGGAGGAGGAAGAGGGATCATTTCGTAGGGTTTCCGGTCAGTCATTCCCAAGTGGCTCCGAGGGTGGGTTCCTGCACCCACAAACCCAAGGTACACAATTGTCCAGCCAGGCCACAGTTATGGAGGATGAGGGAGTGGTGGATGAGGAGGAGGAGATGGAGGAGGAGGAACCATGTTCACAGCAGGGTGGCACCCAGACCAGCTCATGGCCATCACTGGTGCGTGAATGGGGGGATACAGAGGACACAGACGATACACCTCCCACAGAGGACAGCTTTTCGTTGCCTCTGGGCAGCCTGGCACACATGAGCGATTACATGCTGCAGAGTCTCCGCAACGACCGCCGAGTTGCCCACATTCTAACTTGTGCTGGTGGCCACGCTGCTGGATCCCCGTTACAAGGACAACGTACCGTCCTTAATTCCGTCACTAGAGCGTGATCGTAAGATGCACGAGTACAAGCGCACACTGGTAGACGCGCTGCTGGTGGCATTCCCACCTGACAGCGGGGGCACAGTGGAAGCACAAGGCGAAGGCAGAGGACGAGGAAGAGGTCGCCAACGCAGCTGGGGCACCGCCAGCACCTCAGAAGGCAGGGTTAGCATGGCCGAAAGGTGGAAAAGCTTTGTCAGCACGCCACAACAACCAGCACCACCAGCTGATATGGAACGTCTTAGCAGGAGGCAGCATTTCACCAACATGGTGGAGCAGTATGTGTGCACACGCCTACACGTACTGACTGACGGGTCTGCCCCCTTCAACTTCTGGGTCTCCAAATTGGGCACATGGCCTGAGCTTGCCCTGTACGCCTTGGAGGTGCTGGCCTGCCCTGCAGCCAGTGTATTATGTGAACATGTGTTTAGCACGGCAGGGGGCGTCTTCACAGACAAGCGCAGCCGCCCGTTTACAGCCAATGTGGACAAGCTCATGTTCATTAAAATGAACCAGGCATGGATCCCTCAGGACTTGTCCGTACCTTGTGCAGAATAGACATGTATACCGGCACTAAGCAGCCATTGTTATACTGCTGCGCAATTGCTCATGTTTGTATTTTGGATATTTCACACTCTTTTGGAGTGTACCTTAACTTTACAAAAATAAATTAAAACCAAAAACCTGTGTTTGCTATCTCGTCCTCCTCCACCGCCGCTTCCACCTACTCCACTACGTCCACCGCCTCCTCAAACTCCTACTCCATATGGAACTCCACCTCATAAATCCATTTTTTTTTTTTTTTGCGTGTTTTATTTTATATCATTTCACTATTTTGTCATTTACATTTTCTGGTGAAATTTACACATTTTTGGGTGTATAGTACCACTGCTATACCTAGTAGGCCGTTTAAAAAAATAAAATAAAATTGTCATTAACATTTTTTGTTGAAATTAACCAATTTTTGATTGTATAGTGCCACGGCTATACCTAGTAGGCCGGTTAAAAAATAAAAATAAAATTGTCATTAACATTTTCTGGTGAAATTTACCAATTTTTGGGTGTATAGTACCACTACTATACCTAGTAGGCCGGTTAAAAAATAAATATAAATTGTCATTAACATTTTCTGGGGAAATTAACCAATTTTTGGGTGTATAGTACCACTGCTATACCTAGTAGGCCGGTTTAAAAAATAAAATAAAATTGTCATTGACATTTTCAGGTGAAATTCACCAATTTTTGGGTGTATAGTACCACTGCTATACCTAGTAGGCCGGTTAACAAAAAAAATATATTTGTCAGTTACATTTTCAGTTGAAATTCAACAATTTTTGAGTGTGAAGTACCACTGCTATACCTAGTTGACAGCTTAACAGTTTAAACAATTAAAAAAAATGTCTATTACATTTTATGGTGAAATTCCCCAATATTTTGGTGTGTTGTACCTATTAGACCGGTAGTAAAAATAAATAACATTTGTCAGTTACATTTTAGGGTCAAATGCACCAATTTTTGGGTGTAATATACATCTCCTCTACCTAGTTGACAGCTTAATAAATTTCAATAATTTTTATTTTACATTTTTGGGTGACAATAAACAATTGTTTTCTGTCATAGACCCCTGCTCTACCAAGTAGACAGGTTTATAAATTATCAGTAATTTTTCTGTTACATTCTTGGGTTGACATTATACAATTTTGGACGTGAATAAACCCCTGCTCTGCATAGGTGACAGGGAATACAATTTCTGAAATGCTTCTTTAATTGATGCGCACCACCTCCTTTGATTCAATGCTTAAACTTAAACAAGTTGTATCACATTTAAGCTTCAATACTTTGTCCCACATTTCCGCTATACTCTTTTGGCCAACATTTGCGCCTCAATAACTTTTCCCACATTTCTTCTCGATCCCAATTTTTTAAAATAAATTTATCTCCCTTAAATTTGGTCTCTTTTTCTCACGCTTCCTCTCCGGCCTGGAACCCTGATTCCCCGCCACACGTAATCACCATGGTAGGCGCATAAAAGAACATCGAAAGTTGATAGAGCAGATATCAAATTGGATCGTGAACATCACGGTTACGTGCGACATGGTGGGGCAGTAAGTATGCACATGCCTACACGAACTAACTGACAGGGGTCAGCCCCTGCAACTTCTGGGTCTCCAAATTGGTCACATAGCCTGAGCTTGCCCTTTACGCCTTGGAGGTGCTAGCCTGCCCTGCAGCCGGTGTATTGTCTGAACGTGTGTTTAGCACGACTGGAGGGTTATATTTCCCAATGTTTTGGGGTGTACCCTAATTTAAAAAAAGAAAAATACATTTTAAACCAAAAAGCAGTGTAGGCTAACTCCTCCTCCTCCACCGCCACTTCCACCTACACCGCCACATCTACCGCCTCCTCAACCTCCTACTCCATATGGACCTGGTCCTCCTAGATCAAGATTATTATTTTTTATTTTTACGTATTTTATGTATTTTTAAGTCATTTTCCTATCCACATTTGTTTGCAGAGCACTTGCCATGCTCTTAATGACATTTTGACGACATTTGCAGCCCTCTAGCCCTTTCCATGACATTTTTACAGCCATTTTAGTGCTCAAAAGTTTGGGTCCCTATTGACTTCAATGGGGTTCGGGTTAGGGGTCAAGTTCGGGTCAAGTTCGGGTCCCGAAATCTGACTTTTTTGTGAAGTTCGGCCGAACCCGTCGAACCCGAACATCCAGGTGTCCGCTCAACTCTAACAGGAAACCATCTTTCTTACATACTGAGGCTAAAATCCTGTCCTAAGTATGTCCAAGATCAGAAGTTTTGTGTTGCCCACACCTCAGATGTGTGGAAAAAGCTTTTACTGCTCTCCCTAATTGAGAACATACAGTGGATATAAAAAGTCTACACACCCTTGTTAAAATGTGAGGTTTCTGTGATGTAAAAAAAAAATGAGACAAAGATAAATCATTTCAGAACTTTTCACTTTTAGGTTGAGGGAAGAAAAAATATAAAAATAAAATAATATGGTTGCATAAGTGTGCACACCCTTAAACTAATACTTTGTTGAAGCACCTTTGGATTTTATTACAGCACTCAGTCTTTTTGGGTATGAGTCTATCAGCATGGCACATTTTGACTTGGCAAGATTTGCCCACTCTGCTTTGCAAAACCACTCCAAATCTGTCAGATTGCGAGGGCATCGCCTGTGCACAGCCTCTTCAGATCACCCCACAGATTTTCAATCGGATTCAGGTCTGGGTTCTGGCTGGGCCATTCCAAAACTTATTTTCTTCTGGTGAAGCCATTCCTTTGTTGATTTGGATGTATGCTTCGGGTTGTTGTCATGCTAAAAGATGAAGTGCCTCTTTATGTTCAGTTTTGTGCCAATATTGACTGGTATTTGAAACTGGTCATAATTCCCGCTGTGCTAGCTGAAGAAAAATAGCCCCAAAGCATGATGCTGCCACCACCATGCTTCACTGTGGGTATGGTGTTCTTTTGGTGATTTGCAGTGTTGTTTTTGCACCAAACATATCTTTTTGAATTATTGCCAAAAAGTTCAACCTTGGTTTCATCAGACCAGAACACCTTTTCCCACATGCTTTTGGGAGACTTCAGATGTGTTTTTGCAAAATGTAGCCTGGCTTGGATGTTTTTCTTCGTAAGAAAAGGCTTTCGCCTTGCCACTCTACCCCATAGCCCAGACATACAGTTGCAAGAAAAAGTATGTGAACCCTTTGGAATGATATGGATATCTGCACAAATTGGTCATAAAATGTGATCTTATCTTCATCCAAGTCACAACAATAGATAATCACAGTCTGCTTAAACTAATAACACACAAAGAATTAAATGTTACCATGTTTTTATTGAACACACCATGTAAACATTCACAGTGCAGGTGAACCCTTGGATTTAATAACTGGTTGAACTTCCTTTGGCAGCAATAACTTCAACCAAACGTTTCCTGTAGTTGCAGATCAGACGTGCACATCGGTCAGGAGTAATTCTTG
This sequence comes from Bufo bufo, assembly GCF_905171765.1. Lineage (NCBI taxonomy): Eukaryota > Metazoa > Chordata > Amphibia > Anura > Bufonidae > Bufo > Bufo bufo. Next base: position 463,188,264 of record NC_053389.1, on the reverse strand, counting down.
ACCATTCCTCTTTACAGAACTTTTTCAGTTCTGCAATATTCTTGGGATGTCTGGTGTGAATCGCTTTCTTGAGGTCATGCAACAGCATCTCAATCGGGTTGAGGTCAGGACTCTGACTGGGCCACTCCAGAAGGCGTATTTTCTTCTGTTTAAGCCATTCTGTTGTTGATTTACTTCTAGGCTTTGGGTCGTTGTCCTGTTGCAACACCCATCTTCTGTTGAGCTTCAGCTGGTGGACAGATGGCCTTAAGTTCTCCTGCAAAATGTCTTGATAAACTTGGGAATTCATTTTTCCTTCGATGATAGCAATCCGTCCAGGCCCTGACGCAGCAAAGCAGCCCCAAACCATGATGCCCCCACCACCATACTTCACAGTTGGGATGAGGTTTTGATGTTGGTGAGCTGTGCCTCTTTTTCGCCACACATAGTGTTGTGTGTTTCTTCCAAACAACTCAACTTTGGTTTCATCTGTCCACAGAATATTTTGCCAGTACTGCTGTGGAACATCCAGGTGCTCTTGTGCAAACTGTAAACATGCAGCAATGTTTTTTTTTTGGACAGCAGTGGCTTCCTCTGTGGTATCCTCCCATGAAATCCATTCTTGTTTAGTGTTTTACGTATCGTAGATTCGCTAACAGGGATGTTAGCATATGCCAGAGACTGTTGTAAGTCTTTAGCTGACACTCTAGGATTCTTCTTCACCTCATTGAGCAGTCTGTGCTGTGCTCTTGCAGTCATCTTTACAGTACGGCCACTCCTAGGGAGAGTAGCAGCAGTGCTGAACTTTCTCAATTTATAGACAATTTGTCTTACCTTTGACTTATGAACAGCAAGGCTTTTGGAGATACTTTTATAACCCTTTCCAGCTTTATGCAAGTCAACAATTCTTAATCATGGGTCTTCTGGGAGCTCTTTTGTGCGAGGCCTCATTCACATCAGGCAATGCTTCTTGTGAAAAGCAAACCCAGAACTGGTGTGTGTTTTTTATAGGGCAGGGCAGCTGTAACCAACACCTCCAATCTTATCTCATTGATTGGACCTCAGTTGGCTGACACCTCACTCCAATTAGCTCTTGGAGATGTCATTAGTCTAGGGGTTAACATACTTTTTCCACCTGCACTGTGAATGTTTACATGGTGTGTTCAATAAAAACATGGTAACATTTAATTCTTTGTGTGTTATTAGTTTAAGCAGACTGTGATTGTCTATTGTTGTGACTTAGATGAAGATCAGATCACATTTTATGACCAATTTGTGCAGAAATCCATATAATTCCAAAGGGTTCACATACTTTTTCTTGCAACTGTATGAAGAATAAGGGAGATTGTTGTCACATGTACCACACAGCCAGTACTTGCCAGATATTCCTGCAGCTCCTTTAATGTTGGCGTAGGCCTCTTGGTAGCCTCCCAGACAAGTTTTGTTCTCGTCTTTTCATCAATTTTGGAGGGACGTCCAGTTCTTGGTAATGTCACTGTTGTGCCATATTTTCTCCACTTGACTGTCTTCACTGTGTTCCATGGTATATCTAATGCCTTGGAAATTCTTTTGTACCCTTCTCCTGACTGATACATTCTAACAATGAGATCCCTCTGATGCTTTGGAAGCTCTCTGTGGACCATGGCTTTTGCTGTGGGATGTGACTAAGAAAATTTCAGGAAAGACCAACTAGAGCAGCTGAACTTTATTTGTGGTTAATCAGAGGCACTTTAAATGATGGCAGGTGTATGCTGACTCCTATTTAACATGATTTTGAATGTGATTGCTTAATTCTGAACACAGCTACATCCCCAGTTATAAGTGTGCACACTTATGCAACCACATTATTTTAGGTTTTTTGTTTTCTTCCCTCCACCTAAAAGATTTCAGTTTGTTTTTCAATTGAGTTGTACAGTTTGTAGGTCACATTAAAAGTAGAAAAAGTTCTGAAATGATTTATCTTTGTCTCATTTTTTTACATCACAGAAACCTGACATTTTAACAGGGGTGTGTAGACTTTTTATATCCACTGTATGCATGCCTGAGTCCAAAGTCTATGTGTATGTGGTTGGAGTGCTTGGCCAATGGATTTCTAAAAGATACACCTTAAGGGTCCATTCACATGAGCGTATTTTAGGTCTGCATCCGATCTGCATTTTTTGCGGATTGGATGCAGACCGATTTATTTCAATGTGGCTGCAAAAGATGCGGACAGCAGCAATGTGCTGTCCCCATCCATATTTCCATTTTGCGGTCATGCAAAAAATATGTTTCATTCATGTCCATTTTGAAGACAAGGGTAGACATTTCTAACATACGGCCGGTATCTGTGTTTCGTGAATCTGCAATTTGCAATCTGCAAAAACGGATCGTGCAATAGGGCCCTTAGATTTGCCAAATATACTTCTTTAGTAAGAAGGTATGCATCTATGTCACTTGGCCATGGTGTGGGCAGATTTTCAGTCTTTGTATGTTCCATTCAATGAAACACAAAGAGCATGAGAAATGTTCGAGCTTTGTTTAAAGGGAATCTGTCTGCAGGATAAACTAGTGAAAAAAAGCTCTGATTAAGGCCTCATGCACACGACAGTTGTTTTTTGCATCTGCAAATTTTGCGTCCGCCAAACAAAACGGATGCGGCATCCGTTTTTTTAGGGAGGATCCGTTTTTTTCTACAGATCCCTTGTAATAAATGTCTATCCTTGTCCGCAAATGTGAAAAAAGTTGGACATGCGCTATATTTTTTTGCTGAAGGGAAACACGGACAACGGACGCAGAACACAAACGGATGAACTATCAGCATTTTTTTGCTGACCCATTGAAATGAATGGGTCCCCATTCTATCCACAAAAAAAAATGGAACGGAGGCCGAGAAAAACAACTGTTGTGTGCATGAGGCCTAAGATACTGGGCTGCAATCTCTATTGATCAGCTCCAGAGCTAGCCTGTGTCTGAGTTTGCTGTCACTGCATTCAGGAGATTAGCGATAAGAACTAGACATGAGCCAACAGTCGATGGGATTTAAAAAAAAACACAAAGTAACAGTTTGCAGAGTGACAGCATGCATTTTTACCTCTTGTATCTCATTAATGTCTTAACATTTTCAATAAAGACCAATTTAAAAAATTTTAGTCCAAAATGAGTAAAGTGCAATCAAAATACAAATTGCCCCAAAGGTGTCTATAGCCATTAAAGGGGTTGTGTCACTTCAGCAAATTACATTTATCACTTATAATCACTTACTAATGTATTTTAATTATCCATATTGCCTCCTTTTTGGGCTTGATTGAATTTTCCATCACTTTACACACTGCTAGTTTCCATGGTTATATATCCACCCTGCAATCCATCAGTGGTGGCCGCGCTTGCACACTATAGGAAAAATCACCAGCCTATATACACTCTCCTGCAGTCCTAGCCACCAGAGAGGCCAGTGCTTTTTCCTATAGTGTGCAAGCACGACCACCACTGATGGGTTGCAGAGTGGTCATAACCATGGAAACGAGAAGTATATAATGTGATAGAAATAATAATATTCATCTGTTGCAAGCGCACTGCTCTGCCAGCCTTTAGCTATATTTAAGTAGACAGAATAACCAGTAAGTTTATGATCTCTAGAGAGTATTTTCATGACTCCATTTACAGTCTCATATTTGAATGCTATTAACATCAAACAAACTGAAACATTCATGTGAGGGCAGTAACATATTCTCGCTGACTACATATTTCCAAAAAACGGGAGATATCCACATCAAATAAACAAGAGCAAAGTTCACAGCACACTCACGGTCATATTCCTTATGGGACCAGAACATGCAGTCACCAAGTCCAAAAATACTTAAAGGGGTTTTTCCATCTGAGACAATAACGGGATATCACTAGGATATGCCCCCATTGTCTGAAAGATCCAGGTTCTACCTCTGGGACCCGTACCTACACTAAGAATGGAGCCCTGAAAGTGGTGGAGGGCGCACTGCTCATGCGCAGCCCACCTACATTAATTTCTATAAGGTCGCTGTCACCTGTCAGGCCCATAGAAGTGAATGGGAGCGGCAGCCATGCATGTGCTGTGTGCTCCCATTTACTTCTATGGGGAAAGCTGATGTTTGGACCCGTGGAAACCCAGGGTCCTCCAGCTACCACTTTCCTAGCTCCAATCTTAATATAGGTGGGGTCCTAGCGGCGGGACCTGCACTTATCAGACAATGGGGACATATCCTAGCAATATGCCCCTATTGTCTCAGATGGCAATATCCATCAAATGTTCATTGATCAACATTTCGACCCAGACAGCAGTCTTCCACAATTATCTTAAGGATGCTTGAGAAAAACCCCTGTGTGGGTCAAAATGTACTTAATGGGGGGGCGGAGCTAGCGCTAGACAGGAATGGACGTGTGCGCTTGAGCTCTGCTGTTCAGACCCGGCCTTTCATCTGCTAACGTTGGCTGCTCGGCATAAAACATGGGCAAAATCGGCCAGCAAAGAGCGAGGACTCGTCCCTCTCCCACAAGCAATCGACGAACTGCGGGGATATGGATACGTTTATTAAAAAGGCGGCTGCAATTTGTGCAGCGAGGGAAGCAAAGATGGCGCCGGAGCCTTGTAAAGAAACTGAGGAGAGCGAGACAGATCTCCAGGCGGAAGGCAGCGATGTAGAAGACTACAGACATCGCAAACACCTCCCGATCTCGAGGAAATATCTAGACTCGGCACTGCAACGAGCAATGGAGCCGCTTGTAAGTGAACTTTCCTCACTGAGGCAAGACGTCAGACATGTGGGCGGCAGGGTTGAAACCCTTGAGAACAACCAGGCCGTGATCCTAGAGTTTCAAGAGGCCACAGCCATTAGCCTGCAAAAGTGTCAATCACGTCTCAATGAAGCATTCAATGCCCTGGAAGACCAGGAGAATCGTGGGAGAAGAAACAACTTACGGTTTAGGGGAGTCCCAGAAACCGACTCTCCCCAAGAATCCTCAGATATAGTCAAGGAGATTTGTGAAAGTTTACTTGGCCCTGATCGCTCCACTTCAATAGTAATAGAGAGAGCTCACCGGGTCTTGCGGCCGAGACCGAAGGGCAATGAGCCTCCTAGAGATATTATATGCCGCTTCCTCCACTTCCAAGACAAAGAAGAAATAATAATCAAAGCACGCTTACCAAATGGAGTTAAATACAATGGGGTTCCGATTAGTATTTATCAGGATCTGGCTCCAATTACTCTTCAGAAAAGAAGGACCCTCAAGCCCCTCACAGATTGGCTTAGGAGTCATAAAATCCTATATCGATGGCAGTTCCCGTTTGGATTGTCCTTTTCGTATCAAGGCAAGAGGATCACCATCAAATCCTACATGGACTTAGGCCCTGCATTTGATCTTCTGGACATTCCTCCCTTGGAAATTGAGGATTGGGACACGGTCCAGGATTTAACATCATTGCCGGGACTCCCTACAATTTTACCCTTTGAACCGAAGAGCACCCCTAAGGCCCAGAGGCAGAGAGAAAAGAAGAAGAACCAACCTCTCACTCCAAGACGCATAGCTGCAGACGTCTTCTGAAGAAAAGAATCGCAGTTTATCCTTACTCTGTGTCCAATATGATGAGTATAACGCTTTCACCCTTTTCCTTCTATACCTTCCCTCTTATTCCCCTTATATAGGTCCATAAATATGCTCCCTGACTCTTTCTCTTTTTCTAGGCTTCTGACAATATGCCTTACATACCGGGACTATTTTTAAATGAGATATCTAACTATATAATACCTTACTATTGACCTCCTGTTATATTAACGATTTTTACTGAATATTCTATGGAATTATTAGGTGACATATGACAGCAAGCTAACAGGTCTGCTTAGATTATTCCGACTGCTATAGGGTTATCACCTATTGAAAAGATGTCCGATAGCATACCATGACCCTCAAATTGCCCATTAGTGTGCTGATATGATGTGCCCAGCGGCAGCATGTGTTACGATCCTTTCCCTGTGTCTTGACGCATGCTGTGGCTGGTGTCATAATGCCCTGCAATATTTTTAAAATTGCCAGGCTAGGCGATATTTTTATCATTACTAGATTTATTACCAGGCGACATATTACTCCAAGATATACCTTATATCGCATTAACATGTACCTTACGATTTATCTTGACCACTGGCACACTTGGTAATATACGGCAATACATGCTTTACATACCGTTCTGATGTCATATGTTCCCAGTGTTCATCACTTGATATAGCGTGGTTCATCAGATGACAATGAATATTAAGATATATCCCATATTTTCTTAACCCAAGTTATAGCTGGGGCTTTCTGACCACGAAATGTCTTTAAAGCCGTTGTGCTATGTTATGTACTCAGTAGTCCCTGGAGGTGGTCCCGGTTACACAATGCCTCAGTGCTTTCCTTTTTCTGCGATGATCCACTGTGTATCCGACACCACTATGCCATACTATGTTATTCAGCGCCTCCGGGCAAGTTTATGTATTCAGCGGCCTCTGGCTTATATATTCAGCGGCCTCTGGCTTATGTATTCAGCGGCCTCTGGCTTATGTATTCAGCAGCCTCTGGCTTATATATTCAGCAGCTTCTGGCTTATGTATTCAGTAGCCTCTGGCTTCCCCCACACCACTTGTGTATCTCTCTCTCCCGAGATTCCAACTCAAAATCCGTCAGACCCATGTGTTCATCAGCCGGGAAGGTCACTAGTAGTCCAAGGTATCTTTTGCTTACCTTTCATTTCTATTACCCGTTTCTTACCATCCCCCTTTTACCCCATATACCCCCACTTCCTATCTATAGACTTACCTCCCTTTCTCTGGATACCATCAGATTAGATAGTTTAATAAGGGAGTTTGAAACACAAAATGCCCATTTCCTCCATATTACACAGATTTAGATTTAGCCTTGCGGCCTCTATGACTTTTAAAATAGAGTGCCGGGCCCATAATTGGCAAATGCCTTTCTCCCCCTCTCACCAAGTCCTTCAGGACCCATATACTTCAGTTATTTTAGTTTTTATTTTGTTCAATTTATGTTTGTTTTATTGTCTTTTATCCAGGTCAGTACTTATTCAGTGGTGTGTCCATCCGAGACGGGTCATGTCTTCACTAAGGCTACGATCTTCATTATTATCATTCCGACCAGATGTTAAGTACCCTGATCTACTTACTATTGTAACAAACTCTCACGCTTACGTGTTTCAGCATTTTGCCTCTCCTCTTCATCCCCATGATGGCTATTAGTATTGCCTCTTATAATGTTAAGGGATGCAATTCACCATCTAAGCGGAGCCAGATTTTTGGGATTTTGAGGAGAGATAAAGCGAACATAGTTTTTCTACAGGAAACACATTTTAAGAACCAATATTTCCCTAATCTATCCTTTTCATTTTACCCTACTTGGTACCATTGCGGCTCCCCTTCATCAAACTCTAGAGGAGTTAGTATGGGCTTTCAGGGTAAAGTTCCCTTTATCCTAGATGATCAACTATGTGACCCTGATGGCCGTTTCATAATGATTAAAGGCAAAATAGGTCAACACCTTTATACCTTTGTGAATATCTACGCCCCAAATAATCGCCAAATCCCATGGCTGAAATCAACTTTACAAAAATTGGAATCTTTTAGGGATGGCGTTACAGTGGTAGGGGGAGACTTAAACATAGTCCTAAATCCCCTCATTGATTCCTCCTCCCAAAAATCTGCCCGGTCCCAAAAGGGCATACGTTCTTTATTACGCACTCTGGCTAAAGCCCACCTGATTGATGTTTGGCGTACTATGTATCCTGATTCTAGAGACTACACCTTTTATTCCTCACTGCACAGATCATATCAATGCTTAGACTACCTTTTTGTTTCAAAGGAACATCTGCAGTTGTGTTCCAGGGCTGATATGGGATCCATAATCCTATCCGATCATGCCCCCATATATCTCCATATGAACTCCCCCCCCAACCATAGTCCTACTAGCCACTGGAGGTTTAACGAACAACTCATTAGTTCACCAGATAACAAATCCAAACTTAAACGCCTGTTAGGAGCCTACTTTACTACTAATTGTACCCCTGAGGTCACATCACAAACGATTTGGGATGCCCATAAAGCGTACATAAGGGGCCATTGTATCAGCCTCGGGGCTCACCTGAAGAAAGAAAGACAAAGACAAATAGATTCCCTTCATGAAAAGATAAGCTTCCTAGAAAGGGCTCATAAAAGGTCCCTGTTGGAAACACACCTACAAAAACTTTCCTCATGTAGGGCCTCCCTCAAGAAACTTTTAAATATGGCTTCTGCCAAGCTTTACCTACACTCCCAATACAAAATATTTGCACATGGAAATAAAGCCTCTCGCTATATGATGTCCAGGCTCAAACGCAGAAAACTAAATAACTACGTCCATAAATTAAAAACCCCAGAAGGTGCATTAACCTTCGAATCTAATAAAATAGCCTCCCTATTTAGAGATTACTACGAATCCCTTTACAATCTCAATCCACCCCAATATCTTTTGGGCAACACAGAACCGACATCACCTACTAATGAGTATTTAGATAAATTAACCCTGCCATCGCTCTCGGAACAAGACAGATCACACTTAGCTTCTCCATTCTCCTCAGAGGAACTTTTGGAGGCCATTAAAAATTCCCCTAGGGGAAAATGCCCAGGTCCTGATGGACTCCCTATCCCCTACTATTTGTCTTTTGATGAAATACTGATCCCACACCTCCTAACGGTATATAATAGCACTTTACATGGTATGCCCCTATCATCTGATATGACCAGAGCCCACATTACTCTAATCCCCAAAGAAGGAAAGGACCATTCTTTATGTCCCAACTATAGACCCATTTACCTCCTTAATATTGATTTAAAACTTTTAGCCAAGATGCTTGCAAACAGATTAGCGATACTTCTCCCTTCACTAATCCACAGAGATCAAGTGAGGTTTGTGAAACAAAGAGAAGGAAAAGATAACACGGCCCGGATTCTTAATATCATCCACTTTGTCAACCTTCTCAGCACTGATGCTGAGAAGGCCTTCGATAGGGTTAACTGGTCTTTTATGTATTCAGCGTTGAGATCCCGTAACTTCCCATCTCCCTTTATACATGCAATTGAAGCCATGTATCATCATGCCTCAGCATCAGTCTGGGTAAAAGACACCTTGTCTGACCCTTTTAAGATAAGCAATGGCACTCGCCAATGATACCCCCTATCCCCCCTCTTATTCGTCCTTGCCCTAGAACCTCTTTTACAAACCATTAGGTTGGATGGGGACATCCAGGGAATTACTCTTGGTGATCAACAACACAAAATCGCCGCTTTCACGGATGACTTACTTTTAATAGTGAGTAATCCCGAGTCAGCTCTCCCTAAGATCTATGGCCATCTGGAAACATACGGGTCGCTTTCCAATTTTAAGGTGAATCACAACAAATCACTTATAATCTCCACTGGCCTTAAAAAGTCATTAAGGAATCAACTTGAATCAAGTTCTCCCTTTAATTGGTCGTCCCCTTTTCTAATTTTCCTAGGTGTTAAAATGAACACTGACCCAAACCAACTCTTTAACTTAAACTATATTCCTCTCCAAAATAAACTGGCTGAGGACTTAAATTCCCTGGATGTCCCTACACTCTGGTGGTTCGGGAGGAAAAATATTTTGATGTCTCTCATCATTCCTAAACTTACTTATCTCCAACAGACTTTACCAATTCCTGTCCCTTCTACGTTCTACTCCAAACTTAGATCCGTGTTCCGATCTTTCATATGGAATAAGAAAAAAGCCAGAACGTCCTATAAATCCTTGTCATATCCAAGAGAGAGAGGAGGTATCTCATTGCCAGATCCCGAATTATATGGCAAAGCTGTATTACTCACTAGAGTGGTGGACTGGTTGACCGCCCCAAAACAGAAATCTTGGGTCTCGACGGAGGAATCCTTACTTGGGCTACCTTTTAGATCAGCACTATTGGGACGAATGTCCCCATTACCTCTCCATCCAAGCATTACTCCAGTTATGAGAGCTACCCTACATGCTTGGAACACTTTGCAAACCTCGCCCCTATGCTCCCCACTCCCTTCTCCTACCCTAAGAGTCAAGGATATACTTTACTTAGCTCCCCAGGCCTTACAATGCAGCCTATCTACAGAGATTCGTCAGTCTCAGATGAAATTGATACATCTCTATGAAAATGGCCAATTGATTTCTGTAAAAGCATTGAGTGATCTTTTGAAAATACCTTGCTCTAGCTTTAATGGGCTTCACTTTTTACAGGCATACATGACTCAAAACGCCCAACTGCACAATTTGTTACGCCCTATAACATGGTTTGAGCACATTATCTCTCAAGATTCTACTCCTCATAAATTGATATCGCAATGGTATAACAAATAGAGAACTCCTCCTGCTACCTTAACGCCAGCCTTCATTAGATTATGGGAAAAAGACCTAGATAAATGTTTCTCCCCGGAAGAAACCCTTAATATCTATAATTCTTCACATAAGGCTTCGAGATGTGTCAAGATTCAAGAGAATAACTATAAAATCATCACAAGATGGTACAAAACCCCTGACAAGACCTGTTTTTACTCAGCTTCGGCGTCTGACGTATGTTGGAGATGCTCAAAGCAGAAAGGTACTTTCCTCCACATATGGTGGACGTGCCCGATCTTGTTAAACTGGTGGGTTAAAATCTTTCAAACGTGTAATAAGATTTGTAGATCGAATATTACTCCAGCTCCGGAAGTCGCTCTCCTAAATCTCTTTCCTCTGGACCCCCCCCCCCCCACCTAATTTGACACTTTTTAAACATCTAGTGAATGCGGCCAAATTGTTAGCCCCAATATTATAGTTGTCCGAAGATGTTCCTACTATGGATCAATGGTATCAGAAAATTGACCAGATTTACCGCCTAGAGTTATCCTCGTGGGAAATGAGGTCCCACCACAAATTTCTGAAGATCTGGAGTCAATGGTCCTCCTTTAGAGGCTATTAAACAAACTATCCTGTAGAGATTTGGTTACCAAGGTTCATACTTTTACATGGTTATTACACTTAAGCACCTCTTATATTCATACTATCTCCTAGTTTACAAATCCTACAGTAGAAGCCATCCTCCCCTCTAAGACCCATCTCGAATGCGACTCTCGAATATGATTCTTGTATATAATCCTCAGATGTGATCTTCTGATGAGATTTTCGGATCAAATTCTTAGATGTGATTTACGGTTACACTCTGAAAACAAGAATGAAGACCTTTATTCATTTCTTCCAACAGCTGTTTTCACACTGATCAGCCTCATGGATAACAATATGTTATATAAGATGTACTTGTCTGACCTGTATTATGTTTTGTTACATGTAAGAGTGGTGGAGACTTGTCATCCCTCCACTATTCATTTCTTGTGCTATTTTGATTTGCTCAATAAAATTTGTTGAAAATATAAAAAAAATAAAAAAATTTACTTAATGTATGTTGGATGAATAAAGGAGTTTAGATTTTACAACACTTATGTGGATGCTGCTACTCCTTCCATCATCTGATATATGCCCATCAGACTGGATGTATGAAGTATGTTACAGGTGGGCCGCAATTATGCACATTCGATTTTTGCAAATGCAACTGAAAGTAGTGGGATTCAACCAAGAAGCATATCATAAAACCACAGTGCAAAAGTTATCTCTAGGTGCAGTACATCTGTATGTATTCATGCATCACTGGTGATAACTAGTGATGAGCGGCATAGGCAATATTAGTTTTTGCGATATTTCGCAATTTTTTCACATAATATTTGCAATAAATTTGTGAATTCTAGAATTTGTGATCTCTATTCATTATTTTCATGATTGCGCAAATCGCCACTGATGGTGCGCATATTTTTTGCGCAATACATGCAACTTCGCATTTTATCAGGTCTGAGTAGATATTACTGATTGGTGCACTAAGTATTGTTGTGACATCACAGCACTATGTCTGTAGCATGTACAGTCGTGGCCAAAAGTTTTGAGAATGACACAAATATTAGTTTTCACAAAGTTTGCTGCTAAACTGCTTTTAGATCTTTGTTTCAGTTGTTTCTGTGATGTAGTGAAATATAATTACATGCACTTCATACGTTTCAAAGGCTTTTATCGACAATTACATGATATTTATGCAAAGAGTCAGTATTTGCAGTGTTGGCCCTTCTTTTTCAGGACCTCTGCAATTCGACTGGGCATGCTCTCAATCAACTTCTGGGCCAATCCCTGACTGATAGCAATAATCACTTCTTGGAGTTTGTCAGAATTAGTGGGTTTTTGTTTGTCCACCTGCCTCTTGAGGATTGACCACAAGTTCTCAATGGGATTAAGATCTGGGGAGTTTCCAGGCCATGGACCCAAAATGTCAACGTTTTGGTCCCCGAGCCACTTAGTTATAACTTTTGCCTTATGGCACGGTGCTCCATCGTGCTGGAAAATGCATTTTTCTTCACCAAACTGTTGTTGGATTGTTGGAAGAAGTTGCTGTTGGAGGGTGTTTTGGTACCATTCTTTATTCATGGCTGTGTTTTGGGGAAAAATTGTGATTGAGCCCACTCCCTTGGATGAGAAGCAACCCCACACATGAATGGTCTCAGGATGCTTTACTGTTGGCATGACACAGGACTGATGGTAGCGCTCACCTTTTCTTCTCCGAACAAGCCTTTTTCCAGATGCCCCAAACAATCAGAAAGAGGCTTCATCTGAGAATATGACTTTGCCCTAGTCCTCAGCAGTCCATTCACCAAACTTTCTGCAGAAGATCAATCTGTCCCTGATGTTTTTTTTGGAGAGAAGTGGCTTCTTTGCTGCCCTTCTTGACACCAGGCCATCTTCCAAAAGTCTTCGCCTCACTGTGCGTGCAGATGCGCTCACACCTGCCTGCTGCCATTCCTGAGCAAGCTCTGCACTGGTGGCACTCCGATCCCGCAGCTGAATCCTCTTTAGTAGACGATCCTGGCGCTTGCTGGACTTTCTTGGACGCCCTGAAGCCTTCTTAACAAGAATTGAATCTCTTTCCTTGAAGTTCTTGATGATCCTATAAATTGTTGATTGAGGTGCAATCGTAGTAGCCACAATATCCTTGCCTGTGAAGCCATTTTTATGCAATGCAATGATGGCTGCACGCGTTTCTTTGCAGGTACCATGGTTAACAATGGAAGAACAATGATTTCAAGCATCACCCTCCTTTTAACATGTCAAGTCTGCCATTTTAACCCAATCAACCTGACATAATGATCTCCAGCCTTGTGCTCATCAACATTCTCACCTGAGTTAACAAGACCATTACTGAAATGATCTCAGCAGGTCCTTTAATGACAGCAATAAAATGCAGTGGAAAGGTTTTTTGGGGATTAAGTTAATTTTCATGGCAAAGAAGGACTATGCAATTCATCTGATCACTCTTCATAACATTCTGGAGTATATGCAAATTGCTATTATAAAAACTTAAGCAGCAACTTTTCCAATTTCCAATATTTATGTAATTCTCAATACTTTTGGCCACAACTGTATATATGGACAGCAGAGAAACAGTCATTCCTATCACACTACCTAACACCCTGCGCTGGAACCTATCAGCTACACTATATCACGATCTAACCTACACTGACTTTCTCCCACTAACTATCTGTATTATATATATGAGCTAACTAATTATCTAATGTAATTGGATAAGGAATAGGATCCAGATGAAGGCACAGAGCACAGCAATGTCACTGCTCTCTCTCTCAGAACTGCAAAAAAAAAAAACAGCAGAAAATGGCTGCTGGAGAGGTTCTTATATAGTAAGGGGCAGGCAACTTTCCTATTGGTTGCTAGGGATGTTGCTAAGCTCTGATATTACAGCCTTCTCATTGGCCCACAAGCAAGAAGGGAGGTTACTGATAGAAAAAAAAAATCTAGAATATTCGCAATTACGAACATATAGCACTATATTCTACATCTTCGTGAATTCTCGAACTGCCGATATTCGCGATAAAAATTATTATAAATATATTCCCAAATACCTTTCATTAGTTATAAAGGTTTGTTTTGTCTAGGGAGCAATCATTAGGAGAAATAAAATGGCCGCCGTCCTATTAGTACACAAAAAAAACTATCCTAATAACACAGCAGAACAAGTTACTTCAGAATGCTGAGGTAAAGAGCCGCCTCATCCTCCTCTCTGCTCTACTTGTCAGGGATTATGATCCTGAATATACTTTATTATGATCTTCAGCTGAATCTCTGTAGGAATGGAGTTCATGAGGAGACATGAAGTACAGAGAGGATGAACAGGACAGACTGGGGTAATGGAGACTGCATACAATAGCTGCTGCTCCTTAGTCACATCACCACCCTCATCTGTACTTCATGTCTCCCCATGAACTCCTTTCCTATAGAGGTTGTCCGGTCCCAAAATCAAAATTCTTTTTATGTGCTCCTAACACCCCTCACCATGCATACATATGCCCCCAATACCTGTTTTTCATGCCTGAGCTTTCCTTCCCCCATGGAAGACATCACATTATCCTAGCAGATCTGTTTACTTTCTTCCCTTCTTGTTTTGTTGAATACATAACTTTATTGATACACAAGCCTGGCTGCACTGCACAGTGATGAGTCACAGGCTGGCCACGCCCCCCACTATGCTCTGCTGCAGCAGCTACTCCATCTATAACTCCTGTATCTATCTTTCTACACCCAGAGATGAATCTACTTCTCACTCAGTATCTAAATCCCATCACTGACCGTCCACATGCTCTGCCCTCACATGTGTATCTAATCCTATCCTGTGTGATACAGCCTGCTGAGCTGTGTATCTAATCCCATCACTGACCATCTGCAGGCTCTTCCTTCACCATCTCCAAAGTGTGAAAAACAGCTTGAATCAGCAAGCGTATCCAATCACATCTGTATCTAATCCTATCCTGTGTTATACAGCCTGCTGAACAGTGTATCTAATCCCATCACTGACAGTCCACAGGCTCTTCCCTCACTATCTCCGGAGTGTGCACACGACCGTATCCATTTTGCGATCCACATTTTTTGCAGTCCCACTGAGTTCCATGGATTTCATGTCCTCATTTTGAGGACCAGAATAGGACATGTTCTGTCTTTTCTGGAACTGACATACGGATGTAAAAAACACACCGATGATGTCCATGTGCTTTCCACATCCGTATGTCAGTTCTGCGAGAGATAGAACATGTTCTATTCTGGTCCTTATAATGCAGATCTAAAACCCATAGAACTCAATAGGACTGCAAAAAAATGTGAATCACACACAGACAGTAACCTTATTTAGTGGACCGCGACTTGCAGACCACAAAACAGATACGGTTCTGTGCACGAGCCCTATCACTTATGCTCAGCGCCCATAGCAGTGACATCCACAGTGCCCCTATAACAGTGACATCCACATTGCTCCTATAACAGTGACATCCACATTGCTCCTATAACAGTGACATCCACAGTGCCGCCATAACAATGACATCCACAGTGCCCCCATAACAGTGACATCCACAGTTCCCCCATAACAATGACATCCACAGTTCCCCCATAACAGTGACATACACAGTGCATCCATAATAGTGATGTCCATAACAGTGACATCCGCTGTGCCCCATAACAGTGACATCCACAGTGCCTCAAAACAGTGACATCCACAGTGCCCCCCATAACAGTGACATCCACAGTGCGTCCATAATAGTGACATCCACAGTGCGTCCATAACAGTGACACCCACAGTGCGTCCATAACAGTGACATCCACAGTGCGTCCATAACAGTGACATCCACAGTGCGTCTATAACAGTGACATCCATAACAGTGACATCCACAGTGCCCCCATATGTCACACCGGTGACAGGTTTGAGAAGGTCTGAAAGATTATCTGCTCATTAGTGATCTGACAGCATCTTTTGGTTTCACTTTGTCTGTGTGTTGCTTGTATGTCCACACCTCCTGTTCAGGTGTGGATCATGTGACCTTTACCTCCCCCTATTTAGTTTGACTTCACCCATCACTCCTTGCTCTGGATAGCTTCATTTGGTGTTGGAAGAGCTGGAGTGTGGTTCTAGTTGAAGTCCTGATCATCCATCATCTATCATCCTTAGAAGTTAAGTGTTCCGCTTGTTGTGTTTTGTATTCCTTCCCCCCCCCCCCCTCTGTTGTTTACCAGGCCTCAGTGAGACGCTGGTTCCTTCACCAGGGAAGGAGCGGGTTGTCTCTGCCCTGTCATTAAGTCTAGGGCATCTGAGGGCCACCAGGGTATTCTAGGTTCCTGTGTATGGGCATCTCTACCATCAAGAGGTGCCCATACGGATAGGAGTTAGGGCCAGGAGCAGGGTTTCATAGGTGGTGACCCTTTTCCTTCCCTAGCGGTGAGGCCTAGTGTCTTTTCCCTTCCATCTTGTTGTCTTTTGGTGTTCTCCCCTACTACATCCGTGACATTATCCAGAGCCCATACCGCCATTTTTTGTTCTGATCTGTGCAGCTATGGATGCTATGACTGCACTGGTCGAACAGATGCAGAATCTGACTTTGGAGGTAGCAGACCTCCGTGCGATTGTTTTGCAGATTCAGAGCCCACAGGCTGCTGGTTCCGGTGGTGGGTTCCAGGCCTGCCCTGAACCGAAGGTAGGTTTTCCGGGGGTAGTGACAATTTCATCCGGTTCAGGGAGTCATGTACAGTTGCAAGAAAAAGTATGTGAACCCTTTGGAATGATATGGATTTCTGCACAAATTGGTCATAAAATGTGATCTGATCTTCTTCTAAGTCATAACAATAGACAATCACAGTCTGCTTAAACTAATAGCACACAAAGAATTAAATGTTACCATGTTTTTATTGAACACACCATGTAAACATTCACAGTGCAGGTGGAAAAAGTATGTGAACCCTTGGATTTAATAACTGGTTGAACATCCTTTGGCAGCAATAGCTTCAACCAAACTTTTCCTGTACAGGGAGTGCAGAATTATTAGGCAAATGAGTATTTTGACCACATCATCCTCTTTATGCATGTTGTCTTACTCCAAGCTGTATAGGCTCGAAAGCCTACTACCAATTAAGCATATTAGGTGATGTGCATCTCTGTAATGAGAAGGGGTGTGGTCTAATGACATCAACACCCTATATTAGGTGTGCATAATTATTAGGCAACTTCCTTTCCTTTGGCAAAATGGGTCAAAAGAAGGACTTGACAGGCTCAGAAAAGTCAAAAATAGTGAGATATCTTGCAGAGGGATGCAGCACTCTTAAAATTGCAAAGCTTCTGAAGCGTGATCATCGAACAATCAAGCGTTTCATTCAAAATAGTCAACAGGGTCGCAAGAAGCGTGTGGAAAAACCAAGGCGCAAAATAACTGCCCATGAACTGAGAAAAGTCAAGCGTGCAGCTGAAAAGATGCCACTTGCCACCAGTTTGGCCATATTTCAGAGCTGCAACATCACTGGAGTGCCCAAAAGCACAAGGTGTGCAATACTCAGAGACATGGCCAAGGTAAGAAAGGCTGAAAGACGACCACCACTGAACAAGACACACAAGCTGAAACGTCAAGACTGGGCCAAGAAATATCTCAAGACTGATTTTTCTAAGGTTTTATGGACTGATGAAATGAGAGTGAGTCTTGATGGGCCAGATGGATGGGCCCGTGGCTGGATTAGTAAAGGGCAGAGAGCTCCAGTCCGACTCAGACGCCAGCAAGGTGGAGGTGGAGTACTGGTTTGGGCTGGTATCATCAAAGATGAGCTTGTGGGGGCCTTTTCGGGTTGAGGATGGAGTCAAGCTCAACTCCCAGTCCTACTGCCAGTTTCTGGAAGACACCTTCTTCAAGCAGTGGTACAGGAAGAAGTCTGCATCCTTCAAGAAAAACATGATTTTCATGCAGGACAATGCTCCATCACACGCGTCCAAGTACTCCACAGCGTGGCTGGCAAGAAAGGGTATAAAAGAAGAAAATCTAATGACATGGGCTCCTTGTTCACCTGATCTGAACCCATTGAGAACCTGTGGTCCATCATCAAATGTGAGATTTACAAGGAGGGATAACAGTACACCTCTCTGAACAGTGTCTGGGAGGCTGTGGTTGCTGCTGCACGCAATGTTGATGGTGAACAGATCAAAACACTGACAGAATCCATGGATGGCAGGCTTTTGAGTGGCCTTGCAAAGAAAGGTGGCAATATTGGTCACTGATTTGTTTTTGTTTTGTTTTTGAATGTCAGAAATGTATATTTTGTGAATGTTGAGATGTTATATTGGTTTCACTGGTAAAAATAAATAATTGAAATGGGTATATATTAGTTTTTGTTAAGTTGCCTAATAATTATGCACAGTAATAGTCACCTGCACACACAGATATCCCCCTAAAATAGCTAAAACTAAAAACAAACTAAAAACTACTTCCAAAAATATTCAGCTTTGATATTAATGAGTTTTTTGGGTTCATTGAGAACATGGTTGTTGTTCAATAATAAAATTAATCCTCAAAAATACAACTTGCCTAATATTTCTGCACTCCCTGTAGTTGCAGATCAGATGTGCACAAAGGTCAGAAGTAATTCTTGACCATGTCCTCTTTACCGAACTGTTTCAGTTCAGCAATATTCTTGGGATGTCTGGTGTGAATCGCTTTCTTGAGGTCATGCCACAGCATCTCAATCGGGTTGAGGTCAGGACTCTGACTGGGCCACTCCAGAAGGCATATTTTCTTCTGTTTAAAGCCATTCTGTTGTTGATTTACTGTTGCAACACCCATCTTCTGGTGGGCAGATGACCTTAAGTTCTCCTGCAAAAAGGCCTTGATAAACTTGGGAATTCATTTTCCCTTCGATGCTAACAATCCATCCAGGCCCTGACGCAGCAAAGCAGCCCCAAACCATGATGCCCCACCACCATACTTCACAGTTGGGATGAGGTTTTGATGTTGGTGTGCTGTGCCTCTTTTTCTCCACACATAGTGTTGTGTGTTTCTTCCAAACAACTCAACTTTGGTTTAATCTGTCCACAGAATATTTTGCCAGTACTGCTGTGGAACATCCAGGTGCTCTTGTGCAAACTGTAAACATGCAGCAATGTTTTTTTTGGACAGCAGTGGCTTTCTCTGTGGTATCCTCGCATGAAATTCATTCTTGTTTAGTGTTTTACGTTTCGTAGATTCGCTAACAGGGATGTTAGCATATGCCAGAGACTTTTGTAAGTCTTTAGCTGACACTCTAGGATTTTTCTTCACCTCATTGAGCAGTCTGCGCTGTGCTCTTGCAGTCATCTTTACAGGACGACCACTCCTAGGGAGAGTAGCAGCAGTGCTGAACTTTCTCCATTTATAGACAATTGTTCTTACTGTGGACTGATGAACAGCAAGGCTTTTGGAGATACTTTTATAACCCTTTCCAGCTTTATGCAGGTCAACAATTCTTAATCGTAGGTCCATCATTCACATCAGGCAATGCTTCTTGAGAAAAGCAAACCCAGGACTGGTGTGTGTTTTTTATAGGGCAGGGCAGCTGTAACCAACACCTCCAATCTCATCTCATTGATTGGACTCCAGTTGGCTGACACCTCACTCCAATTAGCTCTTGGAGATGTCATTAGTCTAGGGGTTCACATACTTTTTCCACCTGCATTGTGAATGTTTACATGGTGTGTGCAATAAAAACATGGTAACATTTAATCCTTTGTGTGTTATTAGTTTAAGCAAACTGTGATTGTCTATTGTTGTGACTTAGATGAAGATCAGATCACATTATATGACCAATTTGTGCAGAAATCCATATCATTCCAAAGGGTTCACATACTTTTTCTTGCAACTGTAAATTATACTTTAGGCTTCGTCCATACTCTTCTGGTGATGAATGTCAACGTGTGGGTATGATTATTTCATTACTTAAAGAGGACGCCCAATCTTGGGCTTTTTCTCTGCCGACCAGATCACCGTCCCTCCGGTCGGTAGATGAATTCTTTAGAGCCTTGGGTCTTATCTATGATGAACCGGATCAGATCTCTCAGGCTGAGACCAAGTTACGGGGTTTGCGGCAGGGAGAACGTTCTGCTGAGACCTTTTGCTCTGAATTTAGGAGATGGGCTACGGATACAGAGTGGAACTATTCTGCACTCCGTAGCCAATTCTGCCAGGGTCTCTCTGAGAGACTGCAGGATGCATTGGCTTTTCAATGAGAATCCTGAGTCATTGGAAGCAGCTATGTCCTTGCTGTGCGTCTTGATAGACGCCTGAGGGAGAGATCTAGGGGTCCTTACCTTCAGAACGTACTGTCCAATAAGGGTACTGCTTCCTTTGACACTTATGGTGGAGAGACTCGGGTGGTTGTGCCTTGTGATGAGCCCTATGCAGTTTAGGAGGAGCTACTCCTGGAACTACTGGCAAAAGCTTGGGTAATGTGAAAGGAGTCTGCTTTTGTTGTGGCAAGAAGGGACATTTTGTGAATATTTGTCCGTACTTGCAGCATCAAGGTGTAAAACCAAAGGAAAAAAAAAAAAGTTTAATCCCCAAATTACCTATTGGTAGTGTGGGTGGGCAGCAAGAAAACCTACTTTTGTCTTTTACTGGTAGTACCCGTTTTCTCCTGTCAGCCGAAGTGGCGCTAGAGTCTAAAACTGTGAAAATCAAAGCTTTTATCGACAGTGGGGCAGGATTTAACTTCATTGGTGGACAGTTTGTACACATTCACGGGTTGACTACTAATGCATTAGAGAATAGTATTTCTGTCTTTGCAACTGACTCAGCACCTCTCGCCCAAAAATGCCTGTCGCAGGTAGTGAATGACATTCATTTAGGAGTGGGTGATTTGCATCAGGAATCTATCTCCTGTTATGTGTTGGAGGGTCTGCCTGCTCCGTTGGTGTTGGGCTTACCATGGTTAAGCAAACATAACCCTAACATTGATTGGCAAGCGAGACAGATTCTCGAGTGGAGTGATTTTTGCATGGACAACTGTCTTAAAGCATCGTTCTCTATGGTTACCACTAAAACTGTACCCTCGTTCATTTCTGAATTTTCTGATGTGTTTTCTGAGAGTGGTAATCAGGAGTTGCCTCCGCAACGGGAGTATGACTGTCCCGTCAATCTTATTCCCGGAGCTAAATTGCCCAAATCTCGGTTGTATAATCTTTCTGAACCCGAAAGAAAGGTTATGCGAGAGTATATCACTGAGAGTTTGGCAAAGGGACATATTAGACCATCCAAGTCCCTAGTGGCTGCTGGATTTTTCTTTGTAAAGAAAAAGGATGGTACCCTGAGACCATGTCTGGACTTCCGTGAGCTCAATCGTATTACCGTCCGTGATCCTTACCCCCTTCCTTTGATTCCGGATTTGTTTAGTCAGATTGTTGGTGCCAAGGTGTTCTCTAAATTGGATCTGAGGGGGGCATATAATCTGGTAAGGATCAAGGAGGGGGATGAGTGGAAGACCGCATTTATACCCCTGAGGGTCATTTTGAAACCTGGTCATGCCCTTTGGGTTAACCAATGCTCCTGCGGTTTTTCAACACTTTGTCAATGACATCTTTTCATCATCTGGTGGGGAGGTTTGTCGTTGTATACCTTGATGACATACTAATTTATTCACCTAATATGGAGACTCATTATGTGAAACAGGTTTTACAGATCCTAAGAGAGAATAAGTTGTATGCTAAGATGGAAAAGTGTGTATTTGCTGTACAGGAAGTGCAATTTCTGGGTTACCTGCTCTCATCCTCAGGTTTTCGTATGGATCCCGAGAAGGTCCATGCCGTGTTGGACTGGGATCGACCCGAAAATCTGAAAGCGCTTATGCGGTTTTTGGGGTTTACCAACTACTACCGTAAATTTATCTTAAACTATTCATCAGTGGTTAAACCTTTAACAGACATGACTAGGATGGGTGCTGATATTTCTATCTGGTCTGATGCGGCATTACAGGTCTTTTCTGCTTTGAAAGAATGTTTTGCTTCGGCCCCTATTTTGGTGCAACCGGACGTGTCTCAGCCATTTATTGTTGAGGTTGACACGTCAGAGGTTGGGGTAGAAGCAAAATTGTCGCAGGGTCCTTCACCCAGTAAATGGCGTGCATGTGCATTTTTCTCTAAAAAAACTTTCGACTGCTGAAAGGAATTATGATGTGGGGAATAGGGAATTGCTGGCCATTAAGTTGGCGTTCGAGGAATGGCGGCATTGGTTGGAAGGAGCAATTCATCCTATTACGGTAATTACGGATCACAAGAATCTGGCCTACTTGGAGTCGGCTACGCGACTGAACCCAAGTCAGGCCAGATAGTCATTGTTTTTCACCAGATTTAACTTCATCGTCACTTACTGCCCTGGGGTTAAGAACCTCAAGGCGGATGCTTTGTCACGTAGCTTTCCTGGGGGGGGGGGGGTAAGTCTAATGACCCTAGTCCCATTTTATCTGAAGAGGTAGTTATTTCCGCTCTTTATCCTGATCTCGAGGCCAGGGTGTTGGAGGCACAGGAGGATGCTCCAGACTCTTGTCCTCAGGGGAAATTGTTTGTTCCCCCCGAATTACGTCACAAGGTGTTCGAGGAACATCACTGTACGGTGCTTGCTGGGCACCCTGGGAGCAGATCGACTATCGATCTCATCTCTCGCAAATTCTGGTGGCCGAGGTTGCGTAAGTGTATCGAGGACTATGTGTCAGCCTGTGGTACCTGTGCACGTGCTAAGGTGACACATACTCGGCCTTCCGGATCTCTGCTTCCATTGCCCATCCCGTCCAGACCTTGGACCCATTTGTCCATGGATTTTATCATGGATTTACTGAATTCTTCAGGAAAGACCGTGATTCTGGTGGTTGTCGATCGTTTTAGTAAAATGGCACACTTTATTGCATTACCTAGTCTACCCAATGCTAAAACTCTTGCGCAGGTGTTTGTTAACAACATCGTGAAACTACATGGCATTCCCTCTGATGTGGTGTCCGATAGAGGGACTCGGTTTGTTTCCAGATTCTGGAGAGCGTTCTGTACTCGTCTGGGTGTACAATTGTCCTTCTCTTCGGCTTTTCATCCTCAGTCGAACGGACAGACGGAGCGCACTAATCAGAATCCGGAGACTTACTTGAGATGTTTTGTTTCAGAGAATCAGGAAGAGTGGTCTTCATTTTTGTCATTAGCTGAGTATGCTATAAATAACCGTAGACAGGAATCCACTGATGAGTTCCATCCACAGTTTGGTACATTTTCTGGTGCTCATAATTCCGGCATTCCTGAGGAGGAACGATTTTCCTCTTCTTTGTCTTCTATTTGGCGGAAAATCCAAAATAACCTGGAAACGATGGGCAACAGGTATAAGCGTGCGGCTGACAGGAGAGTGGGTGATTCTGTGTGGCTTTCTACAGTCGTGGCCAAAAGTTTTGAGAATGCCACAAATATTAGTTTTCACAAAGTTTGCTGCTAAACTGCTTTTATATCTTTGTTTCAGTTGTTTCTGTGATATAGTGAAATATAATTACACGCACTTCATACGTTTCAAAGGCTTTTATCAACAATTACATGACATTTATGCAAAGAGTCAGTATTTTCAGTGTTGGCCCTTCTTTTTCAGGACCTCTGCAATTCGACTGGGCATGCTCTCAATCAACTTCTGGGCCAATTCCTGACTGATAGCAACCCATTCTTTCATAATCACTTCTTGGAGTTTGTCAGAATTAGTGGGTTTTTGTTTGTCCACCCGCCTCTTGAGGATTGACCACAAGTTCTCAATGGGATTAAGATCTGGGGAGTTTCCAGGCCATGGACCCAAAATGTCAACGTTTTGGTCCCAGAGCCACTTAGTTATCACTTTTGCCTTATGGCACGGTGCTCCATCGTGCTGGAAAATGTTCTTCACCAAACTGTTGTTGGATTGTTGGAAGAAGTTTCTGTTGGAGGGTGTTTTGATACCATTCTTTATTCATGGCTGTGTTTTTGGGCAAAACTTTGAGTGAGCCCACTCCCTTGGATGAGAAGCAATCCCACACATGAATGGTCTCAGGATGCTTTACTGTTGGCATGACACAGGACTGATGGTAGCGCTCACCTTTTCTTCTCCGGACAAGCCTTTTTCCAGATGCCCCAAACAATCGGAAAGAGGCTTCATTGGAGAATATGACTTTGCCCCAGTCCTCAGCAGTCCATTCACCATACTTTCTGCAGAAGATCAATCTGTCCCTGATGTTTTTTTTTGGAGAGAAGTGGCTTCTTTGCTGCCCTTCTTGACACCAGGCCATCGTCCAAAAGTCTTCGCCTCACTGTGCGTGCAGATGCGCTCACACCTGCCTGCTGCCATTCCTGAGCAAGCTCTGCCCTGGTGCTACTCCGATCCCGCAGCTGAATCCTCTTTAGGAGACGAACAAGAATTGAACCTCCTTCCTTGAAGTTCTTGATGATCCTATAAATTGTTGATTGAGGTGCAATCTTAGTAGCCACAATATCCTTGCCTGTGAAGCCATTTTTATGCAACGCAATGATGGCTGCACGCGTTTCTTTGCAGGTCACCATGGTTAACCAATGGAAGAACAATGATTCAAGCATCACCCTCCTTTTAACATGTTCAAGTCTGCCATTTTAACCCATCAGCCTGACATAATGATCCCCAGCCTTGTGCTCGTCAACATTCTCACCTGAGTTAACAAGACGATTACTGAAATGATCTCAGCAGGTCCTTTAATGACAGCAATGAAATGCAGTGGAAAGGTTTTTTGGGGATTAAGTTAATTTTCATCGCAAAGAAGGACTATGCAATTCTTCTAATCACTCTTCATAACATTCTGGAGTATATGCAAATTGCTATTATAAAAACTTAAGCAGCAACTTTTCCAATTTCCAATATTTATGTAATTCTCAAAACTTTTGGCCATGACTGTACAAGAAACATTAAAGTTAAGGTACCTTCTTGGAAGTTGTGACCAAGATTTATTGGTCCATATAAGATCACTGCCATTGTTAACCCTGTAGCCTTCCGTCTTGAACTTCCTCAGGCATTAAAAATCCATATCGTATTTGATAAATCATTGTTAAAGAAATGTGTTGAACCTGTTGAGTCGTCCTCCTTGCCTCCCGCTCCTGTCATGGTGGACGGCAATTTGGAATTTCAGATCAGCAGGATTGTGGACTCCCGAGTTCTCCGGAGATCCCTCCAGTATCTTGTTCATTGGAGAGGGTACGGACCAGAGGAGAGGATGTGGGTTCCAGCGACCGATGTTAATGCTAGTCGTCTGGTGAGAGCATTCCACAGAGCTCATCCTGATAAGGTTGGTCCTGGGTGCCCGGAGGTCACCCGTAGAAGGAGGGTACTGTCACACCGGTGACAGGCTTGAGAAGGTCTGAAAGATTATCTGCTCATTAGTGATCTGACAGCATCTTTTGGTTTCACTTTGTCTGTGTGTTGCTTGTATGTCCACAACTCCTGTTCAGGTGTGGATCATGTGACCTTTACCTCCCCCTATTTAGTTTGACTTCACCCATCACTCCTTGCTCTGGATAGCTTCATTTGGTGTTGGAAGAGCTGGAGTGTGGTTCTAGTTGAAGTCCTGATCATCCATCATCCATCATCCTTAGAAGTTAAGTGTTCTGCTTGTTGTGTTTGTACTCCCCCCCCCCCTCTGTTGTTTACTAGGCCTCAGTGAGACGCTGGTTCCTTCACCAGGGAAGGAGCGGGTTGTCTCTGCCCTGTCATTAAGTCTAGGGCATCTGAGGGCCACCAGGGTTTTCTAGGTTCCTGTGTATGGGCATCTCTACCATCGAGAGGTGCCCATACGGATAGGAGTTAGGGCCAGGAGCAGGGTTTCATAGGTGGTGACCCTTTTCCTTCCCTAGCGGTGAGGCCTAGTGTCTTTTCCCTTCCATCTTGTTGTCTTTTGGTGTTCTCCCCTACTACATCCGTGACACCATATCAGTGACATCCACAGTGTGTCCATAACAGTGACATCCACAGTGCCCCCATAACAGTGACATCCACAGTGCGTCCATAACAGTGCCACCCCCCCCATATGCCAGTCAGTGCCCCCAGTGAGATCCACACATCGCGCTGTGCAGGAGTCAGTACAGGCTTCATATAGAAGCCTGTACGATACAGAGAGCGACCGGTGGTCCTTCACATGCGCACTAGCATTCAGCCTAGTGCACTGTGAAGACTGCCGGCCGCCGCTTTCTCCAGCAGGAGGCAGTGACGTCACTACTGACGATCCGTCTCCTGCTGGAGAAAGGAAGCGAAGACAGGAAGATAAGAAGACGGAATTCAGCTGGAAGCCAAGAAAAGCCATCTGGAGGGACCACATAACCGGGGGCAGATCTCAGGAACGGCTGCACTGTGGAAGGTAAGTATGTGATCATTAACCTTTCCTCCACAGGTTAGATTTTTAAAGGAAAAAAATTGTTAAGCCCAGAGAACCTCTTTAAACTATATTCAGCATCATAATCCCTGACAAGTAGAGCAGAGAGGAGGACGAGGCAGCTTTTTACCTTACTGTTCTAAAGTAACTTGTCTTGCTGTGTGATTACAACAGGTTTTGTGTGTACTAATAGGATGGTGACCATTTTATTTCTCCTAAAGAAAGCCCTTTAAAGAATAATGAGGGGGGAGTCGCAGAGAGTGACGAGGAGAAAGCAAAGCTGTTAAAGGGGTTCTACAGTTTGTTTTAACTGATGATCTATCCTCTGGATAGATCATCAGCATCTGATCGGCGGGGGTCCGACACCCGTAACCCCAGCCGATCAGCTGTTTGAGAAGGCAGCGGCACTCCAGCAGTGCCACGGCCTTCTCACTGTTTACCGCTGGCCCAGTGATGTCACGACTAGTATCAACTGGCCTGGGCGGGACTAAACTCTTTTCACTTGAATGGAGCTTAGCCGCACCCAGGCCAGTTGATACTAGTCGTGAAGTGAAGAAGGCGCCGCTGCCTTCTCAAACAGCTGATCAGCGGGGATCTAGGTGTCGGACCCCCATTGATCAGATGCTGATGATCTATCAAGAGAATAAATCATCAGTTAAAACAAACTGCAGAACCCCTTTAAATATTTTTTCTCCAATGTATCCACTGAGGAAAATAAACTGTCATATGAAATGCTGAATGTAAAAATAATTTCCTCATTAAAAGTGTCCTGTCTGACCCAGGAAGAAGTAAAACAGCGACTTAAAAAAGATTAAAATAGACAAATCGCCAGGACCAGACGGCATACACCCCTGTATCCTAAGTAATGTCATAGCCAGACCCTTATTTCTGATATTTGCGGACTCTATACTGACAGGGAATGTTCCACAGGATTGGCGCATAGAAAATGTGGTGCCAATATTCAAAAAGGGTCCAAAAACAGAGCCTGGAAACTATAGGCCGGTAAGTTTAACATCTGTTGTGGGTAAACTGTTTGAAGGTTTTCTAAGAGATGTTATCTTAGAGCATCTAAACGGAAATAAGCAAATAATGCCAAATCAGCATGGCTTCATGAGGGATCGGTCATGCCAAATTAATTTAATCAGTTTCTATGAGGAGGTAAGTTCTAGACTTTACAGCGGCGTGTCAATGGATGTCGTATATCTGGACTTCTCCAAAGCATTTGACACTGTACCACATAAAAGGTTAAAATATAAAATGAGAATGCTCGGACTGGGAGAAAATGTCTGTATGTGGGTATGTAACTGGCTGAGTGATATTATTATTATTATTTATTATTAAAGCGCCATTCATTCCATAGCGCTGTACATACATAATACAGACAATTGCACTAATCATAAACAAGACGAGTTACAAACTGGTACAGAAGGAGAGAGGGCCCTGCCCGTGAAGGCTTACAATCTACATGGTAGAAAACAGATGGTGGTTACTAATGGTACACACTCAGATTGGGTCACTGTCACTAGCGTGGTAACTCAGGGGTCAGTATTGGGCCCTATTCTCTTCAATATACACTGCTCAAAAAAAATAAAGGGAAAACTTAAACAACACAATGTAACTCCAAGTCAATCACACTTCTGTGAAATCAAACTGTCCACTTAGGAAGCAACACTGAGTGACAATCAATTTCACATGCTGTTGTGCAAATGGGATGGACAACAGGTGCAAATTATAGGCAATTAGCAAGATACCCCCAATAAAGGAGTGGTTCTGCAGGTGGTGATCACAGACCACTTCTCAGTTCCTATGCTTCCTGGCTGATGTTTTGGTCACTTTTGAATGCTGGCGGTGCTTTCACTCTAGTGGTAGCATGAGACGGAGTCTACAACCCACACAAGTGGCTCAGGTAGTGCAGCTTATCCAGGATGGCACATCAATGCGAGCTGTGGCAAGAAGGTTTGCTGTGTCTGTAAGCGTAGTGTCCAGAGCATGGAGGCGCTACCAGGAGACAGGCCAGTACATCAGGAGACGTGGAGGAGGCCGTAGGAGGGCAACAACCCAGCGGCAGGACCGCTACCTCCGCCTTTGTGCAAGGAGGAACAGGAGGAGCACTGCCAGAGCCCTGCAAAATGACCTCCAGCAGGCCACAAATGTGCATGTGTCTGCTCAAACGGTCAGAAACAGACTCCATGAGGGTGATATGAGGGCCCGACGTCCACAGGTGGGGGTTGTGCTTACAGCCCAACACCGTGCAGGACGTTTGCCATTTGCCAGAGAACACCAAGATTGGCAAATTCGCCACTGGCGCCCTGTGCTCTTCACAGATGAAAGCAGGTTTACACTGAGCACATGTGACAGACGTGACAGTCTGGAGACGCCGTGGAGAATGTTCTGCTGCCTGCAACATCCTCCAGCATGACCGGTTTGGCATTGGGTCAGTAATGGTGTGGGGTGGCATTTCTTTGGAGGGCCGCACAGCCCTCCATGTGCTTGCCAGAGGTAGCCTGACTGCCATTAGGTACCGAGATGAGATCCTCAGACCCCTTGTGAGACCATATGCTGGTGCGGTTGGCCCTGGGTTCCTCCTAATGCAAGACAATGCTAGACCTCATGTGGCTGGAGTGTGTCAGCAGTTCCTGCAAGACGAAAGCATTGATGCTATGGACTGGCCCGCCCGTTCCCCAGACCTGAATCCAATTGAGCACATCTGGGACATCATGTCTCGCTCTATCCACCAACGTCACGTTGCACCACAGACTGTCCAGGAGTTTGCAGATGCTTTAGTCCAGGTCTGGGAGGAGATCCCTCAGGAGACCATCCGCCACCTCATCAGGAGCATGCACAGGCGTTGTAAGGAGGTCATACAGGCACGTGGAGGCCACACACACTACTGAGCCTCATTTTGACTTGTTTTAAGGACATTACATTAAAGTTGGATCAGCCTGTAGTGTGTTTTTCCACTTTAATTTTGAGTGTGACTCCAAATCCAGACCTCCATTGGTTGAAAAATTTGATTTCCATTTTTTTATTTTTGTGTGATTTTGTTGTCAGCACATTCAACTATGTTAAGAACAAAGTATTTCAGAAGAATATTTAATTAACTCAGATCTAGGATGTGTTATTTTTGTGTTCCCTTTATTTTTTTGAGCAGTGTATTTATTAATGATCTTGTAGAAGGCTTGCATAGTAAAATATTATTTTTCGCAGCTGACACTAAACTGTGTAAAGTAATTAACACTGAAGAGGACAGTATACTGCTACAGAGGGATCTGGATATATTGGAGGCTTGGGCAGATAAGTGGCAGATGAGGTTTAACACTGACAAATGTAAGGTTATGCACATGGGAAGGAATAATGCAAGTCACCCGTACATACTAAATGGCAAAACACTCGGTAACACTGACATGTAAATGGATCTAGGAATTTTAATAAACAGCAAACTAAGCTAAAATAATCAGTGTCAGGCAGCTGCTGTCAAGTCCATTAAGATAATGGGTTGCATCAAAAGGGGCATAGATGCCTGTGATAAGAACATAGACCTACCACTTTACAAATCGCTAGTCAGACCACACATGGAGTACTGTGTACAGTTCTGGGCTCCTGTGAACAAGGCAGACATAGCAGAGCTGGAGAGGGTCCAGAGGAGGGCAACTAAAGTAATAACTGAAATGGGGCAACTACAGTACCCTGAAATATTATCAACATTAGGGTTATTCACTTTAGAAAAAAGACGACTGAGTGGAGATCTAATTACTATGTATAAATATATCAGGGGTCAGTACAGAGATCTATCCCATCATCTATTTATCCCCAGGACTGTGACGAGGGGACATCCTCTGCGTCTGGAGGAAAGAAGGTTTGTACACAAACACAGAAGAGGATTCTTTATGGTAAGATCAGTGAGACTATGGAACTCTCTGCCTGAGGAGGTGGTGATGGTGAGTACAATAAAGGAATTCAAGAGGGGCCTGGATGTATTTCTGGAGTGTAATAATATTACAGGCTATAGCTACTAGAGAGGGGCCGTTGATCCAGGGAGTTATTCTGATTGCCTTATTGGAGTCGGGAAGGAATTTTTTATTCCCCTAAAGTGGGGAAAATTGTCTTCTACCTCACAGGTTTTTTTTTTTGCCTTCCTCTGGATCAACTTGCAGGGTGACAGGCCGAACTGGATGGACAAATGTCTTTTTTCAGCCTTATGTACTATGTTACTACTATGTTACTAATGATTGTTACAAAAACAAAATGAGCCATTATAACTAATGAAAGGTATTTTGGAATGTATTTATAATAAAATAATATTGAAGTATTTTTATTTTCTTAATTCCCGGAGAACCCATTTAATACTTTTGCTATAAGGATAGCAAGCCTCGTTGGTGAGTTGAGTAGGCCACTAAAGTCTTAGGTAGGCCATTCCTGTTAGATAGCTGTTGACCGAATATGAATGTGTCCCGATTGGAGAGAGAGGAGAAAGATGCTCACAAATACCTCTAGTATCTGCTATCAGGAGAGTGATGAGGCGCACATACACATGAGATGTTTGGCTAGACCTGCTGAAATTAGTAGGTTTAAAAAATATTAGCTAATGGGTATGGTCAGCTTCACAAAATACCTTGATTTTCCTCCTGTATACATGTATAGTATTTTCACTAAGCAGGAAATAACACAAAAGCTTACTCAGGATATTTGACTGAACAGTGGTTGCAATGAAATAAAGTGAAAGAACCACAATATCATATGGAAGCTATCTGAACAGTTTTCCTGTTGAATACTTAAGTGCCATGAGATACTGTCTTAAAGATTAGCATTTCTCAACCTAAAAAATGTTTTGTGCAATAAAAAATGAAGACACAGGCCAAAATCATATTCACACTAGTAGCTGAACAAAAATGCGAACAGGACCCAGCAGAAGTAAGGTCAAGTAAAACAGGTTTTCTGTGTTCTCCTATCTGGAACCTGTTTTTGGTGAAAAAACAAAATTAATGGATAAACAGCTTAGAAGTTAGTTTCAATGAGGAGCAGACAACATCAGACTCCAGTTCCTTAGGTCCACAAGAGGAAATGATTTTGAGGGACCACCCCCCCATTTACATTAAATGTACACTTTGAATTGCATCATAAACTTTGTTTTTGTACACACAAGACATTTCAATATAAATGAGGTCGAATGGATTATTTATCCCATAAAAAAATCCTGTGAGGTCCTGTTGTACTAGGGTCAGAGTCTTTGCTCACCAGAGGATCCTTGGTACTACGGTGTGCCAATGAGAACTTGCACACAAGGCCACTTTCTGTGATGTCATGTGGTTCTCTGTTAGTAGCAAATTATAAGACCGGAGGTACATGAAAGTACAATAGGGGGCTCTTGAAATTCAATTAACCAAATATTTAGAGTACTTGCAGTAATGAATCAACAAAAATATTTGATTTCTAGAAAAATTCTGACAAAAAATGTACCCCTACTTTATGGTACAAAAGTTTTTGCAACACCATGAGCAACATATATCCATTTATTGCAGCCTGTGCACTGAACTATTGCACCTCAACACTTTTATGAAGTGTTGTTTAAGAGGGTTTTCCAGGGAATTAATAACAAAAAAGGGGCATACAATGGGTTAAAACAATAGTCAGTCAGTTGGGAAAATTGAATCATAGGGCAATCTGCAAGGCAACTGGGCCCCCTCCATCCAGCAGCAAAACTTTCAAATGTATCCGCTTCTTCAGTATCTGAATACACAGCCTGTCAGTGGGCAGATGGAATAGCTGGTGTCCCCCATAAAACGGCGCAGCTCTCTACTTGAGAACCTGGATACGTAAGCATTATTATTTATTTAATTTATATTTAAATATTTACAATTACAATAAACTTTTATTGCATCATAAACTTTGCTTTTGTACACACAAGACATTTTATCAATAAAGTCTAATGGATTAATTATCCCATAAAAAAATCTGCATTGACAAGTGGTTGGCTCCAAATTGGATAGCCTTCCTCTAGAGTCCAGACCTTTGAGGTTTGGTTGTACTAGGGTTAGAGTCTAGGCCCTTAAGAGGATCCTACAGTACTCCTGTATCCAAAGTTGTTTACACACCCACGGCTACATTGATTCAATAGAAGATAGGTACACATTTACCACACTGCGGATTGGATGTCTTAGGCCCCCTTCACATATATCAGTTGTATCCAGCCAGCTATACAGACATATATATGACTGATATATGTGCACAGCACTTCAGTGCACAGATCCAGCGTGTATACACTGCTCAAACTGTTCAATCATTACTTTTTCATAATAAGATTTTCCCATGGTTCTAGCTTCAAACTGTTCAATCAGTATTTTTTCACAATAAGATTTTACTCTGGTGGTAGCCTCAAACTGTTCAGTCAGTGCTTTTTCATAAAGGAAAGCTAATTTGAATACTTTTGGGCTTCTGGTAAGGATATTCCAACTAGCTTTTCTTTCAAAAAGAAAAGATCACTAAGCTTATCTGATGACAGTAGAAGTAAGATATGCTAATGTTGCATATATTTTTCCCAGAAATGCAAAGCACCATTGGCTAGACTACAATACTCCTCATGCATACTAGGTGTTCTCCCTAATGAGAAAGAGCACCCCTCAAGACCCCAACAAATGACACACAGCTAACCAGGGTATTTTTCTCTTGAAAATCAGTTTCCTTAACCTTTTGGAAGGAGGACTGGCTTGTATGTCTTTTTTCCAGTGGTAATGACATGTGTGTCCCTTTCTCTTGCACCCAAAAATGAATCATAAGAGATTTAGGACAAATCCCAAATCAAGCCAGAAGACTCCACAGGAGAACATCAATACTTCATCATTATAAACAGGCCTGGATGTTTACACAGTCTTAAACAGGAACAGTAATAGGTTATTTCCAGATGGAGAAGCACAGAACTTGTGCCATGCACAATAGTTACTGTGAAAGTAGTGGCTTTCCCTCTTACTGATTTCAGTTCAAGTGTCATCAATATTTCCCTGCTGCAGGTGTAATTATCTTCAGGCCCCTCAAGGCTTCTTCACAGCTTTAGCCCACGCTCTGAACCCCATTGTTCGAGCAGCTCTTGAAATCATCGAACATGTGATCACCATTGGCAAGAATGACTTGACCACATCCCCCAGGCATGACTGATTATCCCCATGAATGGATTCAACCTTCATTGAGTCTACAAATCTGCAGCAGAAATTTGTTGAACAAAAAAACACAAAAAGTGGCCTTAATGGGTTATTCCTGTATCATAAAATGATAGCATATCACTAGGATAAGCCATTACTTCCTGATCAGTAGGGGCTTGACTTCTGGGACTCCAACCAATCTTGAGAATGAAGCGGCACAGCTGGCTTAGCACTGCATCCCCTTTAAACAGGACTCCTGGCCACCCAGCTATTTTGGGATCTTGGTCACGCTGTAGTTCCATGCACAGCAAATGGCGTAGATACCACATGCTAAATTATGTGAATGTGACATTACTGTATGGTAAACCAGTGCTTTATTCTCAGAATCATGGGAGTCCCAGAGGTCAAATTGATTCAATCTGAACTGAAACCCTCACTTTATAATTTCAGAATACCCCTTTAAGGCCTCATGCACACGACCGTTGTTGTGTTCCGTTCTGCAAAATGGGGTTCCGTTGTTCCGTGATCCGTTTCCGTTTTTGTTTCCGTGTGTCTTCCTTTATTTTTGGAGGACCGCCAGACATAAAGGAAAATAAAAAAAAGTCTAAGTCAAGTTTGCCATGCAAATGATAGGAAAAAAACGGACGTGGACGCGGATGACAATTTTGTGTGCCTCCGCGTTTTTTCACGGTCCCATTGACTTGAATGGGTCCGCGAACCGTTTTCCATGAAAAAAATAGGACAGGTTATCTTTTTTTGACGACTGGAACCACGGATCACGGACGCGGATGACAAACGGTGCATTAGCCAAGTTTTCAACGGACCCATTGAAAGTCAATGGGTCCGCAGAAAATCACTAAAAACGGAACAACGGACACGGAATAAAGCAACGGTCGTGTGTATGAGGCCTAACAATGATGTTCAAAGGTGCAATATTATTCCTGAATCCGATTTCAGACAGTATTTGGTTTGTTTTAGCAGATGCAGCTTGGCTCTGAGTACTGTCTAACTTGATGCTGTCATTATACCAGTATACTGCTCGGGCTCTGCTTTCCCAGGCTGTAACGTGCAGTCTACTAGGCCAAACTATTATTTTAACCTCAGTGCATAATCTTGAATTTATCAATATTAAATCTCATTTGTCATATAACTGCCCACGATGACAGCGGCTTGTGAAATCTCTGTAATAAAAATAAAAAAAAAACTGACCATGTTAGACACAAAAAATATTTTATGAATGCTTGAAGATTATTTTCTACAATATTATTTTGCAGCTACCTCTTAAATTATTAAATAATAATTAAAGATGAGTGAAGCTTTGAAAAATTTGATAGCTTAGCTGGACATCATCATGAAATTTGATTCGTTATGAATTGCTTCATTGTGAAATTTTTTCACTGTATGGAGCAGTAGCAATGAAGGGGAATGGCGACCATGCCGCCTCGCATCATTTAACACCTCAGATGCCATGTTCAACGTTGATCGTGGCATCTGAGACTTACATTCAGATGCTCAAAGGTTTAATCCATGGTTTTAAAAATGTTTTAAAATTATACTCATCTCGTCCACTTGATCGCAGAGAGACCATTTGCTCCTATCTTGATTGAAGAAAACCCACCAAAGGACCTGTGGCAAACGTGATGACATCAAAGCACGTGGCCAACGTGATCATGTGATGATGTCTTCACGCTCGCCACAGATCCTTTGGCAGGTTTTCTTCAATCAATAAGGGAGTGGATGGCCTCTTCATGATCGAGTGGATGATGTGAGTATATATATTTTTTTTGTTTTAGTAAAAATTTATTTGTTACCACGAAGTGCGAAGAAATTCAGCTTTGTGGTGAATCAAATTTTTCCTAAATTTCGGATTCTGAATAACGCTTCGGATGCTTCGATTCACTCAATACCAATAATAATAATAATAATAATAAATAATAATAATATGCTTAGTACATCAACATTATTATTCCATAAGATGAAAACAAATTCTGCAATTTTAGTCCAGTTATTAGTTTTGTAGCCCATGTTCTCTTCAGATACACTGACGAGCAAAAGGGTAAGGGCAAGTTCACATTGGCGTTATTAAATTCCATTATGACGGAATTCTAGGATGGAATGCAAAACAAAAGCCATTAAGAGGCATTCCGTTTTGATTTGTCCTAATTCATGTCTATGGGGCCAAATAACGGTTCCGTTTGTTTCTGTTATAGATGACAGAAAAAATAGTCCTGTTGTAAATGGGTGTGGCTCATACTCTTCGTAATAGTGAGATTACAGGCGTCAATGCAGGTACGGTGCAACGCACATTACACAAGTCTGGAATGATGGCCTGAAAAAAGGTAAAGAAGCCTCAGTTTCAATATCGTCATAAGAAGCGTTGGCTCGAGTTTGCAAAAAAGTACAAAGAGTGGACAGTAGAAGATTGGAAATGTGTGATTTGGAATGATGAGATGAAAGTCAATAGACTGGGCTCTGATGGGTGCAAATGGGTCTGGTAGAAACAAGGGAAAAGGGGAAAAACGAATATGTAGCACTATAGCGAATATATTCGTTTTGACATTTTTTTTAATATTCGCCTTTTTTTTTTTTTTTCTCCAAACAGTACAGTTAAACCCCTTTGGCATACTCCTCCCCAAAAGCGTCCCCATCACCATGGGAATGCCTCTGTGTTAGAATATACCATCGGATTTGAGTTTTCACGATCTAACTCAGATCCGATGGTATATTCTAACCACCAGGCGTTCCCATGGTGACGGGGACGCTTGTGGGGAGGAGTATGCCAAAGGGGTTTAACTGTACTGTTTGGAGAGAAAAAAAAAGACGAATATTTTAAAAAAATTCAAAACGAATATATTCGCTATAGTGCTATATATTAGTTTTTTAGAATATTCGTCTTTTTTCAACATCTAAAGTCATGATTCCTCCCTGCTTCTTGCTTGTGGGCCAATGACTCATTGACCCACAAGCATTTTAAGCAGGGAGGAATCATTTGTTCAGATAGAAAAAAATGACGAATATTCAATATAACGAATATATAGCAGTATATTCGTAATATTCGCGAATTATAGAAGTTGCGATATTCGCAATTAATATTCGCTATTCGAATATTCGCGCTCAACACTAGTCAGAACAATAACCCACAAAAAACTGATCCTGTCTGGGGAGCATACGCCTTCACATTTGCGCAGTAATCCATGAGTATTGGTAATGCCCAAAAAAAAAAAAAATGGTGCAAAGAGCTAAAAATACTTATGCCTCTTTATAGTGGCAATCACAGCAAATGATTGATAATAGTGCTGTATAGCCATGTTTTATCAAAAGAAATGCTGAAAATTGAAAACAGTTGTCATATCAGAAGCATAGGTATGAGGATGTGTGATTTAGATTCTCTCTACATATCAATACAATTTATGCTATATAACTTATTTTTCCCCCCTCTGAATCAGCACTCCTCCCCATTTGGCTCAGGTGCTTTTAATTAGCAGAAGTCTGCAAAGGGTCTATAAATTCCTACCACCTCTCAGTTGGAGTTCCTGAGAGGCTGTGAACAGGTGAGCTCTTTGCACCAGTTCACATGCGGCGCTGGACGGCGGCCGTCGCTGCTTCTGTGCCGTGCTGGTGGAGTGATGGGACCTGGGGCCCAGGTGCCCTCACTGTACAGTGGGGCCGTTGCGCGGCTGCTGGATCCCATTGCCTGCTGGAACGGTGTGGAGGCGCGGTGGTCGCCGCACGGCGCCGCGCCATGGTTAGAGTAGGTTCCCACTTAAACAAGAGGCAACCTTGTCGCGGTAAGTGGGCCTATGCTCTTTGATCAAACTGTATACTAATGCCTCTTTATAGTGCACAGCAAATGATTGATAATAGTGCTGTATAGCCATGTTTTATCAAAAGAAATGCTGAAAATTAAAAACAGTTGTCATATCAGAAGCATAGGAATGAGGATGTGCGATTTAGATTCTCTCTACATATCAATAATATTTGCATGCCTTCTGTGTTTTGTACCCACTCCTGCTTTTGTATACCAAATCATAAGCCAATTCTGATGCGACCATACAGCCCTTACAGCTGCTCAGGGGCGGACTGACCATTCGGGCACTTGGGCATGGACCGAGGGCCCTCAGCCACTAGGGGGCCTCGTGAGACTCAAAAGGCTCCTCCTGCAGGGTCTACTAACTGTACTGTACTACTCATGAGTCAGGAGTCACTTCACTAATACTATTAAAGTAGCGCAGCACTAGCAGGCAGGCCTGGCCGGACGGCAGCGTAAGCGGTAACTTCACTCACTTCATCACACACGCCTGCTCCGCCTGATTCATTAATAAAGTGGTAGGAGCAGGCGCGTGACACAGTGAGTGACGTTACGCTGCTAGCCGGCCGGCCTGATGCTACGCATACCGCTAGTACTGAGAGTGAGTAGGGTATATTTAATGTCAATGTCGAATTCATTATTAAATCATCCAAAACGGGTCAAAAACCTCCTTCACCAGGCGGTGTGTGTGACAATACATGAGCACTGACCATGCCCCCAGAGTCCAGGAGATGGCACATGTGGATAATGGATTGGATATGTATTATCCCTAGTATTAACATTACATAACTGCTTCTTCAATGCACAGATTATAAAATCACAAGCCTTATATAGGGTGACATGTTCTATAGTTAATGGCTGGGGCTGCCGCTACCCTTAGACATTTTGTAGAGCAGTGCCAGCTTTTCCATCTTTGAAATAGGGCTGCAGCTGCAGTCCGTGACCCCACTAGTAGCCCTGCTCCCCCACACTAGTGACCCTACTCCTGTCACCCCACTAGTGACCCTGCTCCCCCCTCCTCCTGTCACCCCACTAGTAATCCTGCTCCCCCCTTCCCATTAGTGACCCTGTGTGTTCCTGTACACAGAGGAGCCTGGCTGGAGTGTGGTGAGGCCTAGCTGTGTGTCTGTATCTCTCCCTGTGTGTGTCACTATCACCATGCCCACAGTGTTCCTATGTCTTGATGCAGCTGCATCAGGACGTTCTGTGCGGGGCAAGAAGAAGAAGATGGAAGAGGAGGCAGTGCCACCAGCATGGAGTCCATGAGAGAGACACAGGAAGTCACACTAAGGACGTAGGTAACACTACCACATGATCTACACTAGTGTTATCTGTGATTTTACATAAGACTGCAGGTAACACTACCACATTATCAGGACTAGTGTTATGTGTTTTTACATAGTACTGCAGGTAACATTACCACAAGATCTGCACTAGTATTAGCTGTGGTTTTACATAGGACTGTAGGTAACACTACTACATTTTCTGTACTCAGATAGCCATCACTGTGTTATCTGTGTTGTCACATAGGACTGCAGGGGACATACAGTACAGACCAAAAGTTTGGACACACCTTCTCATTCAAAGAGTTTTCTTTATTTTCATGACTATGAAGGCATCAAAACTATGAATTAACACATGTGGAATTATATACATAACAAACAAGTGTGAAACAACTGAAAATATGTCATATTCTAGGTTCTTCAAAGAAGCCACCTTTTGCTTTGATTACTGCTTTGCACACTCTTGGCATTCTCTTGATGAGCTTCAAGAGGTAGTCCCCTGAAATGGTCTTCCAACAGTCTTGAAGGAGTTCCCAGAGATGCTTAGCACTTGTTGGCCCTTTTGCCTTCACTCTGCGGTCCAGCTCACCCCAAACCATCTCGATTGGGTTCAGGTCCGGTGACTGTGGAGGCCAGGTCATCTGGCGCAGCACCCCATCACTCTCCTTCATAGTCAAATAGCCCTTACTTTCAAAGTTTTCCCAATTTTTCGACTGACTGACTGACCTTCATTTCTTAAAGTAATGATGGCCACTCGTTTTTCTTTACTTAGCTGCTTTTTTCTTGCCATAATACAAATTCTAACAGTCTATTCAGTAGGACTATCAGCTGTGTATCGACCTGACTTCTCCTCAACGCAACTGATGGTCCCAACCCCATTTATAAGGCAAGAAATCCCACTTATTAAACCTGACAGGGCACACCTGTGAAGTGAAAACCATTTCAGGGGACTACCTCTTGAAGCTCATCAAGAGAATGCCAAGAGTGTGCAAAGCAGTAATCAAAGCAAAAGGTGGCTACTTTGAAGAACCTAGAATATGACATATTTTCAGTTGTTTCACACTTGTTTGTTATGTATATAATTCCACATGTGTTAATTCATAGTTTTGATGCCTTCAGTGTGAATCTACAATTTTCATAGTCATGAAAATAAAGAAAACTCTTTGAATGAGAAGGTGTGTCCAAACTTTTGGTCTGTACTGTATACTATATTATCTGTACTCAGAGAGTTATCGCTGCATAAGGGGGCCCACTTGGACTTTATCGCCCAAGGGCCCACATGAGCCTGGAGCCAGCGTGGCGTGATATGTGGGTGGGGTTGTGTGTGGGTGTGGCTTGAGGGTGGGCGGGGACACAGGGGCCCCATAATCTCCTATTGCCCGGGGCCCCATGAATTGTCAGTCCACCCCTGCAGCTGCTACACAGACAGGATCCGTTGTGCGTCTCATTTTTCCTTCCTTCTGACAGATCAGAAGAAAGGTCAAATAAATGGTGATTTCAAGAAGGTCAAACAAGGACAATAGCGACACTATCATAGAGTGGGGAGGGTGGTAACAGCATGAGAAGTCCACAGAGTGGACCTATGACATAGTGGTGAGGTGGAAGCAGCATGAGGAGACCACCAAGTGGCACAATGACAGAGTGTGGAGGTGGCGGCAGCAACAGGAGGCCACAGAGTGGCTCAATGACAAAGTGTGGAGGTGACAGCAGCAGTACGATTAGGCCACAGAGTGGCACGGTGACATAGTGTGGAGATGGCAGCATCAGGAGGCCACAGAGTGGCAAGGTGACATAGTGTGGAGATGGCAGCAACAGCAGCAGCATGACACTACAGAGGGGCATGGTGACATGGCTGCATCAGGAGGCCACAGAGTGGCAAGGTGACATAGTGTGGAGATGGCATAGTGTGGAGATTTTGGGTGGACAGGCGAGTTCTTCTTGGGGTAACTATGGCCCCCGCCGCACTAAACACCTACTCTGATGCCACACTACTGACTGGGCAGGACAGCTTTTCCAGGGCAAACTCAGACAGTTGCAGCCACAAATCCAGTTTGGCTGCCCAGTAGTCCAGCGGATCTTCTATGATGGCTGGCAGGGTGCTGTCAAAGTATGCCACCACCTGCTGGTTCAGGTCCTGCTCCAGGTCTACCTGCTGCTGCTGGTGAGTAGTTTTTTCACTATGTGGGTGAAGAAAGCTGCTCATCAGCGACTCTAGACTCAGGCTGCTGGTGCTGCTGTCAATTGCGACAAAGTCAAAGATCCAGTCAACCAATCAAAAACCGCTGGGTTGCTGGTCAAGACACGAACGCTAGCTGACATGTGGACCTGAAGCCTCGGGAAGAAACCCCTGCTGCCACGCCCCCTTACTCTGCTGCGACCTGTGCCCGCGCCAGAATCATTTACGCCTCTAACACTCCCCTGTGCAGGGAACAAAACATACAATGCAACAGCTCTCTACAAACCAAATAAAGTACAAAAATGCATTATAATTGCTAATGCTATGCTTATAAATTAGAGATGCTTGGCAAATACAATTTGTACAAATTTATTTGAGCCCGTCTGCCACACGTCAAGGCGATCTCTGTAAGACGGGAACCTAACACTAAATTCTACCTGTTATGTGCCATGATGGCTACCATACAATTCCGGGAGTGTAGGTTCCACATGCATGCTGGGCCCAATTAAATTTTTATCATCTTTGGTGCCAAAATGGGAATGCAGGTACCAACATGCATGCCGAGCCCACGCCACACCTCTCCTGGTGCCAAATGGCCACCAATGAATGCAATGAAAGTCCACTCTATACCTCTCCTGGTGCCAAATGGCTTCCAGTGATCAGGCTAAGCTTTATACTCACACACATACTTTCAGCCTAACTAAATAAATTAAAAGCAAATTAAAACACCCCTAAAAACGCAAAATATATTTTTCTTTTTTTACTGAGATAGGCAACTAAAGAATATGAAATTGGCAACAATACTATTTCAGCGTAAATAACAGCAAAAGTGAACTGCGTATATATTTCTCATATTGAACTAAAATAGGCCACTAAACGATTTCTAAGTAAATAACAGAAAAAGGGAATGCGAATATTTTTCTCTTTTTTTTCTAGAAATATGACAAACTCTTTTAGCGCAAATAACACCAGATGTGAACTATGTCTATTTTTCTCGTATTGTAGTGAAATATGACAAGAAGCGCTTTCAGCGCAAATAACACTAGATGTGAACTGCGTCTATTTTTCTCGTATTATAGTGAAATATGACAATAAACACTTTTAGGGCAAATAACAGCAAATATGAACGTAGTCTATTTTTCTCTAGAAATATGGCAATAAACGCTTTTAACGCAAATAACACCAAATGTGAACTGCGTCTATTTTTCTCGTATTGTAGTGAACTATGACAATAAACGCTTTTAGTGGAAATAACACCAAATATGAACTAAGTCTATTTTTCTCTTTTTTTCTAGAAATATGGCAATTAATGCTTTTAGCGCAAATAACACCAAATGTGAGCTGCGTCTATTTTTCTCGTAGTAAAATATGACAAACGCTTTTAGCGCAAATAACACCAAATATGAACTGTCTATTTTTCTCTTTTTCTCTAGAAATATGGCAATAAACGCTTTTAGCGCAAATAACACCAAATGTGAACTGCGTTTATTTTTCTCGTATTGTAGTGAAATACGACAAGAAATGCTTGCAGCGCAAACAACACCAAATATGAACTAAGTCTATTTTTCTCTTTTTCTCTAGAAATATGGCAATAAATGCTTTTAGCGCAAATAACACCAAATGTGAGCTGCGTTTATTTTTCTCGTAGTGAAATATGACAAACGCTTTTAGTGCAAATAACACTAAATATGAACTGTCTATTTTTCTCTTTTTCTCTAGAAATATGGCAATAAACGCTTTTAGCGCAAATAACACCAAATGTGAACTGTCTATTTTTCTCGTATTGTAGTGAAATACAACAAGAAATGCTTTTAGCGCAAATAACACCAAATATGAACTTGATCTATTTTTCTCTATAAATATGGCAATAAACGCTTTTAGCGCAAATAACAACAAAAGTGACCTGCGTAAATATTTCTCGTATTGCATTGAAATAGGCCACTAAATGATATCAACGCAGTTAGCAAAAGTGACCTGCGTATATATTTATCTTTTTCCACATATAAAAGCCACTAAAGGCTTTTCAACATAGCACTTGCATCCCAATAACTAATTGCTGGAATGACAGAGCTGTATTATGAGACTATCTGGATCCCCAAGTAATGTTTCCCTGCACTTTTAAATTGATTGTTTTCACAATGAGGATTTTCCTATAACTCTCCCTAGCATCTGCACACGTCTCTCCCTGCCTGTGAAATGATTCCTCTCACTATCCTTTCCCTGCACTAATAAACCGCTTCTTTGTTTTTTGTTTTTTTAACAATTAGTTTTTCTTTCACTCTCCCTAGCGCCTGCATGCACATCTGTCCCTGAACAAAGTATGATGGCAGACTCTAAGATGGCTGCCGTATTTATAGGGCTGTGACATCACCGGGCTGGCTGGCTGCTGATTGGCTGCATGCATGGCATTATGGGTCATCCCGCCTTCCCAGAGTTCCTTGCCCCATGTCCTCTCATGTGTAGCCACCATGTTAGGAAAAATTGTGATTGGTTACCATGAAGCACGAGGAAATTCGCATTTGTTCAGAATCAAATTTTTCCTGAAATTCAGAACGAATTCGACTTCATCAGCTTCGATTCGCTCATCTCTAATGATTGTCTTTAAAATTATGGTAATCTCACATTCGAATATGCAGTGGATGGTGAGATATGGAGCCTGAAAGTCAAAAGTTCAAAACATTGTTGCCCTTTTGCTCATCAGTGTATATCTATCCCTTTTAGAACTGGATGTTGCTACATGGCTGCCACCATGACAAGACTCCTTGTTATGCACTGATAAAGTCATGAATCACTGCACAACTAGGAAGATTTATCATTCAGGAGTCTGAAAATCCCCACCTCCTCCCTACTTCATTAGTAATAAATTCATAAATGAATAACTTTATCACCATGCGTGAAATCCTAGGCAGAAATCCAAGCCTGACCCTTGGATATCTACCATAGATTTACAGCTGTACGTGGTGTGAAGCTGCATGCAGATTTAGCCACATTCAATAGGGCTAATCCACGTGTGGCCTCCTACTATGTGGCAGACTACAAATTCATGAGAATCAGATTACAAATCCATGCTTGGAAAAATCATGCCATATCAGAGTAAACAGAGTAGATAGAAGA
This sequence comes from Bufo bufo, assembly GCF_905171765.1. Taxonomy (NCBI): domain Eukaryota; kingdom Metazoa; phylum Chordata; class Amphibia; order Anura; family Bufonidae; genus Bufo; species Bufo bufo. The sequence continues at coordinate 463,144,440 of NC_053389.1, read as the reverse complement.
GGGTCCCTGTGAAGGAAATGTATACGGGCCCCTTGTTACACTGTATCACATCATATAGTCTCCTTTATGTTTCTGTAACAATCCATCAGTAGTTGTTAGCCATGCAGTTCTTTAGCACAGGCATTTGCATGCAGTCTAATAGACAAAAGAAGTTACTTTAGGGTAGTTTTACGTCTAAGTTTTTAGTGCTGTTTTTTGCGCCAGCATTTTTTCCAGCTTTTTTGCAGTAAAAACACAAGTTCCAAATTTTATGTGAAGGTCCATGGGAAATCTAAAAGACAGGATGCACAAAAGTATTTTTTATATTTTTTTGCCTTTTTTGTTAATTAGGTGTTTTTCTGGTTTACACAATTTTTTTTATAAAAACTGCATGGAAAGAAATGTGAGCAGTTAGTAAACAAAAAACTCCAGTGAAAATTTTGGGTGTGTAAGGGTCATAAGGATCATACGCAATCTTGATGTGGTTAGGAAATGCAGCCCCTCATTTCCCAATAGAAATCAATGGGAAAACAGGTTTCTGAGACTGATCTGGCACTTTTAAAGTTGTGATGTCTGCACCTGATTTACATGTGGTTGACCACACGTAAAACACGTCCTGCTGCTTGTGGCTGATGAATGCATTGGATATATGTTTAACATAATTTACCACATCTGTCGCTATTTATTCATAATGCTAAATAACCATGAAAATTCACAACAATCCAAACAGTCCATAAACGATCGAAAAAACACACCCTAAAAAAAAAACATTATGCATCTGGTAACCACATGGGGTTGGCCACATGTGTTCCCTAATCACATTATGACGTGAACAGAGCTTAGCCCCGCTCAGGCCATTAGTACTAGTCGTGACGTCACTGTGCCTGCGGTGAACAGCGAGAAGGCTGCGGCGCTACTGCCAGCGCCGCTGCCTTCTCAAACCGCTGATCGGCAGGGGTCCCGGGTGTCGGACCCCCGCCGATCAGATGCTGATCTATCCAGAGGATAGATCATCAGTTTAAAAAAACTGCAGAACCCCTTTAAAGATAATACAACCGGATCCGTTCATAACGGATGCAGACGGTTGTATTACCAGAACGGAAGCGTTTTTGCTGATCAATGACGGATCCAGCAAAAACGCTGGTGTGAAAGTAGCCTGAAGTGTACATTTATATGGCACCAACGTATGCAACAGCACTGTACACAGACTCAATTTGGTTGATCTGTCTATTTTTGCACTTAGTTTTATAAGTCAGTGCATAAAAGTGAGTCATGAGAAATGAAACGTGCTATTGTGCAATAAAGCGAATGGCTAAAGGTGCCTTCAGACGAGGCAGATTTCGTTGCATAAACTTTCCACGTGTGAAAATCAGTTCCATGGGGCTAGCAGAAATCTGCATGCTTGCCGCCAAAACGACTCCACTCAGATTTTCTGCAAGTGAATCTTCCTGGCGGCCAATGATCTCCATGCAGGTCCCAGGCTGCACTTGTCCTACATGTGGAGCACACGCTGGTTATCTGTAAGCCTGGGATTGCAATGTGTTAACAAGTCCCAGCAGCAGCAGCAGCAGCAGCAGGCGTGGCCAGCAGGCTGGAGAGCAGGAGGGGGGGAGGCTGCTATATAACTAGTGATTGGGATCAGAGTGCACAATCCCACAAAGTGACTATGAGAGAGGATTACTGCAAAGTGATTCAGGGTTTATCATCACCACTGGACAGGGAAAGCCAATGCACGGATTAGCACAAATATGCTGGGGCTCCACAACAGCTGAACGGATTTTCTACCAGCTACCTGAACTGGAGAGCCTCATCCTTTCCTTATGAAGAAGACAAAAGTAAGTAGCTGCCAGCTGACATATAGCAGAGGGGCAGAAGGAGACATCCCTCACTGGGGAGCTTATGCTGCTGCCATATTCAGGACACATACAGCTTGCATTCACTAGTGTGAATATAGTCCTTAATAGGAGAAAACTTAGTGCACAATGTGCTGCTATAACCTCGAGGTCCAGGGTGAAAGGCTTTTAGTGCCTGTATGTCAGGACAGCAGTGCCTCTGTGCACCTGGAGTTAGGTGTCCAGCCATAGTGTACCGCTAGCTCTCTACTATTGGCGCAGGGCACTGCCTGGTTGGATATCTCCACAGGGATTTGTACCTTTTTGGACTGTCTTTTAGCTGTTACTGAAATATATATTTATATATTCTATAAAAAAAGAAATTTTGATATATTATTATATAATTTTTTTTTCTTACACTTTAGAGTTGCTTTTGAATATCCTTCATTGTGGCAAATTCAACTGTAATATATGGCGTGCAAATATTTTGTGCCTCGACCAACTGGACATGTACAGGGTACTCTGCAGCCACCAATTGGTGGTGCGTTTGTATTACCCCTAAATTAAACTGTCACTCTCTGAAAAACGCAGCTCCCGACAGATTTATCACTGCCACACCTGGATGCTTTGATTTTTATGAAGTACAGGCTGGAGGTGTCAGCCATTAAAATTTGCCCCGTGGCTCTGTGTAAATTTTTATTAATTATTATGTGAGACGTTTTCAGGAATGTTAAGATTATAGATATTTTACTAGGATACATAGTCCTTGCTGAGTGGGCGTTCGTAAGCAGCAGAATAGTATATGTGGAACTGTATTGTAGTTGTTAATATTGACTTTTAAAGCTAGTAACATTGCGTTTTATACTGTGCTGTGATGCACTTTTGGTGTAAAGTGGCCATAAACTGAGTGCAGCATTAATTGCCTAGAATTTCCTTACTGCAAGTTACTATTAGATTACTGTAATGAAGCATTTAAGCAAGCATTGTGCATGAAACTTCAGCAGTACAAAATGTCAAGTAGGCTAGAATTGTATCTGACAGTTACTTTGCAGGCAGGGGTCTGCTTGCACTTGCATGGTGCTGGGGCGGTGGCATTGATTTCGTGTAGTGGCTGATGCTTACTGTAATATCTGTCAATAAGCTGACAGCCCTATCTGATGTCTCTGCGCATAAAACTATCGGCAAGGCCATCCCAGTAAAAAAGTCTAGGGTGCAGGTTATTCTATCAATGAAATACCAGTTCTTCACTGGTTTTAAAGTGTGTTTGAACTTGATTTACATTTCAGAGCTGATAAGATTTCATGTTCAGCAATCATATCTGAATTCTGTGGGTTGCAAATTCTTGACTGAATTGCCTACACCCTGGATTTATAGACCTTGTCTAGTAGTAAGTTATATGATTTTATAATACTTGAACAAGCATTAACACAGAATGACTTTGAAGTAGGGTAGGATTAACGGTTGCATCTACATATGAAACTTTGCTACTTTGCCAGGGCTACCATCAAAGCAGGAATGTGTAGAGGTGAGAAGGACAATTCACCTCCGGTCTATAATGACCAAAAAAATATCTTTAGTCCAACATCTGGTGAGTGACCTTGTGTGCACAATGAGTTAACTTCTTTTGGCTCAACAAAATGAGTTTATCAGTTATCATATAGTCACTGGTTCATATAATGTCCTTGTGAAAGACGAATGCAAGGCACAGGGAAGCTGTCCTTGAGAAAGCTTCCTAGTAGAATAGAGATGGGCACTAATGAGCCCATGCTGTATGTGTCCACGTAAGGAACTATTAGTCCCTGAAAGGTGTATCAGATCAGGAACTAATAGGCCTCTGTCACAAGAGTGTATTGAAATCTCCAGCTCTGGAATACACACTGATTGTGGATGATAAATCATCCAGATTGTCATCAGTATTGCTTCAGTAATTCATCCAGATTTGCATGTATATTCCTTCCTTCCTGCATTTTTGATGCACTCCATAGACTATAATGGGCACGTTTGGCAGGAAATACGCACAAAACTAGGACATGCTGCGGATTTCAAATACTGACTGAAATGAAATGCTCATATGACTAGCCCTATTCATTAACATTAGCAGCAGATTCTGGTACACAAAATACACATCAGATATGGATTGCAAATATGCTTGTGTGAAAGAAGACATAGCCCTGGCATATCAGTATGGGAGGAACTATTGACTGGTCTGGCATATCTACTAAGCATATGTAAGTAGCTACTAGCGTGTCAGCCAACCTTATGTAATGAGCTACTAGTCCTAGAATTTTGTAACAACTAAGCTTATGCAAGTAGAAGTAGGTTGATGGCTGACTAAACATCTGGTTAATGACGGTTTTGCAGACACTTTTTCTCATTTTAGTCCATGTTGACCATTAGAGTTGTTCAAACTGGTTATACATGTTCAACGAAACCGGGCGATGGATGAAAGCTCTTTCTCAGAATGTTCTTTCAAAGAAGGATCTTCGTTCCCGGGTTTTTTTTTTTTTTTTTTTTTTTAACAAAATATTTTTTTGTCCAACTATCGGATGAAGCTTTCAAACATGGCTAACTTCTTTTCATATGATGAAGGTCTGTCTTTGTTCAGCCAAAATCATTGTCTGTTAAATTTTACCCAATTGTTTTGGTTGAAATCAACTTTAGACAAATGTGTATGGCCATGGTCATCTTATTTAAAGGGGTTTGTCCACTTTTTTTTTTTTGGGCTGGGGGTTCTCTGGCAAACCCTCTTCCTGGTCAGACCTGAAAAAGGGAAGCATACTTACCTGCTCCCCAGTCTCCGCTGCCTCACTCGGGTCCCCCACCGTTAACATTCTCTTTGACTCCGTTAGCTGAAGCGGCATCAAAGCGGATGTTGACAGTGGGGTACTGGAGACAGTAAGCAAAGGAGCAGTGGGGAGCAGGTAAGTATGCTTCCAGGTCTGCCCAAGAGGAGAGGATTTGGCAAAAAACCCTCAAAAGGTGGTCAACCCCTTTTGAGGAACTTGTCTTCCTAGAATGCTGTATTACTAGTTATGGAATGGTGTATTAATTAGTCTTCCCACTATTCCTAAAATAGTGCAACAGCTATGGCTGTTTGTGAGATCCGTTCAGGGCTCCCAAAAAAACGGTCCAAAACGGATCAGTTTTGCCCTAATGCATTCTGAATGGAAAAGGATCCGCTCAGAATGCATCAGTTTGCTCCGTTCAGTCTCCATTCCGCTCTGGAGGAGGACACCAAAACGCTGCCTTCAGCGTTTTGCTGTCCGCCAGATGAAGCGGAACCAAACGTCCTGGCACACAATGTAAGTCAATGGGGACGGATCCGTTTTCTCTGACACACTCTGGCACAATAGAAAACGGATCTGTCCCTCATTAACTTTCAGTGACGTTCAAGATTGATCCGTTAGTAGAAGACCTAATATACAACCAGATCCGTTCGTGACTGATGCATACGGTTGAATTATTGTAACGGAAGAGTTTTTGTGAAAAATGCTAGTGTGAAAGTAGCCTAAACCTATTAGTCCTAGATTTGTGTGTCAGCTAAGCCTATGTACGGAGCTACTCATCCTAGAATGGTACAACAGCTAAGATGTGTGATTCTCTCTTTTGAATTCAGTACCATTGATGGTACTTTGTCAGTTTTGGATTTGTACCGTGAATGAGAAGTAGCTTGCATAACATTTCCTGATAACTCCTTTTTGCATTGGAGATGGTCAGGCTCTCGTCACTCTGAAGAAGATATGTAATACAAAGCACTTGGGTGTGGTGTTAAGCAGGGAAATGCATCTAAATAGCACTTTACCTAATTAACCCCTTAGTGACCACACACTTTTTTTTATTTATTTTTTTTATCGCATTCCAAGAGCTATAACTTTTTTTTTTTTTTTTTTTTCCTCAACGTACTTGTATGAGGTCTTAGTTTTTGCAGGACAAGTTCTAGTTTTTAATGCACCATTTTGGGTACATGTAATGATTGATTAAAGCCAGCTGTTTAACGTCAGTTAAAAGTCAAATTAGTGTTCATTAAGGAGTTAATAATTTAAAAACTGTTTCTGTTCTTACCTGAACTAACTATCTTCTCGGATGTGTTCATTAAACAGGCCCATCCCATGGTTACTCCACTTTTATGCTGTTGGCATGGATTATACAACAGCACTGGCAAAATACACGTCAGCTCATGGCACAGTAAACCTGTTTTTACTAGCTAAAGAACTTGTAAATCAGCTCCGTTCAATAATTGTGTAATAAGCACACGTTGTGTCGCACATAGTCAACTTGACATCGCTCAGGTTGTCACCAGTTGTCAGATTTAGTCACTAATAGAGATCATTTATACACATTGAGGCCTCATGCACACGACGGTTGTTGTGGTCCGCATCCAAGCCGCATTTTTTGCAGCTCGGGTGCGGACCCATTCACTTCAATGGGGGTGCAAAAGATGCGGACAGCACTCCGTGTGCTGTACGCATCCGTTGCTCCGTTCTGTGGCCCCGCAAAAAAAAAATATAGCATGTCCTATTCTTGTCCGTTTTGCGGACAAGAATAGGCATTTCTACAATGGGCCGCCCGTTACGTTCCGCAAATTGCGGAAGACACACGAGCGTCTTCCGTTTTTTTGCAGACCTCAAAAAATGGAACGGTCGTGTGCATGAGGCCTAAACCATGAAAATGTCATCTTCACGAAAATCAAGGACTTTTTCCATCAGCATGGTTTTGGCTTTCTTCTAACTATCCAGCTTAGACTCACACGTAACCTTTGCTATGCATAGATCCTTGCTGAGCAAACATTTGGTATGTAAAATGCTTAGTCTCGCTGTCATCCTTTAACACCGGTATCTACTATACTATGTCCAAGTGATGTATATACCCTGCAATATCCTTACGTCTGTAAGACAAACCAGAGACATAAGTCTTTCTTACAGTTATGGCCTGCAGGCTTTAAAGCACTTATCCAGGATTTTTTTAAACTAACCACAGGGAATGCTTAAAAATATAAACATGAAAAAAGAAATGCTGGTACTCACCCATTTAATCCCCTGCTGCTCTGCTTATCTCGCTTTGGTTGACTTGTACTGCATTGATGATATGGCATATACTGTATTCACATAATCACTGGATTAAATCGCTAGCCTTCATGTGTGGCACAAGACCACTGAGGCCAGTGATAGGCTGCAGTGGTCATATTAATGTATCGCACATGAGCTGATGTAGCAGAGTAAACAAAATATGGCAGGGACCACCAGAACGATGGAGGGTAAACTGATATTTTTTATTTTAAGACATTCTCTACTGGTATACAGAATTCACTAATATGAAGCGTCATCTGGGACATGTATGTACTATTGAACATTGGAATTGATTGTATCTACCAAATACCTCCCATTATAAAAAGGTCAGTGACTGGTGGACACAAATCCAGAAGAACTGCATTTTTAGTGGCTATTGCTTGACAGTTATCGTTTCTCTCTTCCACTGAGATTCTATTCCCAGTAGATTTACTGTGACTGAAGTCATCTATTAAAAAGCATAGCCCTCTGCTGTCTTGTCAGACAACAGAGGGGACCATATCTATAAGAAATATCTTAGGCAGGACCAAGTATTCCTGGGGTCATGCTGGTCTTATAAAACTGAAGTGAGAACAACTCAGTGAAATACCTCCTGTTGAGATGGAATGTGATAATCTGACAGACACTACTCCAAATGTGCAGGCAGTACATGGCAGACGAGCCTGTTTACTGCCCTAGTGTAATCTCATAATGAGTATTACTCAAATGATAAGATCTAAGTAGACTATGTCTACTTAATGTTCACCCTGTCTCCATCCTTGCTTCTTGTGCATTTGCTAATTTATTTATTGCAGTGTTGCCATCAACACAATACTACGGTTCTAGCTAAACTACTTTGTTTCAAGACTGAGGTAGGCAGAAACGGTTGTCATTTGTACTGAGAAACTTCTACAATTTACAATGGATTTTGTGAAGGAAGCATTGGCAAGCTTAAGGTTTTACATTGCTTGCAACTAGGACAAAAGATGTCCTAACCTTGGCCTAATGTCATTTACAAATCACTTTCACTATATGCCCAAAAGTATTGGATACCTACAGGAGCTTTTATGATATCCCATGCTAACTCAATAAGCATTAATATACAGTTGCTCCCCTTTTTACAGCTAAAACAGCTTCCACTCTTCTGGGAAGGCTTTCTACAAGGTTTTGTAGTGTCTGTGGGAATTTTCCCCTCCATTCATTCATTCATTCATTCATTCATTCATTCACATTCAGAAGAGCATTTGTGTGGTTAGGCACTGATGTTGGATGAGATGGCCTGGCTCAGTCTCTATTCGAGTTCATCCCAGAGTTTTTTGATGGGTTGAGTTAAGGGCTGTGTGCAGTCCAGCGAGGTTCATCCTCACTAAACTCACCCAATCATTCCTTTAAGAGCCATGCTTTTTGCACTAAGGACAGTTATGCTGGAACAGAAAAGGGCCTTCTCAAAACTGTTCTCAAGTTGGAAGCATACAATTGTCCAAAATCCCTTTGGTATGCTGAAGCATTAAACATTTCCCTTTACTGGAACTATGGGGCCTAGTCCAGCCCTTAAAAGACAACCTCGTAGTATTATCCTTCCTCCATCAAACTCTATATTTAGCACAATGCAGTCAGGTAGGTAACATTCTCCTGACAGTCAAGAAACCTAGACTCATCCATCAGATTGCCTTTCTCCCGAGATACCACTGGTAGTATGCTTTACACCACTTCTCCAACAGTTAATGATGGAAAGTTTGCATACAGCTGCTCAGCTATGGAATCCTATGCTATGAAGCTTCCAATGCATTTTTTGTGCTGTTTGGAATTTGGCAGTTATGAAGTCAATAGTGAGCTGGCAACTTTTTTTTCACTATTTACATGGTCTGCCACTTTATAGTTGAGTTGTTGTTGTAACTAAACTCTTCCACTTTGCAACAATACACAGTTGTTCATGAAATATCTAGGAGAGGAGAAATTTCATCAAGGGCTCATGCACACGAACGTATTTTCATTCCGTGTTTTTTTTTTTTTTTTTTTTTTTTTGGACCGTATACGGAACCATTCATTTCAATGGGTCCGCAAAAAAAAACGGAAGGTACTACGTGTGCTTTCAGTGTCCGTATTTCCACATTACGGACAAGGATAGGACTGTTCTATTAGGGGCCAGTTGTTTTGTTCCGCAAAATACGGAATGCACACGGATGTCATCCGTATGGTTTGCGGATGCGTTTTTTGCGGCCCACAAAATACATACTTTCATGTGCATGAGGCCTTAACTTGTTTCAATGGTGACATCCTATTACAGTACCAAACTCACTCACTTTCAGTGAGCTCTTTAGAATGAACAGTTATTTCACGTATGTTTGTATAGCCAGTCTGCTGCTGGTAAACAATTATTTTTGTGTGTGCACAAATGATCTATTACCAGATGAACAAGTCATGTAAAGTGCCCTTTTAGTTTGCAGTGGTTTTGCAAACAAGAAACATCTTCATATAAAGTTTCATTCCAACAACTTCTTGGTGCATTACTTTTTTTATATCAATGAGTGTATGTAGAATCCATTTTTTTTTTTTTTATATGTAGGCTTCATTATATCAGAATATTTTTGGTGTACTGTAAACATTATGTAAAACTCGTCTCTTATTTACTGGCCCATTAATAGTGTCCCCAGGGGTTAGTTATTAAAGGCTTTCATTGTGTAGATACACCCATGATTGCCTGGAATCAAGACTTTTCAGCTCTTAGCTCATCTGCATACGATTCTTATCACACGTACTAAGTACATGATATTTAAGTGAAAATGCTTACAGATAAAGACTAATCTTTATACTCCATAGCAGATTCTTTATACTCCATAGCAGATACTTCAAGGAAGGTTGGATTTTTATTTTTTTTCTGAGAGTGGTTCTAGCTCCCCATATAAAGAAATGACTAAAACCAGTTTTTCAAGGCTCAGTTGACCTGTATTGCAAACGATAGGGTTGTAAGACCTTGCAGACTCCCACCCTAGATTTTTCCTCTGCTGATGTTATCCAAATCTATTACTTTCTCATAAGTGAGTTTATGATCCCTGAGGGCATATACACTTTTATCTGTATATTTTTTTTTTCTAATGATATTGTATACAAGGAAAGAATGTAGATCATTAATGTGAAATATAAAACTCACTCGTGAATATAAATCCTTTAAACCACATTTATTGTTCAGGCGGCCTTGTTCAAGGAACCTGATGAGAGGAGGTTTTAATGCTGCTTAACTCAACTAACAGGTATCAAATATCCTCACCTGACGCTTTCTATGCTAGCAAAAATACAATGGACGACACACATGAATTCAATGGAAAAATGTTTTTTCATATACTATTTATGGGACACCGGGAGAAATATCCAGAGCTGTGTTGGAGAAGATTATGGTAAATGGCATCTTTATGAGGCATCCATTAATGTATACTATTTTTGTGTATATTAAACGTATGATAAAAAATGTGATGTGAACCCAGCCTTACTTGCTCGATTCAGCACTTTTAATTATTTTCGTTGTACTGCTCATCTAACAGAGCAGAATCACAGAAATAAATAGCGGTGGTGTGAACGTTGCTTAAGAGGTGGGTATGCAGGGGAATCATTATTAGTCTAAATAACAGCAGGAAATTATAGCTAAGTGATAGTCCAGTCCAATATAGTGGATCTTCCTTGTACTTTACCACTTGGATATAATATTCTTCTGTAAATCCATCACACACTGCGCTGCATGCATCACGCACTGCACTGCATACACTGCTCTACATGCATCACACAGTATACAGGTATAAGTTGTGAGATTTCTTTACATAGTCATATTATTGATAATATCAACCCTTAAGATATTTAATAGTTCCTTCACTAACTTCTTTATCATGCTCTGAATGGGAAATCATCTGTTATGATATACGTAGTTACAGTCGAGGTGTAACACCCAGACAGACATGTCGGATCTCTGCCAAACTCTGCATACAGTATGTCTCGGCAGATATGTAAACGATTACAGGAGTGGTCTGGTTAGACACTGGGTCCCGCCACAAAAGGGCGTAAAAGTGCTCTCCCTCTTCCCTACAAAAAAGCCTCTCAGATGATATTTTTAGGTAGTGTACCTCTTGGTGTGAGATTGTTGACAGCTAAACATACCTCTGAGACACTCAGACATTTTGCCTAGTTGACAAACGCTGAGAGAAGCAGGATGGTAGTTTTGATGAACTGCCCGCCATCTAGGCCATTCTCACTTAGTTGTTAGAAGATGTTGGGAACAGTTGTTTATGTGAGGGCATGCACACGCAACAAATTGTAACGTAATTCTCAATTTGGAGAATCTATTAAGCTTTGAAAGATCGTCCAACACTTATTATCGTCCAACACATATTTGGTTCTATTATGTATGATGTCCATTATACAGTACTTCAGGACTAGTGCACTGACTTGATTCAAATTAAGGCCCTCATGCACCTTAGTTTGGCTGTCAACTATCTCTTCTAACTCCCCCATACACATACACCCTTGACTTAGATGAGTGCTTTTCAATGGGGAGTTGGAATTCAGTGTGGTCGATCCTTCTCTCCTCCAACATCTCCTATTGGGGGAGAATCATGAGCTCTGTATACAAATTAAATTGTTAGCTAGCTCTGCCAGAAATGGCCAGTTTGATAATAGACCTCTAGCCACATTTTGTAGAAACATCACTCTTTATGCAGGTCACTGATATTTTAATTAGAAAACTTTCTTGATGTCACCACTCAAGTTGGTAGGTGTTCCTGCTTCCATAGTAGTCCTGGCACTATACAATATGGAATTAATGGTTCTATAGAAATCTAATACTTTAAAATGCTAGCTGTAACACTCCCATTAATTTCCCTAAAATGAATGGGAAGATACCTACGTTGTTCACATGATCATATCAACTTCCTCTTGTACATACAGCCTTGTGGTAAAGAGATCCTCAACAAGGCTTGCAGTTGATCGAAAAATGAATAAACTATGGTACTTGACTGAGTATTTGATTTAAAAGCTCAGTTTAACTACATAACAGTTGCAGTTGCTTATTTGATATACTATTAATATCAGAATGGTCTACAGCTCAATCCTTTTCTCACTGAATAGAAATGAAAAGAAATCGATCTAAATTGTTTAGGTAGAAGGCAGACAAATGAGCAGCTGCTGGTCTTTCTTTTAATAGATATTCTTCAAGGGTTATATGGTACGGTAGGAGATGCTAAACCTTTTTCAGCACAGTATGTACTTTTTGTGAAGCCTGACCATGGAGAAATACAAAAGAATTGGGAAAGACATGCATTGTGTACAAAGGGTATTACTGAAAATTTGTATGAGAGCCTCATGACTCTCCTCCAATATACAATGTCAGGAAAAAATATGATCGGGTAAGTTTAATTTCATTGCCTGATCCCTCTGTTGCTATTGAAAACGAAGACTCAGCTAAACCAAAATTGCTTGTGTATGGAAAAGTCAGGAGAAAAAACTCTGGGTAAAGGTATATTGGAACCTTAGAAGCTAGCGGGAAAACAGTCCTCTGGCCTGATATTGAGATCCACTGATGGTCTACTAGAAGATTGTCATCTACTTGGAGGTCACCGCTGTTCTACTGACTTGTGTATCATATTTTCTATACATTTCAAGGCAATTTCCAGTACCCATCAGGCCCCGCAAACCCACCTCAACTCATATCATGCTTGTTAAAGAATGTCTCTGATATAAGTACTCCCTTTTGATTGTTTGGACTGGCCACTCAGGACAGTCAAGTGATGATCCACTTCTAAAAACACTCCTTCCCCGATGTCATGTACTTTACCAAGCTTCCAGTCTGGTCGATGGACCAATATGTTACTTCTGCAGGCAAGACAGTGGAGATGCAGTAGGCAGAGCCAGAGCTTTTCATCTCCATGTTGTACAAATTCCTGAATCCACCTCATCTGTGCAGATGTCATGGATAGGAATAGTTCTGGCCCAGTCTACAGCACCACTCCTGTCTTTGGCTGCAGAACTCACATCCCTATCCATCAGACTGGATACCTGATAACCGAGATGATAGTGGAGGTAGGATTTTCAGAGGAGCATCACATGCATCCTTGCAACTGTATGTGTGTGTGTGTGTGTGTGTGTGTAAATATATTTGTAACCGTCACGTCCACACACACACAGGGGGAAGGGTAGTGACCACTGCGCTCCACCCTCACCCCTGGCCCTGCCTACTGGCCTCACGAGTCCTGATGACAGGGGACAACTGGACGGCAATCAGGGGAGGGCTGGCAGCCTTAGTCCTGGGGGGCAAATCCAGTCAAGTGGCCCATTTTTAGCCCCGCCCATTATTAGAAGCCCCTCCTACATATAATAGGCCACTCCCAACACACACTGTACAGCTGACATTCTATAGTTGCGGCCTGTCTACACATCATACGGAGAGGGGAGGGTCTGTCCTGGCTGCACTGCCTGCTTATACAACAAGCTACAGCCAGGAAGCTCCTCCGCTCTCCTCCCTCCCAGATCCTGCTCAAGGCCTGTGGTTCCCCCAACATCTGCCACCCGCCCGTGGCCTGCTGCCCCCTTTCGTCGTCCTCACCCAGCTCTGAATCCTCCTTCTGCAAATGGCAGGGGGAGGAGCCAGAGCATCTCCTCTCCTACATAGGGCCCCCTACCTCTTACATCCAGTGATGTCACCTTTGTTGTAGACGTTCTCTTTCCTCATCTTCTCCATTCAGACCAGACCGCCATGATGATTTTTCTGCCATCTCCCGTCTCTGCAGAGATTAACAAACAGACATTAGTTTCCTGCCACCCCCAATACTATACTGCAGAAACAGTACCCCTGGGAATACTACTACCACACAGATAGTGCCCCCTTAAACAATTATTGGCATACAGTGCTCTAAAAAATAACTGCGCTCAGACACTCATAGTATAAAGATAATGTCCCCCAAAAATAATTGTGCTAAGCTGATACTATGCCAGGGTGCCCCCAAAGTAACAGTGCCCCCCAAAATCCCACCAATAGAAATAATTCTCTGCCAGAGCACACTTAGTAGTAATAATGCCCCTATAGTGCCCTAGTAATCATGTTCCTCATAGCCCCCCAGTAGTAGTAAAGCTCCCCATAATACCTCCTAGTAGTACTAATTTTCCCTATAATATGACAGTACATGAAATACCCCCGCTTAGTGCCTGCAGTTGAGCTAATGTCCCGATAATGTATGCCAGTATAAAATACCCCTATATAGTGCCCCAGTAAATGCACTCATACTGCTCCTCTCCCCCTTCCCCATAGTGTCCCCCATAATATGCCAGTAAAAAAATGCCCCTTAGTGCCCCCAGCAGATGCCCCTATAGTGCTCCTCTCCCCCACAATGTGCCAGTAAAAAAATTCCCCCCCTTAGTGCCACCATATGCCCCAATAGTGCCCCCAAATAATGCCCCATAGTGCCGCTCTCCCCTATAGTGCCTGCCATAATGTGCCAGTAAAAAATGCCCCCTTAGTGCTACCAAATGCCATAGTGCCCCCCATAATGTTCCAATACAAAAGGCCCCTTTAGAGCCCCCACTTCCCCATAGTGCCCCCAAATAATGCCCCTATAGTAACACCAGATGCCCCATAGTGCTGCTCTCCCCTATAGTGCCCCCCAGAATGTGCCAATAATAAAAAAAATGCCCCTTTAGAGCCCCTAGATACCCCCATAGTGCTCCTCTACCCCATGGGGCCCCCCATAATGTGCCAGCAAGAAATGCCCCCATAGTGCCAGCTCCTCCAATAGTGCCAGCTCCCCCCCCATAGTGCCATCCCCCTTATAGTGCCATCCCCCTTATAGTGCCATCCCCCCCATAGTGCCAGCCCCCCCCATAGTGCTAGCTCCCCCATAGTGCCAGCCCCCCTATAGTGCAAGCCCCCCTATAGTGCCAGATCCCCCTATAGTGCAAGCCCCCCTATAGTGCCAGATCCCCCCCCCCATAGTGCCAGATCCCCCCCCTATAGTGCCAGATCCCCCCCTATAGTGCCAGATCCCCCCCCTATAGTGCCAGCCCCCCTATAGTGCCAGCCCCCCTATAGTGCCAGCCCCCCTATAGTGCCAAATCCCCCCCCATAGTGCCAAATCCCCCCCCCCATAGTGCCAGCCCCCCGCAAAGAAGAAAAAAGAAACACTAATACTTACCTCCATCAGCAGCGATGCAAGCCTCTTCTGGCCTGTGTCCCTGCTGTGTGCTGCCGGGCTCAGGCGTCGCGATGATAATGACGTCATCGCTCTGCCTGAGCCGGCCTCTGATAGGCTGCAGGCATTAGTGCCTGCGGCCTATCAGAAGAACAGGGGAGGGACACGCCTCTCCCTCCCCTGCCCCACAGCACACACACAGCACGGCCGCAATGACATCCAGGGCCGCGCCGCCTGTGGTGGTGATCGGCGGTGCGGCCCTGAAGAAAAAAAATAAATAAAAAATAAATAATAATTTTTTTTTTTTTAAGACGGGCGGCCCAGCGGCCGTTTATTTAGGGCGGCCTGGGGGGCAATTGCCTCCCTGCCCCCCGGCCCAGCCCGCCCCTGACGGCAATCCCTAACTTAGGATATGTGCAGGGAAGACAGACAAGACAAAATACGGAACATGAACGGACCGGGTCAGAACCAAGAGAGCTACGAAGTACAACGGATTAAGCAAAGAATGGTCAGGAGAAGCCGGGGTCAAATACCAGGAGAGTAGTGAAGTACAAGAGGAGTCCTAAGAGAGTCGTCGGGTGGGAGCCGAGGTCACAATACCAGGATGGATGCGCAGTACAGGAGGAGCAGGCAGAGGATCGTCAGGGAACAGGATCAGGTAAGTATTCAGTAGTCCAACAGATAGCCAGGAACCTAGAAATTAACAGGCAACCTGTGACCAGCAGGCTGCCTGTATTTAAAGTGGGGAGTGAGGGTCATGTGACGTGGCCAGCGTCACATGACCGACAGACCAACCAGTCGAGCACCAAGTGATCAGCTCGGCGCTCAAGGCAGACTAGGAGCAGGAAGCCACCCAGCCAGCAAAGCCGCCCTGGGAATGAGGTCAAGCACAAATCCTCATTCCCAAAGCTAAGCAACAGGTCTGCGGGCAATGGGGGACCGAGTGCACCTTCGGAACCCCGTGACAATATTATAAACTTCCTTCCACAGGCAAGATATTAGTGATTTAAGGTGGGTTTTCATCCCGTTAACTTTTGCATACTGAGGGTACTTTTTTTTTTTTTTTTTGCATTTAGCTATATTTTAATCTATAATTGTATGTTTATTTAAAGTATAGGACCCAAATGCTGCTTGGGTGTATACCATAACCTAGAGAATTTTTATGAAGAGTGGGTTTTCTGAATTCTATAGTATGTGACTGAAAGGGAGCTGTGATTTGCTGTCACGGCCTATGGTGTGCTTAGTGACCTTTTCCTTCACTTGGTTGCCCGTGACTACGTTTGGTGTTGTATGCATGTTGTGGCAGTGTCTCGGCCTTCTGGCTGATCCCCAGGACATGGTTGCCACGCATGCCGTTGCCCGCGGCAACAGGTGAAGTCTGTGTATGCGTGTACTTCCCCTTTAAGTGGCCGTCTTCCCTTGCCTTGTGTTGGAAGGGATGACTTCCTTCCTAGTATGTGTGCACTGGGTGTGTCTGTGTGGGTGTGGCTACATGGGCTATTTAGCCTCAGTTGAGAGCAGATGTCTGAGAGGTACTTCAGCCATGGTTAGCTGGAGTCTTCCTCCTGGTTTATATCCCATCTGCCAGTGAGGGCCACCCTTGTGGTCATAGCCTATGTTACATGGTGCTATGAAGGTGTGTGTTTGGTCTCTTTATTTATTGCAGCTTATGGTTTCCTGGGTTTCCGTGTGATGTATGGTGTGTGCGGTGTCCCTTGTGTTGTTGTGGACAGCAGCACTTGCACATGGGTTCCAGGCTGTGTGTCTGTGGCAGGTAGGTGTGGTTCTTGTTTCACTTACCTGCCATTGCCATATGTCTGTTTATGTTTCCCCTTTCTTTATAGCTTGGCCAGTGAGACTCCTGTTCGTCCGTATCCTGGAGAAACAGGTAGACTTACCCTTCTCCTAGTCCAGGGCCACCCTGAGGGCGAGTAGGAATATTAGGTTCCGGAGTATGAGCCCTCCCACCATCAGGGTCGGCTCATACGGCTAGGAGACGGGGTCAGAATTAGGAATTGATAGGAGATGACCTGATTCCTGTCCTGGCCTTGCATCGACCATCCATCTTCTGGCATCGCACGGCTGAGGGTTTTCCCCATCCTCAGCCATGACATTTGCCTGGTACAGTATGTTATACCAGTTTTGATAGTTGTGTGGCGTGTAGAATTAAATCATTTTATAATTGACTGCCGAGCTTTCACAGCTTTGTACTGCTCACTGCTGGGATGCATGTATTGCCATGCCCAACTTGAAAGTTAAGATCCGTATCAATTCTTACATCAGTGCCAAGTGTAAGGGTAAGCAATTGCATTCTTTTGAAAGATAAATTGGCACCAGCACTGCTAGTACTCCCACACACAGATTTCAGCTGGTAGACAGCAAATGCCTTTCCCTAGAGTCATTCTCTACTTTGTAGTTGAAAGGGAAGCATCTGAAATCCGTAGAGACAAATTTGACAGCCACTATTACTCTACTTATTGCTGGCAATCTAAAGCAAGCTGAATAAATTATATAACAACTGAATTGTATTGCCATATAAATGTCAATTTAAAAGTACAACATAATTAGTTTTTTGTATTAAAATTTGTATAGCTGAATGTAGTACTGTATCACTTACTGTTGTCCCTAGAGTTGCACTTTTTCTTCTTGTAAAGAATTATTAAACCTTTGGAATGCAGTTCTTATAAACCAATGGTAGATGAGCCTCATTTCTAAGGTACTTTCCTCTAATCAATGTTGGCAACCACTCTCCCACCAACTGTTTTAACCCTTCCAAGGCATCTTATAGATGTCCTTATTATAAAGGGTTATCTCTCTTTTCTGGATCCATTCCCTCCGGCATTCAGATGTTCTTGCTTAAAGAAACTCTGGGTGGCCAATGCTGAAAAAAAACAAACCAATTTGGCCAATGTTAGTCCAAAGCGCTAAGCATTCATGTGCACGGAATGGTGACACTGTCTTGTCCAGAGCAGAAGCCATATTTTCGAGGGTCTGGATTCTGGCTAACTGAGGCTCCCAATGCACAGCCCCCATTCTATGAGGTCTTAATATGCTCAAATAGGCTTAGGTGTTTCCCATACTCCTTCCACCTGAGTGGCATGAACTTTTGTTTTGTCATTAGAAGAGAAAATAAGGAGTTAGCACCCTTCTTTTGAGGAATTGTAATGGTGGCATGAGCCAGAACATGGAGGTGAGAAGGATACATATGTCCCTGTTAGATCTGGAAGTACATTAATACTCAAACTATTTTATCATTCAAAGGGATATATAATGAAAAATCTCCAAAAGACCACTTATTTGAGAAGACCACCGCTTTATCCAGATCAGACATCCTGTGGCGGATTTTCCATTCCACCATCTATTATGCATAATGGACATCTTCCCGCTAGTGGACCTCTTTTCGATGCAATTTTAAGTGGACCTTTCAAAATGGTTTCGCTGTAATTTAGTATTGTTAAGATTATGTTGTAGTAGTTATTGTACTGTATTTCTGAAACCGACAATGGAGGTAGACATAAGGTTCCATTTTCAATGTAATATTAATAAACAGATTCACCAACCAATAAGGTGTAAGGGGAAGATCTTCTCCTGTTCAGTATTTAGAGCTGCACCTGGTTTTGGCTCAAAATCACTGATGGAAAAAACTGACTGAATACTGACATGTGAATGAGACATAATGCTTATATTACAGTGGCCAGATCAGCGCTAATGAGCATTCATATGAACACTCGTTAGTAATGATCTGGCTACATAATACAAGCAAACTCTCAGATCCAGATTTTAAGGTGGTTTTTTTTTTTTTTTTTTTTTTAAATCATTGCTTGTCGGCAGCAGATTGTTCTGTGTAATCGCGATCTGCTGCCGGCAAACTGATTCAGTATGGGGACGAGCGATGGCATTAGTGATCACTACTCCCCATACTGACGAGGAGGTCACTGCAGTGGTCTTTTCAGCTAACGAGAAGGCGATTGCCAGGAACTGATCTGCTAATGTACTATAAGCCTAAAGCCTCATTCACACGTCAGTGTTCCACAGACGTGTGCTCAACAGACAGCACACGCCCTCATTAATTTTAATGTGTTTATTCAGACATTAGTGTTCTATCACGGTCCTTGGGTCTGTGTTATTAGCACGGATGCATGCTCTATCTGGTCCGTGTTCACGGATCCATCAGGCCCACTACAGTTTATGGGTCCGTGAAAACCACGGATGCAATGCAGGATGCCATCCGTGTTGCATCCAAGTTTCACGGATCATTAGGAAGAGGTGCTTTGAAAATTATTTTTCAGCTGTGCAGGGTCTGTGCACACTGTTAGAAAAAAATGGACGCGCGGACCTAACGTGAATCTTTCACGGACAGCTTCACTGATGCATCACTGACCGTCTTCTCACGGACTTGGACATAGACGTGTGAAGTGAATGAGGCTTAACACTGGCATCACTGATAAGATAGTATCAGACTGTGCAGGAACGCCACCACAACTGGTAACACGCATCTAGACTTTAATTGCAGACTGTTGGGAATTCAATCCTAAACTTCTAGTAGAAATAATAGAGGAACGGTACAACATAGAGTTATATGAAACAGAATTATTACAAGGAGAGTGCAAATAGTTACTAAAACAGACATGTCAGGAGAGGCCCCCCCCCCCCCCCCCCTCCCTCCCGGTTCTCTTTAAAGTGACTTCAATTGTTTTCATCTGATTTACTCGTGAAATAAAACTAACATAATTTAAGTGAGAATAACATTCTTCTAACCTTTACTGAGGACTTTAGTCTAATGCTGGTGCCATTTGTGCTCTAAATCAAACTTTTGAAGTGTTAAACCCTTGCTAAATGAAGTCAGACAAACACATATGTGCTTATCTCATTGTTTTATGAGGGTGGGTTTCAATGGCACCATAAAACAACATTTTGGCCTTGCAGTCCTATTTGATGGGAGGTTTAGGTCTGTTGCAATTAGTCAGAAGACGGCCTTCTACATATATGAGCTTAATGCACGCCACAAAGGGGAAGCGAGATCTGTGAATGCAATTGAAGAATTTTTTTATTGTAGTAAATTGAGTGCTAAGCCTCCCTAAGGAATTAACCTTAAAAATTGTGAATAAGTGTGGGTTTGTGGTAACCTTAATAAGTACACTGGGAAATGTACACCCACTAGAAGACGTCTGACATTAATGGCGGTAATGACTTGTTCCAGCTGACTTCAATTAAATAGGCAGCCTTACCTTGGCTCATTTCATGTTACAAATCTCATATCTTTCTTCATCATTAGCCATCCTGGGAATAAGTGCGATGATTGAAGTAACTCCACTTAAACCATTGTACGCTCTCTTAAGTTGCACCTGTAAGAAATGTAATAAAATGTGTAACTTAAGAACAATGAAAGTTGAAAGAAAGAGGGGAAATGCGGTGTTGTCATACGACAAAGAAAACTCATTACCCGGAATGTGCACCTCGAGCAGCCACTGGGAATTACAGGTTGGGGCAGCGAGACAAAGAAGTGCACAGGGACTTGAAGGAGTTGACGTGTTTCTTGCAGAGTCTATTAGTATGCAGATCTTATGTAGGGTAGTTCTACTCAATCTAGATGTTGGAGGTGATAAGTTTGTGACTATTTACCATTTTGCTTATACTTCTTGTCATTACAATGGTCAGGAGAGGTGACCACTCCTCTCTAAAGGGCAAAAGCAACTCTATTAAACCAGGCCTTATATAGTTGATCCTGCTGATTAAAAGCATACCTTTTTGTTATGCAGATTTGATCCTTATTTCTGGAGAAAAAGGACATTTATTCCATATGCAAAGGAACTGTTAAGTGCACCAAGGGTAGGTCCAAGCTACTTTGTGCACCTATAGTTCTCCTTTTGCTTCAACCTGCTCCTTCCTTCCTTCCTTCCTTCCTTCCTTCCATCAAGAAGGAGAGGAAGGGGCTGCCAGAGGAAGCGGGAGGAGCAAGGGTGCACAGAGTAGCTTAGGCCCACCCTTGGTGCACTTAACTGCTCATTTGCAGATGGGTTAAGAGTAAAAAAAATAAATCTCTAGAATGAAGCAATCGATTTGCATAACAAACGTATTCTTTCAATCAGCCGTATAACAAGGCATTGAGCAAATATGGTTGACCCTGCTGACAGATGTTCTTAAGATCCCACAGTGTGTGCCTTTAAAATATGAAATGACGTGCATATTTTTCACTTTTGGCTAGCATATGGAAATGATCAGATTCTGCTGTGGAGATGTCTCTGACCACACAGTGAATTTTTAATTTCATAGAAAATGAGCCGCAAATATTCACTTTTGAGACAATGAGTTATGGAGATAGCACGCTATACCTCTTTATTATATGAATCAGTGGCACTCATCCAACAATCTATGAAGTAAATGTTATTATATGCAGTTTCCTTAGCATTGCTGACCCCTAATTATATGCACATTCTCACCTTTTTATTTTATCCCCAAAATCAACTTCTCATCCCCCAGTTTCACCTAGGACTGGGAAGAATCTCCCACAACCACTTCTGGCTTCATCTCCATCTCCATCTCTTTCTCTCTTTCTCTCTTTCTCTCTTTCTCTCTTTCTCTCTTTCTCTCTTTCTCTCTTTCTCTCTTTCTCTCTTTCTCTCTTTCTCTCTTTCTCTCTTTCTCTCTTTCTCTCTTTCTCTCTTTCTCTCTTTCTCTCGTCAAAAATATAAATGAAAGACACTTCTTCCTGCTGGATCCCGTTCTGGCCTTGGCTAAAATAACTGCCACAAAAACCTATGTGTGAACGTATCCTAACAGGTCACATTTTGAGATGTTCAAGTACAAAAGGATAGAATTTGTACTTGATGTTAGGATGCCATCCTGGACTGCTATGCATTGGAAGAACTTGGCGTTGGTGCCCCTTGTTTCTATATATTTTCATGTCCGACCATGATTTGTTATTCTGTTGAGCTATCTACTCACTTTGTCAGTAATACAATATTGTGAGTAGTTTTTGCCCACCCGTTGTGTTGTGCAATTTGTAACATCCCAGATGAGTTATATAATCAGGAATTGGTGGAAGGTTTGCTGATTCATTAGAACAAAGTCAAGTCATCAGCAGGAATGCATGAATTCACTGTAAAATAGTAAAACATTTTGCCAGGACTGCGGCAAAAAGGAATATTTAATATTAAAATATAACGGGTGGAATTGTGTTCTCATTGTCATTAGTTTTTAATTATCTAATTTCAAGGGAACCTTTTTAAGTATGTAAATGAGACCGCCAAACAGCTGTCAGTCGCCTTTTTCAGCTCCGTGTATCAAATAGCTGTGTTACTGAAACCATTCACATTGTTTTCATTGAACCCATCCAGATATGTGGGCTGTGTTGAAATAATACTACTAATGCAAACTCCAATTTGCATTGCATTTGCTTCAGAAAGGACAAGTGATAACATTGTTTATTCCATATTTTATTATGTGCTGGAAAGTTTTAGACAGATATTATTTAAAATTAAAAGAGGACATTAGGTGAAAAGAATCATAGTTGAAAACAAAATATATTTATTATACAATAGCCATTTAATGACCTGGAGTAAAGATGACTTTTATTTTGATTCTTAATTTTATATTTGTGTGTGTGTGTGTGTGTGTAATATATACAGTACAGACCAAAAGTTTGGACACACCTTCTCATTCAAAGAGTTTTCTTTATTTTCATGACTATGAAGGCATCAAAACTATGAATTAACACATGTGGAATTACACTCACCTAAATAATTATTAGGAACACCATACTAATACGGTGTTGGACCCCCTTTTGCCTTCAGAACTGCCTTAATTCTACGTGGCATTGATTCAACAAGGTGCTGATAGCATTCTTTAGAAATGTTGGCCCATATTAATAGGATAGCATCTTGCAGTTGATGGAGATTTGAGGGATGCACATCCAGGGCACGAAGCTCCCGTTCCACCACATCCCAAAGATGCTGTTTTGGGTTGAGATCTGGTGACTGTGGGGGCCATTTTAGTACAGTGAACTCATTGTCATGTTCAAGAAACCAATTTGAAATGATTGGAGCTTTGTGACATGGTGCATTATCCTGCTGGAAGTAGCCATCAGAGGATGGATACATGTTCTCATTCTGTTTACGACAAATTCGGACTCTACCATTTGAATGTCTCAACAGAAATCGAGAATCATCAGACCAGGCAACATTTTTCCAGTCTTCAACAGTCCAATTTTGGTGAGCTTGTGCAAATTGTAGCCTCTTTTTCCTATTTGTAGTGGAGATGAGTGGTACCCGGTGGGGTCTTCTGCTGTTGTTGTAGCCCATCCGCCTCAAGGTTGTGCGTGTTGTGGCTTCACAAATGCTTTGCTGCATACCTCGGTTGTAACGAGTGGTTATTTCAGTCAACGTTGCTCTTCTATCAGCTTGAATCAGTCGGCCCATTCTCCTCTGACCTCTAGCATCCACAAGGCATTTTTGCCCACAGGACTGCCGCATACTGGATGTTTTTCCCTTTTCACACCATTCTTTGTAAGCCCTAGAAATGGTTGTGCGTGAAAATCCCAGTAACTGATCAGATTGTGAAATACTCAGACCGCCTCGTCTGGCACCAACAACCATGCCACGCTCAAAATTGCTTAAATCGCCTTTCTTTCCCATTCTGACATTCAGTTTGGAGTTCAGGAGATTGTCTTGACCAGGAGCACCCCCCCTAAATGCATTGAAGCAACTGCCATGTGTGAATCTACAATTTTCATAGTCATGAAAATAAAGAAAACTCTTTGAATGAGAAGGTGTGTCCAAACTTTTGGTCTGTACTGTGTGTGTGTGTGTGTGTGTGTGTGTGTGTGTGTGTATGTATATATAAATTTTATTTTTTTACAAAAGTCCTCTACTCCATCATAATGAAAATCATAGTATATAGCTTTATTTTCAGATGTAGGTATGGTGCTTTTTGAAATTTGCTCTAAATCGGAGAGAATATTGTACTAATACTTCTATATCCAGGAATGCTAGAATCAGGATGTAGTCTCTATTTTATTAGGCATTAACCTGATATAAAGCAACTAGGCTTGAGCAAATCGAGCTTTGACTCATAGATCCGAAGCCGATTAGTTCGAAAACTTTGGTGTTAATGCTGTTAGAGATGAGTGAATTTCATATTTAAAAATTAGTTCACGCTTCGTTTACTGGTAAAAGCAGAATTGCATTATGGACTCCGCTACCACGGACCATAACGCAATTCTATGACGGAATGCATAACAAAATGCCTTTAGAGGCATTCCGTTATTCATTCCGTCATAATAGAAGTCTATGGCCTGCATAACGGATCCGTCCCGTTAGAGAGACTTCTATTATGATGGAATGAATAATGGAATGCCTCTAAAGGCATTTTGTTATGCATTCCGTCATAGAATTTTTTTTTTTAAATATGCAGATAGGAATACTGTAGTCATTCAGACAAAGTTTGGCTCCACTGAACCAACACACTTTAATGCTGTACGGAAACAGCATTAACACTGAAGTTTTTTAAAGAATCGACTATGGTCCGAAGGTCGATTTTAATTAAATCTTTAAAAAAAACATCACTCCGAGTTGACAGGCCTCTTTCCCATTATTATCCATGTGCATCTATTTTAAGATTGAAAAACAGCAGCCATGATTTTCCAACGATAGTGGCATACTTACCCACAGGCTGTCATATGCAACTCAGCTTCTTTAACATCAGGAGAGTTAAGTTGATAAACCAGACACACCCGATGAACAGGTGTGATGCTGTCTCTGGAGCCATCTTTATTTTTTTCAATTTTTGGACAATGCTTTAATCATCACTATCATACTGTAGTTTATCCCTCTATGCAATTAGTGTATTTGATATTCTAATCCAGTGCTATAAGGAGAGGAATAAATCAGTGAGACAGATATTACTCACCATATCCTAGGGAGGACATATAAACTCTTCTGGTGTGGCTCTGGGTAGATTCAAACCCAAGGCCCAATGAAGTAGTTGTTTGTGTGTCCTTGACTTTACTAGTTCATGGAGAATAGATATAAAGCATCCGTATAAGTGTTTTTCAATTTGTGCCAAGCACTGCTAAAAGCTTCTGGGCTGAACAATTTATCTTACAAGTCCAGCAGACTTCAAGATACACATGTATTTTTGAGAACTTGGCTGTACACGCATTCAAGTAACTATATTTCAAAAAAATCTAATGTCCTACCCATCAATCTATGGATAAAAGATGAATTGCATTAGTCTTTCACGCTCGCGTTTTGGCTTTCTGTTTGCGAGATCCGTTTGCATTCTGATTGGAAAAGGATCCGCTCAGAATGCATCAGTTCAGTCTCCATTCCGCTTTGGAGACCGACACCAAAACGCTGCTTGCTGCATTTTGGTGTCTGTCTGATGAAACTGAGCCAAGCGTTTTCACGAACACAATCTGGCACAATAGAAAACTGATCCGTCCTCCATTGACTTTCAATGGTGTTTAAGACTGATCCGTCTTGGCTATGTTAAAGATAATACAAACGGATCCTCACAAAATGCGAGTGTGAAAGTAGCCTTAGATAACCTTACTTCAGAATTGCCATGAGAGAAACATGTAAGCTACAGTCTGCATGCAGACTTATGGAAAACTCAGTATGGATTCCATTTAGTAAGTCAAATAACCGCTTGAAAATCACATTAGAAAACTGTAACCTAAGGACTCCTTTACACCTGTGTAAGAACATATGGATCAAGAATGGATGCAAAATACGGATCACTTTTTTTTATTTATTCAAATCCATACACTATGCAAATATGGCTCATAGGTTTTTCAAATCCATTAGAACATGTTGCAGATTGGCAAGGGTGCAGCGAGTCGGACCCCTCCACCAATCAGCTGTTTGAAGAGGCTACAACACTTTGAGCACTGTGGCCTCCTCACAGCTTACCGAGCACAGTACCATGCAGTACATTATATAGTGGTTGTGCCTGGTATTGTAGCTCAGGACCATTCACTTGAATGGGACTGAACAGTGACTAGGCCATGTGACCAATAAATGTGATGTCGGTGGCCTCGGACCCCCCCCCCCTCCTGATTTGATATTGATGACCTCCTGAAGACAGGTCATTGATATCAAACTACTAGAAAACCCCTTCTCTGCTGAGAGAGGATCAATTAAATTTACAGGCCCAAAATCCAAGGCTGTACCACTGAGAGATTCTGATGAAATCAGTCAGTTCTTATTTCAGTCAGGGTCAGTGTGGTTATTGAGGGATTATGTGGATTCAAATAACCGTAATAGCAATATATGCATCTAAGCTCACTTGAAAAGTGGCAAATATCAATGAGTATTTATGGGTGAACATTGACGTCACTGGAGATTTGAATCCATAATGTCACTGTCTGACAGAAATGAGGAAACTATCTCTAAACCCATCTCTCAGCATAGCCATAATATTCTTAAGAAAGCTTTTTTTATATATTTATATTATGTACAGGCCTTTATTTTGGTAGGCCTCCTCTAACTTGTGTTGTATAGCATAGTGGTTTTGTAACCGTTTTATTAAAATAATTATTTTTTTTTATATTCTAGTAAAATAATGTTTAAAAATGTAGTCTTCGTTCACATCTGTTTTCGGCACTCTGTATTTCTTCTCTGTCGATGGAGCATAAAAACAAGCCAGAGATGGATCCATCAAATGTTGGACATTGATGACTATAAAGAGGTTTATCAGGTTTTCATCATAGTTTGATAAGTTAAAGTGGCTGTGTCACTTCAGAAAATAGCATTTATCATATAGAGGAAGTTAATACAAGGCACTTACTAATGTATTGTGATTGTTCATATTGCCTCCTTTGTTGGCTTGATCCATTTTTCCATCACATTATACACTGCTCATATCCAGGGTTAACGACCACCCTGCAATCCAGCAATGGTGGCCATGCTTGCACACTATGAAAAAGTGCATGCCTGTGGAGATTCCCATGGTAGTGGCCACCATAGAGGCCAGCACCCTTTCCTATAGTTTGCAAACACAGCCATCACTGCTGGATTAAAGGGTGGTCATAACCATGGAAACGAGCAGTGTATAATGTGATGGAAAAATGAATCCAGCCAGCAAAGGAACATGGACAATCACCTAAGTGCCTTGTGTTTAACTTTATCTACATAATAAATACCACTTGCTGAAGTCACAAAATCCCTCTAAGTGTACTTTCACACTTGGGTTGCTGGATTCCGGCAAGCAGTTCCGTCGCCGGATCTATTCGGCAATCTGTATGCAAACGGACCGCATTTGTAGAAGGATCGGGATGCGGATCCGTCTAAAAAATGCATTGCAATACCAAATCCGTCTCTCTGGTTGTCATCTGGAAAAACCGATCCGGTATTTAGCTTTTTCACATTTTTAAAGGTCTGCGCAGACCGCAAAACCGGATCCGTTTTGCCAAAACACTTGGGGCTGGATCCGGCATTAATGAAATTCAATGTAAAATAATGCCGCATCCGGTATTCCAGCAAGTGTTCCGGAATTTTGGACACAGAAAATACAGAAAATTTCTCCATCCAGAAACCGTACAGTGACTGAACTGAAGACATCCTGATGCATACTGAACGTATTGCTCTCCATTCAGAATGCATTAGGATAAAACTGAACTTTTTTTTTTTTTCGGGTATTGAGCCCCTAGGACGGAACTCAATACCGAAAAAGTTTAACGCAAGTGTGAAAGTACCCTTACTGAAAAAGATTAATGCATGCTGCAGTATATTGTCTGGCATTTTTAACAAAATCTGAAGCTCCATTAGATGTTGACAATGCTTTGTGCCTACCTTTTTAGAATTAATAAAGTACTTTATCTACTATGTCATCAGAAAAACAAGTGCCTTTTTTGTTAGCAAGGCGATAACAGTCTTGTCTGCAATGAGCAAGTAAGCAGCTGGACAGACACATTCCCGTTCCAACCAGGGACAAAGTATTTCCTCCGGGCCTTACTAGCTTCATTCCTCAGGAAGCCACATTCATTCATACATAGTAAGACTTTCCTCCTAAAGATGAAGACACCCGGCTTTCATCTGGCTAATTCAAGAAAATTGTGGTTAAGCTACATCATGTGGTTTTAACAAGAAGAGTGTAGTATAAGAGTCATACAGTCCATTTAGTAGATGCTCTGCTTGGGATTAATGATCTGTTAGCCAGTAGAAGTCTTTGAATTATCTTGCAATTGGAACTATACGAAGATACACAAATCATTAATATGTGGTTATAAAACATACGGTTTGCCTTGGGCCATTATAACTACAGTTCAAGTGGTTCTATGGAATTTTTATATTGATGACCTATCCTCAGGAGATCTTCAGAGGTCTTACTCCTTGCAGTCCCACCAATCAGTTGATCTGCTGTAGCCCTGATCAGTGATAAGCAGGGGGGAAAATTAGCGATAAGAAAATTTGCGATCAACACTACTCCTAAAGTCAAAGATATTGCAGCCTTCTCATTGGCCCACAAGCACGAAGCAGTGAGGGATCATGGGTACTGATGAAAAAAATCTAGAATATTTACGATTACGAAGATATAGCACTATATTCTAGATATTTGTAAATTCTCGAAGTGCCTATATTCGCGTAAAAAATTTGTGATTCGAATATTCGCACTCAACACTAGCCCTGATGCCAGAAATAGAGCTGGGTAGTTTCAGTGGCTACCTGCTATGTCTCAAGTTAAACCCCACCTATCTTCTATGATGACCAATTCCTCAAGAAGTCATCAATGTAACAATCTCAGAACATTGTTTTCTAATCTGTTTTTTATTTTCTGATTGCAGATTTTTTTTAATTCTATTTTTTTTTAACATGATTTTGTGGGCAGCCATCTTGTCT
The DNA here is from genome assembly GCF_905171765.1 of Bufo bufo. NCBI lineage: Eukaryota > Metazoa > Chordata > Amphibia > Anura > Bufonidae > Bufo > Bufo bufo. The sequence goes on along the minus strand of NC_053389.1, from coordinate 463,115,581 downwards.
GAGATGTTCGTAACAGCATTTAGGAAGCATTGAGAAAATTGCTTTACGGCAGCCTCATGATCAATGGACAGGAGGGACCTCATTGACTTCTATGGGAGAGTTTTCTAGGCATGCTCTGTGACCAGTGCAGAGGTCATTGTACAAGGAAAGAATAGATAAGCTTTGACAATCACCTATTGTGAATGGTGGATCCTGTCTTATCTATACACAGAGGTGAATTAATTACAGTCAGGATTAGTATGATAAGCAAATAACTGCAGTAAAATGACCTGTATAGACCAAAAAGTGATGCCTATTATTAGGCCTAGTGGCCATTGCAAAAACTGCAGGATTTTATGGTTTTTGTTTAACTATATATATATATATATATTGACATTAAAAATAACATCAAAAATTCTTTATAAATGTTAAACATAAAAATGTGATTTAAACAAAAGGTCATTTTCTGATGATCCATTCCCTTTAAGGATTCAGAAATGATAATGAGCAATTATTGTACATATGATATAAAATGTACGTAAAGCAGGGACAGAGATCCAACTGTAAAATCTAGATGCCAAATTAGAATAACTCGGACATAAGAATTTTCATCGTTGTGCGCAAAAAGCAATTCAAAAAGTTGTTTGCCAATTGCTAATTTCTAGGCCTCTCTCCTATGAGTAAGCAATTTTCTTTTTTTTTTTACATTTTTATTTTTTTCAAGTTTGATATATTTTATAAAAAAAATTAAATGTGTGAGAAAATCGGCAATGTTTTCCATGGCAACTCAGCCAAGTGTTCTGTTACTTTATAAGCTAATGTTTTCAATAACTCTCTTTGTGTTCTACTATATTAACTGACAGTGATTTTCTGTTTTCTTTTAGACTTGGATTATCACATGTATTTATCTTCAACTGTTTTTTGTATGCTTTGGAAGTCCCTGCACAAATCCTCTGACTGATGCTGTGCATGATATTGAAAAACTGGTAAGACTCGTAAGGTTCTATCTTTGTTGATGGCTATGTAGTATACATACCTTATTTAATTTTTACATTAACCATGTGATAACTAGGGATGAGCAAATCGGCTTCGGATGCTTCATCCGAAGACCTATTCGCATAAAACTTTGTTAGAATACTGTACGGAGCTAGCGCTCCATACAGTATTAGAATGTATTGGCTCAGATGAGCCGAAGTTATTACTTTGCAAAGTATCGTGAGATTTCAGGTAATAACTTCAGAAATGAATTTCTACTTTAAAAAACCTTGGTACAGAACTTGAGTTCGGTTCCAGGTGGAACCTTGGAACTGAACCAAGTTTGGTACAAAGGTTTTTTTACAGTAGAAATTAATTTACGAAGTTATTACTTCAGAAAGTCATTGGAGCCAATACATTCTAATACTGTACGGAGCTCCCGTAATACTGTACGGATAACCCCTTTAATTGCATGTAAGCATTAGCTTTAAAAGGTTGTTTCACCACAGACAACCTATTTAATCTGATATCTGCCACAGCACTCATCTGATAACTGTGGGTCCCGTTCTTGTGACATATAGATGGCTGCTCAGGAATAATCTTCTGCACTGGCCCATAGAGTCTTGAGTGGTATACCCCTTTATGATGTCTATATGCCCTAATAGGACAGATGAGACAACCCCCCTTAACTGTTTTAGATTGGAGTCACAAAGAATAGCTCATGTTACTTTTTATACCACTGTCAAACTACAGTACCTAGACTTTCTCTTGGTGTTGTCAAATTTGGACATTTCTTCACCATGACCTTTTCTCTAGGTCTTTCTATCTAGTCAAAGCAAAATGTATATGAATGGAATTTCAGAAGCTGTAAAAAATACATAAGTGTATGTCCTGAGGGCCAGCAGGCTACACTGGTTTGAACAAACAAGAACATCAGAGACTATACAAACCTTCTCATGTTAAACCACACAAAAATACAAATAATGTTGCATTAAACATTATTCACATATAATTTTTTCCCATAACATTTCTTTAATAACTTTTTGTATCTGAACAGCTTTTGTAAGTAAAGTAAATTTCATGTAAAATATAGTAGACACTAATGGGGTCATTTATCAAACTGATGTAAAGTAGAACTGGCTTTGTCACCCATAGCAACCAATCAAATTGCACCTTTCATTTTTGACAGCTCCTTTGGAAAATAAAACGTGGAATCTGATTGGTTGCTATGGGCAACTAAGCCAGTTCTACTTTACACCAGTTTAATAAATGATCCCATAAATGCTACCACTAGATTTGACTTCTAAATGTTCACAGCAAACCACTGTGTTTAAAAGAGATTGTCATGGTTAATGTAAAAAAAAAAAAAATGATACACACACACACACTCATTGACTCATTTGTTCTGCTAGATTTATTTCAAGCAGGCAGCTCAGGGTGGGTGTCCTTCCTCAGGGTTTTGGTCCTTTCTCAGGGCGATGTCCTTTCTGCTTTAGCTCTCCCCGTAACGGTCACAGCTTCCAAAAGAAAAATTGCCTGGTGGTGACCATTGAAAGATGTAGCTAAACATGTGCGTCCACCATAGCTAGTTTGACAGAGACATGTTGGAAAAGAACAAACAGCAGGTGGTGCTATACAAATAAATTTTTTTGAATAACTCGGTGGCTATAGTAAATTTGTAATTACATGCAAATACCAAATTATTCAAATTTAGCTGATGGTTTGAAAAGCATAGTGTTTTTTTGTTTTTTTTTTTGTGGGAGAGAGGAAATTAAGAGGAGAACTGAAATATGGAACAGCTTTAAGTTTTGCCAAAGGTCTTATAAGACCTTCATTGAAACCCAATGAAGACCTGCTCCATAGGTGTTAGAACACATAGCATCAGATAAGAATATACAGGTGAAATTCGAAAAATTAGAATATCGTGCAAAGTCCATTTATTTCAGTAATGCAACTTAAATGGTGAAACTAATATATGAGAGAGACTCATTATATGCAAAGCGAGATATTTAAAGCCTTTATTTGTTATAATTTGGATGATTATGGCTTACAGCTTATGAAACCTCAAAGTCTACCCTTTGCTCAGGGGGTATGGATTAATTAGCTGACTAGAGTGTGACAATTTGAGCCTAGCATATTGAACCTTTTCACAAAATTCAAATTTTAAGCTGCATTAATCCAATTCCTTTTAATTTGCATTAGTAAAATAAATGGACTTTTGAACGATATTCAAATTTTTCGAGTTTCACCTGTATATAAGTTAATTATAAAGAAATTATGTAATCATGTATCTGCCTATGTAATATAAATATATGTATGTATATATATATATATATGTCCAGAAAAACGGGTGGCACTCCAAGAGGTAAAAGAAAGAAAGTGAACCTTTATTCACCCAGGTGTGTGTGTATATATATATATATATATATATATATATATATATATATATATATATACTGCTCAAAAAAATAAAGGGAACACTTAAACAATACAATGTAACTCCAAGTCAATCACACTTCTGTGAAATCAAACTGTCCACTTAGGAAGCAACACTGAGTGACAATCAATTTCACATGCTGTTGTGCAAATGGGATAGACAACAGGTGGAAATTATAGGCAATTAGCAAGACACCCCCAATAAAGGAGTGGTTCTGCAGGTGGTAACCACAGACAACTTCTCAGTTCCTATGCTTCCTGGCTGATGTTTTGGTCACTTTTGAATGCTGGCGGTGCTTTCACTCTAGTGGTAGCATGAGACTGAGTCTACAACCCACACAAGTGGCTCAGGTAGTGCAGCTTATCCAGGATGGCACATCAATGCGAGCTGTGGCAAGAAGGTTTGCTGTGTCTGTCAGCGTAGTGTCCAGAGCATGGAGGCGCTACCAGGAGACAGGCCAGTACATCAGGAGACGTGGAGGAGGCCGTAGGAGGGCAACTACCCAGCAGCAGGACCGCTACCTCCGCCTTTGTGCAAGGAGGAACAGGAGGAGCACTGCCAGAGCCCTGCAAAATGACCTCCAGCAGGCCACAAATGTGCATGTGTCTGCTCAAACGGTCAGAAACTGACTCCATGAGGGTGATATGAGGGCCCGACGTCCACAGGTGGGGGTTGAGCTTACAGCCCAACACCGTGCAGGACGTTTGGCATTTGCCAGAGAACACTAAGATTGGCAAATTCGCCACTGATGCCCTGTGCTCTTCCCAGATGAAAGCAGGTTCACACTGAGCACATGTGACAGACGTGACAGAATCTGGAGACGCCGTGGAGAACGTTCTGCTGCCTGCAATATCCTCCAGCATGACCGGTTTGGCATTGGGTCAGTAATGGTGTGGGGTGGTATTTCTTTGGAGGGCCGCACAGCCCTCCATGTACTCGCCAGAGGTAGCCTGACTGCCATTAGGTACCGAGATAAGATCCTCAGACCCATTGTGAGACCATATGCTGGTGCGGTTGGCCCTGGGTTCCTCCTAATGCAAGACAATGCTAGACCTCATGTGGCTGGAGTGTGTCAGCAGTTCCTGCAAGACGAAGGCATTGATGCTATGGACTGGCCTGCCCGTTCCCCAGACCTGAATCCAATTGAGCACATCTGGGACATCATGTCTCGCTCTATCCACCAACGTCACGTTGCACCACACACTGGCCAGGAGTTGGCAGATGCTTTAGTCCAGGTCTGGGAGGAGATCGCTCAGGAGACTGTCCGCCACCTCGTCAGGAGCATGCACAGGCGTTGTAGGGAGGTCATACAGGCACGTGGAGGCCACACACACTACTGAGCCTCATTTTGACTTGTTTTAACCACTTAAGGACCACAGGTTTATACCCCCCTAAAGACCAGGCCCTTTTTTACAAATCGGCACTCCACAACTTTAGCGGTTTATTGCTCGATCATGCAACTTACCACCCAAATGAATTTTACCTCCTTTTCTTCTCACTAATAGAGCTTTCATTTGGTGGTATTTCATTGCTGCTGACATTTTTTACTTTTTTTGTTATTAATCGAAATTTAACGATTTTTTTGCAAAAAAATGACTTTTCACTTTCAGTTGCAAAATTTTGCAAAAAAAACGACATCCATATATAAATTTTTCTCTAAATTTATTGTTCTACATGTCTTTGATAAAAAAAAAATGTTTGGGTAAAAAAAAAAATGGTTTGGGTAAAAGTTATAGCGTTTACAAACTATGGTACAAAAATGTGAATTTCCGCTTTTTGAAGCAGCTCTGACTTTCTGAGCACCTGTCATGTTTCCTGAGGTTCTACAATGCCCAGACAGTACAAACACCCCACAAATGACCCCATTTCGGAAAGTACACACCCTAAGGTATTCGCTGATGGGCATAGTGAGTTCATAGAACTTTTTTTTTTTTTTGTCACAAGTTAGCGGAAATTTTTTTTTTTTTTTTCATACAAAGTGTCATATTCCACTAACTTGTGACAAAAAATAAAAACTTCCATGAACTCACTATGCCCATCAGCGAATACCTTGGGGTGTCTTCTTTCCAAAATGGGGTCACTTGTGGGGTAGTTATACTGCCCTGGCATTCTAGGGGCCCTAGTGTGTGGTAAGGAGTTTGAAATCAAATTCTGTAAAAAATGACCAGTGAAATCCGAAAGGTGCTCTTTGGAATATGGGCCCCTTTGCCCACCTAGGCTGCAAAAAAGTGCCACACGTGGTATCGCCGTACTCAGGAGAAGTTGGGGAATGTGTTTTGGGGTGTCATTTTACATATACCCATGCTGGGTGAGATAAATATCTTGGTCAAATGCCAACTTTGTATAAAAAAAAATGGGAAAAGTTGTCTTTTGCCAAGATATTTCTCTCACCCAGCATGGGTATATGTAAAATGACACCCCAAAACACATTCCCCAACTTCTCCTGAGTACGGAGATACCAGATGTGTGACACTTTTTTGCAGCCTAGGTGGGCAAAGGGGCCCATATTCCAAAGAGCACCTTTCGGATTTCACTGGTCATTTTTTACACATTTTGATTTCAAACTTCTTACCACACATTTGGGCCCCTAGAATGCCAGGGCAGTATAACTACCCCACAAGTGACCCCATTTTGGAAAGAAGACACCCCCAGGTATTTCGTGATGGGCATAGTGAGTTCATGGAAGTTTTTATTTTTTGTCACAAGTTAGTGGAATATGAGACTTTGTAAGGAAAAAAAAATAATCATCATTTTCCGCTAACTTGTGACAAAAAATATAAAATTCTAGGAACTCGCCATGCCCCTCACGGAATACCTTGGGGTGTCTTCTTTCCAAAATGGGGTCACTTGTGGGGTAGTTATACTGCCCTGGCATTTTCCAGGGGCCCTAATGTGTGGTAAGTAGGTAAATGACCTGTGAAATCCTAAAGGTGCTCTTTGGAATGTGGGCCCCTTTTCCCACCTAGGCTGCAAAAAAGTGTCACACATGTGGTATCGCCGTACTCAGGAGAAGTTGGGGAATGTGTTTTGGGGTGTCTTTTTACATATACTCATGCTGGGTGAGAGAAATATCTTGGCAAAAGACAACTTTTCCCATTTTTTTTTTATACAAAGTTGGCATTTGACCAAGATATTTATCTCACCCAGCATGGGTATATGTAAAATGACACCCCAAAACACATTGCCCAACTTCTTCTGAGTACGGCGATACCAGATGTGTGACACTTTTTTGCAGCCTAGATGCGCAAAGGGGCCCACATTCCTTTTATGAGGGCATTTTTAGACATTTAATTCCCAGACTTCTTCTCACGCTTTAGGGCCCCTAGAATGCCAGGGCAGTATAAATACCCCACATGTGACCCCATTTTGGAAAGAAGACACCCCAAGGTATTCAATGAGGGGCATGGCGAGTTCATAGAATTTTTTTTTTTTTTGGCACAAGTTAGCGGAAATTGATTTTATTCATTTTTTTCTCACAGTCTCCCTTTCCGCTAACTTGGGACAAAAATTTCAATCGTTCATGGACTCAATATGCCCCTCACGTAATACCTTGCGGTGTCTTCTTTCCGAAATGGGGTCACATGTGGGGTATTTATACTGCCCTGGCATTCTAGGGGCCCTAAAGCGTGAGAAGAAGTCTGGAATATAAATCTCTACAAAATTTTACGCATTTGGATTCCGTGAGGGGTATGGTGAGTTCATGTGAGATTTTATTTTTTGACACAAGTTAGTGGAATATGAGACTTTGTAAGAAAAAAAAAATAATTTCCGCTAACTTGGGCCAAAAAAATGTCTGAATGGAGCCTTACAGGGGGGTGATCAGGGAGTCTATATGGGGTGATCACCACAGTCATTGATCACGCCCCTGTAAGGCTCCATTCAGACGTCCGTATGCGTTTTGCGGATCTGATCCATCTATCAGTGGATCTGTAAAAATCATGCGGACATCTGAATGAGCTTTACAGGGGGGTTATCAGGGAGTCTATATGTGGTGATCACCACAGTCATTGATCACGCCCCTGTAAGGCTCCATTCAGACGTCCATATGCGTTTTGCGGATCCGATCCATCTATCAGTGGATCCGTAAAAATCATGCGGACGTCTGAATGGAGCTTTACAGGGGGGTGATCATTGACAGGGGGTAATCAATGACAGGGGGGTGATCAGGGAGTCTATATGGGGTGATCACCACAGTCATTGATCACGCCCCTGTAAGGCTCCATTCAGACTTCCGTATGCGTTTTGCGGATCCGATCCATCTATCAGTGGATCCGTAAAAAATCATGCGGACGTCTGAATGGGGCTTTTACAGGGGGGTGATCAATGACAGGGGGGGTGATCAGGGACTCTATATGGGGTGATCACCACAGTCATTGATCACGCCCCTGTAAGGCTCCATTCAGACGTCCGTATGCGTTTTGCGGATCCGATCCATCTATCAGTGGATCCGTAAAAATCATGCGGACGTCTGAATAGAGCTTTACAGGGGGGTAATCAATGACAGGGGGGTAATCAATGACAGGGGGGTGATCAGGGAGTCTATATGGGGTGGTCAAGGGTGAATAAGGGGTTAATAAGTGACAGGGGGGGGTGTAGTGTAGTGGTGCTTGGTGCAACATATTACTGAGCTACCTGTGTCCTCTGGTGGTCGATCCAAACAAAGGGGACCACCAGAGGACCAGGTAGCAGGTATATTAGACGCTGTTATCAAAACAGCGTCTGATATACCTTTCAGGGGTTAAAAAAATCACATCTCCAGCATGCCAGCGAACGATCGCCGCTGGCAGGCTGGAGATCCACTCTCTCACCTTCCGTTCCTGTGAGCGCGCGCGCCTGTGTGCGCGCGTTCACAGGAAATCTCGGCTCACGCGAGATGACGCCAATCGGCGTTAGCGTAGCCTGGGGGAGCCGCCGCGATGACGCCTTTCGGCGTTACAGTTGCGGCAAGTGGTTAAGGACATTACATCAAAGTTGGATCAGCCTGTAGTGTGTTTTTCCACTTTAATTTTGAGTGTGACTCCAAATCCAGACATCCATGGGTTAAAAAATTTGATTTCCATTTTTTTATTTTTGTGTGATTTTGTTGTCAGCACATTCAACTATGTAAAGAACAAAGTATTTCAGAAGAATATTTAATTAATTCAGATCTAGGATGTGTTATTTTTGTGTTCCCTTTATTTTTTTGAGATGTATGTATGTATATATGTGTATGTATGTATGTGTATATACAGTACAGACCAAAAGTTTGGACACACCTTCTCATTCAAAGAGTTTTCTTTATTTTCATGACTATGAAGGCATCAAAACTATGAATTAACACATGTGGAATTATATACATAACAAACAAGTGTGAAACAACTGAAAATATGTCATATTCTAGGTCCTTCAAAGTAGCCACCTCTTGCTTTGATTACTGCTTTGCACACTCTTGGCATTCTCTTGATGAGCTTCAAGAGGTAGTCCCCTGAAATGGTCTTCCAACAGTCTTGAAGGAGTTCCCAGAGATGCTTAGCACTTGTTGGCCCTTTTGCCTTCACTCTGCGGTCCAGCTCACCCCAAACCATCTCGATTGGGTTCAGGTCTGGTGACTGTGGAGGCCAGGTCATCTGGCGCAGCACCCCATCACTCTCCTTCATGGTCAAATAGCCCTTACTTTCAAAGTTTTCCCAACTTTTCGGCTGACTGACTGACCTTCATTTCTTAAAGTAATGATGGCCACTCGTTTTTCTTTACTTAGCTGCTTTTTTCTTGCCATAATACAAATTCTAACAGTCTATTCAGTAGGACTATCAGCTGTGTATCCACCTGACTTCTCCTCAACGCAACTGATGGTCCCAACCCCATTTATAAGGCAAGAAATCCCACTTATTAAACCTGACAGGGCACACCTGTGAAGTGAAAACCATTTCAGGGGACTACCTCTTGAAGCTCATCAAGAGAATGCCAAGAGTGTGCAAAGCAGTAATCAAAGCAAAAGGTGGCTACTTTGAAGAACCTAGAATATAACATATTTTCAGTTGTTTCACACTTGTTTGTTATGTATATAATTCCACATGTGTTAATTCATAGTTTTGATGCCTTCAGTGTGAATCTACAATTTTCATTGTCATGAAAATAAAGAAAACTCTTTGAATGAGAAGGTGTGTCCAAACTTTTGGTCTGTACGTGTGTGTATATATGTATGTGTGTGTGTATGTGTATGTGTGTATATATATATATATATATATATATATATACACACTCACCTAAAGATTTATTAGGAACACCATACTAATACGGTGTTGGACCCCCTTTTGCCTTCAGAATGCCTTAATTCTACGTGGCATTGATTCAACAAGGTGCTGATAGCATCCTTTAGAAATGTTGGCACATATTGATAGGATAGCATCTTGCAATTGATGGAGATTTGAGGGATGCACATCCAGGGCACGAAGCTCCCGTTCCACCACATCCCAAAGATACTCTATTGGGTTGAGATCTGGTGACTGTGGGGGCCATTTTAATACAGTGAACTCATTGTCATGTTCAAGAAACCAATTTGAGCTTTGAGCTTTGTGACATGGTGCATTATCCTGCTGGAAGTAGCCATCAGAGGATGGATACATGTTCTCATTCTGTTTACGCCAAATTCGGACTCTACCATTTGAATGTCTCAACACAAATCGAGACTCACCAGACCAGGCAACATTTTTCCAGTCTTCAACAGTCCAATTTTGGTGAGCTTGTGCAAATTGTAGCCTCTTTTTCCTATTTGTAGTGGAGATGAGTGGTACCCGGTGGGGTCTTCTGCTGTTGTAGCCCATCCGCCTCAAGGTTGTGCGTGTTGTGGCTTCACAAATGCTTTGCTGCATACCTCGGTTGTAACAAGTGGTTATTTCAGTCAACGTTGCTCTTCTATCAGCTTGAATCAGTCGGCCCATTCTCCTCTGACCTCTAGCATCCACAAGGCATTTTTGCCCACAGGACTGCCGCATACTGGATGTTTTTCCCTTTTCACACCATTCTTTGTAAACCCTAGAAATGGTTGTGTGTGAAAATCCCAGTAACTGAGCAGATTGTGAAATACTCAGACCGGCCCGTCTGGCACCAACAACCATGCCACGCTCAAAATTGCTTAAATCACCTTTCTTTCTCATTCTGACATTCAGTTTGGAGTTCAGGAGAATGTCTTGACCAGGACCACACCCCTAAATGCATTGAAGCAACTGCCATGCGATTGGTTGACTAGATAATTGCATTAATGAGAAATAGAACAGGTGTTCCTAATAATTTTTTAGGTGAGTGTATATAGATAGATGGAGATATATATGTATCTCTGTCCTACAAAATGTATAGCGTAAAGCAGAAAACATATAGCTGGCTTCTAAATGCTGGATGTAGTTTCTTTCATTTTCTGGCTCCTTTTCATATTGTTTGATTAAAATTGATATCTTTAGAAACACATTTTCCATATCTAGGGATTTACCAAGAATAATTTCCATGTGTTTGTACATGATGTACATGATGTAATTTGATATGCTTGCACTCTACATAGTTCTGAAAAGGAGATTTATGGACTAAACTACCCTTGACTTATTTTGTGACTGTTTGTGACTTACTTTGACTAGAACAAAATTGTTACAGCACAAATGTTCTCTTTTTTACTTTTTGTGGTAGAAACAGATGTGTCCTGATTATATTCATCACAGGTGCTGCAGTTTTTACATTATTTTATTGCTACATTAATGTCCCTGCTTATTGGTACTGTTTTTACAGATATTCAGATGCACTGTGTGTGCATATTTTCTTTGTAGCCTGGATTTTTGGCACTGGTTTGTTCCTTACGTTATAATGCTATGACTCCATGGTGCACTTGCAGCTTGTCAAGTTGTAAATCATGTTCCTTTTCATTGCTAAAATTTATCTACATTCAATGAATAATATATTGGACATTTGTTGCAAACAGTTGGTCTTCCAAAATTTGTATGACTAATTTAGCAGCATTTTAATATGTCATGTATAATATATGTACCTATTCATGCATCCACTATATATAGTGTGACTTGGTTTACATTAACCATAACCATCATGCTGTGGAAAAAAGTTGTTCATCCATTCTGTCATGACAGGTATTACTAATGTGTTGTTAGTCTTACTATGAATACCATGGTGTCAACATCAAGATATCAGTACCAATATATCAAGCTTAATGTGAAAGTATGTGTTTAAACACATCAAAACTGTCTGTTCCTCTGAAATGCAGAAAGGTATGACATTGGTCTGTAGTGTGCTAGCAGTTGTTAGGTACTTTGTTGTGGGAACGATATGGGAAATAAAATGTGAGGTGTCTTCATGGTTCTTTCAACATTTAGTGGAACACATGTGTGAAGAGTGGGGGTTGTTTTTTAAAAGTTCATTCATGATCATTTTTTTTTTTTAAATCCTAGGAAAATCCAAGTCAATATGGGCAAAGATACATAGAAATACTTGGTCATTTGGAGAAGCTCACTCTTGTAGTGTAGTAATCATACTGTTTTAATAAACATGGTTTTTCCAGTTGGAACTTGGCTGTTTGTGATTGAAGACCTGGTGCTAGCTTTATATAGTTGTGATGCTTTCATCCTGTGTCCTCTTCCATTGCATCCATCAAAGGGCATTCAGTTCAGTAAAGATTAGGCAAATCAACGAGACATTTTATATATTTTAAAGTACACATACAAATAAGGTGGCAGTTATGTGTGTTTTTTTTTTTTTTTTTCAACTTTAATCAATAAAACTTTACAGATTTTAAAATATTTCTAATGGCAATACCAGGTTTTACTTCAAATTCACAAACCTGGTAGAAGCAGTCAATTTATAAAAATATTTGCATACATGATCCTGATTTTTAAATAGTCAAGGAAGATTATAATCATGACCACGTTAAATAAAACGGCACTCCAATTTAAGTTGTTCAAACATAGTAAACTTATCATGGTTAAAGGGGTTGTCTGGGCTTTTTCTATTGATGACCTATCCTCTGTATAGATCATCAATATCAGATTGGCGGGGGTCCGGCACCCCTGCAGTTTAGCTGTATATGGAGATGACGTGCGCAGAGTGCACATGCCATCTCCCTTCTCTCTTCCTGTCCTCTGCCGTCCCATAGACATACAGTAGTGAGAAGGGAGACGGTACGCGTGCACTGCGCATGCCGTCTCTACATACAACTGACCAACGGGGGTGACGGGTGTAGGTCTCCCACCGATTTGATAATGATGGCCTATCCTCAGGATAGGTCATCAATAGGAAAAGCCCGGACAACCTCTTTAAAGCTGCCAATTTGGGCAGGATTGTCTGACCATCCAGTGTGTATGGGGTTTTTGAACTCATCCTGAAGGCAGATATCTGGGTGAGATAATGATCAGGTTATTTGACTTCAACATGACCGGTCCTTTTTTTTTTTCTCAGGAAAGTGAGCCATGGCCAAAGGAGTCTCCTTTCTCTCTTCCAACTGTTCAGAAAGACAAGCCAAATGGATATCTGTATGAAGGGGGGGGGGGGACATCAGAAACGAAAACTGTCGGTCACTTTTTCAGCTTACCTGACCATCCCAAGAAGGAATTATAATATGAAAGGGAAAGGTCTCTGTTTATAAAGAACAATATATATTTTTTGTTCATTTATAAGTTTAAATCCTCTATAAACGATCACACAGCAGTGATGAAGTCATAGTTACCAAAAGGTAACACAGATTTCTAGTAAATTGATGTGCTACATTCTCAGAAGTATTTGCTTAGGATTCTAAATGGCTTCCTCCACTTTGTATAGATGACAGTAGAACTGTGAGCATTGCGTCAGGACTTTTTTAAAACCTAGCTACTAAGAAGTCACCTGGCCATGAAAATCATTTGCCTTGTTTGGTGAATAAATATGGTTAGGGATGGTTTGTTTGCATCCACTCTACAAGCTTTGCCAGCTTCTTGAAAAAAAATTGCATTGCAAACACAAATTCATAATGAAGGTAGCTGAGCCAAAACCCTAATCCCGAAATTTGGCTCTCTTCTGTAACTGTCATGATTGCATTGTTGAATAACAGCTTTGTAATATGCTCAGTTGACATTGAGTACTAAAACAAACTTTTTTTTTTTTTTATCCACTACAAAATCTTATAAATCAATATACAGTAGTCGCCCATATTTGTCTATGAAATGTCTAGCACTGTAAGGTTATATGATTTAAAGGGTTTATGTAAAAAATGAAAATCGGACATCATATAGTACAATCTCTTTCTAACAAACCTAGAACCAACCCTATACCTCACATGGATCCAGAGCTCTCCCTATTAATTGTTCCAACTGCTCTGCTAGATGGTATCTCAAGGGACTTGTCCTTTCTGCTGCCGTTCTCTCCCTATCACAGCTCAGGGGGCAGCTTCCTCCCTGCAACTGTCACAGCTTCTAACAGTAGATAGGGCTGGTGACAGTTGAAGAATGATAGAGCATGTTCGTCCACCTCAGTGACTTGGACAGAGAAATTAAAAAAGAACAGCAGATGGCACTAAACATAGATTTTATTAAAGAAAGCTATTCTACATTTTAAAGTGTGAGCAATTTTAAAAGTATTGAAATTCAGGTGCTGGTTGGGAAACTTTTTTTTTTTTTTTTTTTTTTTTTTTTTTTTTGTTTTTTCACTGGGCAACCTCTTTAAGTTGATATCAATGTTAGAGTACTGTAGTTTTTTGCTCCAAAAAATGTTATTACACAATTGGGTATTGCCATAAATGTGTAAATCTCACCCAACTGTCATAAATATTACAGTTGTGAAGATGATTACAAACTGTAGCCAATTTTACATGTTTGCATCAGCTTTGAAAGCCAAAAACGAGACGAGAAGCCAAAACGAGAAGTAACTCCAAACCGCAAGTGTTGCAGAATCTTTCACTTTAAGGACATAGTTTTAAATTAGAGGGGCAAAGGTTTAAAAGTAATATCAGGAAGTATTACTTTACTGAGAGAGTAGTGGATGCATGGAATAGCCTTCCTGCAGAAGTGGTAGCTGCAAATACAGTGAAGGAGTTTAAGCATGCATGGGATAGGCATAAGGCCATCCTTCATATAAGATAAAGCCAGGGGCTATCCATAGTATTTAGTATATTGGGCAGACTAGATGGGCCAAATGGTTCTTATTTGCCAACACATTCTATGGTTTTGGCTTTCAAATACCAGTGGAAAACACTGGGCAAGATATTCTCATGTGAAGGGAGGTAAACTAGTGCAATTATTCAACAACTGCAAAAAGCTTTCTTTTGGTGGGAAGCAGGAGCTCTTTTGCCAGTAATAAATCTGCTCATTCTTTACTAGTCAATCAATATATCTAAGCTTCACTTCCCTACTATTTAACATCTGTGTGTACTTCACAACCCAATGATTGTGAATAGTTCAATTCGAGGTAGCCATATACATTAGATGAATCTTGGCTGAACCGCACGGTTTCAGTGGTGGACCTGATGACTATCTAATATGTATGGGATTGTTTCAACTCTTCCTCTCTATGCACACTTGGCTGAGCCAGGGTTGTATGGGGGTGGGTCAGGAGGAATATCTGTTAAATAACACCATCTATTGTGTATGGCTAGCCTAAGGAGGAAAAAACAGCTCTATTTCATGCTCAATTCATCTTGTGTTGGACCTTTCATAATTTGCAGATTCATACGCCTTTATCTCACCAAAGTGAAAACATCATTGCAGTTTTTACATGGCCATGATGTCCTCAACAGAGGCATTCCTGTCAGTAATATGAAAAGATGTATTCTTATAACTTTACAAGAACAATCCCGCTTGGGAGAGTGTAACACTATATGGCCCAGTGATTAATTTACATTTGTTATAGACCATGGTCATGCTTTCCTGCAAAGTCATTCTATTCTGTGCTTTGTTCAGCCTAAAATTTGACTAGGTAAAAATGGAATTCGATATGAATCACTTAACCTTGTAGCTTGACCTATTTGTTTTTTGACTTTAGGGCTAATTCTGTTGTGCATGATGAAAATATTTCCAATTGCAAATTGCTCTGCAATATGCTGGTGCTTGATTTGTGTAGGCAAGTGATAAGAACAAAGACAACCTGATGACCTTATGTAGATGCTGTATGGATGGTTATTCTTAGAAACAAGTAAGGCCAGATGTATGAGTGACACTTTTTTTTTTTTTCTTGTAATCCAATTAATTCTGGTCATATATAGAGGTAGACTAGCTATATTTAAAGGGGTTGTCTGGGTTCAGAGCTGAACCTGGGCAATCCCCATTTTCACCCAGGCAGCCCATCTGACTTGTGCATCGGAGCATTCATGCTCTGATGCTCTCCTTTTGCCCTGCGCTGAATTGCGCAGTGCAAAGGTATTTTGTGGAGTTCTGGTGACGTACGGTGCTCTCCTTAGGGCTGCCAGGTGGAGGCTGTAAAATGGCTAGGGCAGCGCTAAAGCCCGCCCATCAGAGCCGGTGATGTCACCGAACGCACTGCTGGGCGGAAGCCTCCGCCCGCCAGTGTATTATTGTAAATAAGAGCCCTTGCCCTGCACGATCCTGCGCAGGGCAAGGGAGACCATCGGAGCATGAACTGCTCTGATGCTCGTCAGGGGAACTGCCTTGGTGAAATTATGGGTATGTACGGGTTCAGCTCTGAACCCAGACCACCCCTTTAATGATCTTTAATAGTTTAAAATTATTGTAATTTGTTAAACATTTGATAGATATTAGGGAGATATAGATAGATAGATAGTGTTAAGCGAATCAAAGTTGACAAAGTGGAATTTGATCCGAATTTCAGGAAAAATTTAATTCATCACAAATCTGAATTTCCTGGCGAGTCGTGGTAACTAATCAGATTTCTTCTAAAATGGCTGCTACACATGTTACAAAGTCAAAGTAAGAATCCTTATAATGCCTTGCAGCTAGCCAATCAGCAGATATCAGTCACATCCCTATAAAAAGCCTCATCCTGCCTGTTTTTTGCCATTTTCCAGTGAACTGAGCATAGGGACAGATGTGACAAGTGCTAGACTTTATTTGAAAAACATTAGTTTTCAACAGTTCAGGGACAGCTTAGAGATAGGGAAGGGAGATACTAGGGAGACTTTATCCACACTATAGGAAGAGTGCAGGGGCCAATTGAACCGTGTAACGCTTGGCTTGAAGAGAAGCCATCCTATTACACCTTGCTGCACTAGTTGGGGTTAAAAAGCGTTCTAATACTACTGATTTTAGGTTGTTTGCTTTCTTTTATACTTAAGAAATTCCAGTAATCCTTGATTCTGTAATTGGGGTGAAATTGTGGTCTGATATTACTGATTTTGGGGTGTTCAAGTTCTTTTATACATAAGTAGTTCAATTAATCCTTGATTCTGTAATTGGGGTGAAATAGCAATCTGATACTACTGATTTTTGAACAGGTTCTGTAGATATCTATGTGGAATCAGCAGATGGTGTAAAAGGAGTGCACTCTTTCACTCTGTAGTAGAATCTTGGGCCACTACACGGTTAAGTCCTTTATACCTGACTCTAACATGACCTGTAAGGCTGAGTTCACACTTCAGTTATTTGGTCAGTTTTTTTGGTTAGTGTGAACATATTCTAAGAGTGATGTCACCTGCCTGTCAAGTTTCACTACCACAGTGGACTAGTTCTGAATGTTTCTGCAATGCACAGTGATGTACACCGATATACACACTCCTTGCAGCTGGCAAATAGCTGATTTTTAACATGCTTTGTCGGGAATTAATTTGGATCAAATCAAATTTTTGGGGGAAAATCCTTAACATTTTTTAAAACTTTGCTCATTTTTGATAGATGGATAGATAGAGATTTAGGTTGTCTACCTACTGCATTTCTGCTATATACACTGCGTGCAGAATTATTAGGCAAATGAGTATTTTGACCACATCATCCTCTTTATGCATGTTGTCTTACTCCAAGCTGTATAGGCTCGAAAGCCTACAACCAATTAAGCATATTAGGTGATGTGCCTCTCTGTAATGAGAAGGGGTGTGGTCTAATGACATCAACACCCTATATTAGGTGTGCATAATTATTAGGCAACTTCCTTTCCTTTGGCAAAATGGGTCAAAAGAAGGACTTGACAGGCTCAGAAAAGTCAAAAATAGTGAGATATCTTGCAGAGGGATGCAGCACTCTTAAAATTGCAAAGCTTCTGAAGCGTGATCATCGAACAATCAAGCGTTTCATTCAAAATAGTCAACAGGGTCGCAAGAAGCGTGTGGAAAAACCAAGGCGCAAAATAACTGCCCATGAACTGAGAAAAGTCAAGCGTGCAGCTGCCAAGATGCCACTTGCCACCAGTTTGGCCATATTTCAGAGCTGCAACATCACTGGAGTGCCCAAAAGCACAAGGTGTGCAATACTCAGAGACATGGCCAAGGTAAGAAAGGCTGAAAGACAACCACCACTGAACAAGACACAGAAGCTGAAACGTCAAGACTGGGCCAAGAAATATCTCAAGACTGATTTTTCTAAGGTTTTATGGACTGATGAAATGAGAGTGAGTCTTGATGGGCCAGATGGATGGGCCCGTGGCTGGATTGGTAAAGGGCAGAGAGCTCCAGTCCGACTCAGACGCCAGCAAGGTGGAGGTGGAGTACTGGTTTGGGCTGGTATCATCAAAGATGAGCTTGTGGGGCCTTTTCGGGTTGAGGATGGAGTCAAGCTCAACTCCCAGTCCTACTGCCAGTTTCTGGAAGACACCTTCTTCAAGCAGTGGTACAGGAAGAAGTCTGCATCCTTCAAGAAAAACATGATTTTCATGCAGGACAATGCTCCATCACACGCGTCCAAGTACTCCACAGCGTGGCTGGCAAGAAAAGGTATAAAAGAAGAAAATCTAATGACATGGCCTCCTTGTTCACCTGATCTGAACCCCATTGAGAACCTGTGGTCCATCATCAAATGTGAGATTTACAAGGAGGGAAAACAGTACACCTCTCTGAACAGTGTCTGGGAGGCTGTGGTTGCTGCTGCACGCAATGTTGATGGTGAACAGATCAAAACACTGACAGAATCCATGGATGGCAGGCTTTTGAGTGTCCTTGCAAAGAAAGGTGGCTATATTGGTCACTGATTTGTTTTTGTTTTGTTTTTGAATGTCAGAAATGTATATTTGTGAATGTTGAGATGTTATATTGGTTTCACTGGTAAAAATAAATAATTGAAATGGGTATATATTTGTTTTTTGTTAAGTTGCCTAATAATTATGCACAGTAATAGTCACCTGCACACACAGATATCACCCTAAAATAGCTAAAACTAAAAACAAACTAAAAACTACTTCCAAAAATATTCAGCTTTGATATTAATGAGTTTTTTGGGTTCATTGAGAACATGGTTGTTGTTCAATAATAAAATTAATCCTCAAAAATACAACTTGCCTAATAATTCTGCACTCCCTGTATGAATATGCAGAAGATAGAGTTTATTATATCTGTTCTCCATTCTGTTAAGACATTTTGGAGGATACTGACATGCAGTATAAACTTTATTTCTTAGGCATCCCACTACTTCTAATCTTGTATGGCTACTTTCACACTGGCGTTTTGGTTTCCGTTTCTGAGATCCGTTCAGGGATCTCATAAGCGGTCCAAAATGGATCAGTTTTGCCCTTGCATTCTGAATGGATAAGGATCCGCTCAGAATGCATCAGTTTGGCTCCGTTCCGCCTCCATTCCGCTTTTGATGCAGCGTTTTGGTGTCTGTCTGACGAAACTGATACGTCCTGACACCCAATGTAAGTCAATAGGGACGGATCTGTTTTCACTGACACAATATGGCACAATAGAAAATGGATCCTTCCCAAATTGACTGAATAGAAGAAGCACCAAAAGATGACATGATGACATTGATCTGCTTGATCTTGTCTGGCACTTGGCATGGAAGATTTATTGATTCCAGGGTCTAGTGATTCCACTGACATCTGCTGTTTGGTGACCCCCGCGCACATTAGATCCCACTGACAGTAGGCAAAGGCAAACCAAAAATATCACCTCAACACACATCACATTTGAAAAATAGTTAATGTGTTCCCACTAATTCAACCATTTTAAGCTTTTGTCAATGTAGAGTTTATATGACTGGATCAACTAGCCCTAACTGTTTCTATTTGTCATTGTCAGGTTGGAAATCTACCAAACGATTACATTATGCGCCTGAAACGTGTCCCAGCAAAGGATCATCTGGTAAGACTGTCTAGCTGTGTTGTAAATGCTGAGCAAAGTTCAGTTTAATGGGATTGAATGGTTTAGGTGCAGGTTGGGTGTTTACCTTGGAACACCCTTGACCTTTTCTTAGAAGCTCTTTGCTCTTGCTAACAAAAAGAAATGTGGGGTTCTGACTGGAGGTCTATGTCTATGATGATATTCTGTCTTGTCAGCTCATGGACAGCTGTTTCTTTGTTGAGTCAACCCCGAGTAAAGCTGTGTCTGTGCTTCCAACTTAGGGTATTTTCAACACCAATTGTGACAAGGGATTTTCTAAAGTAGACAACCCTCTCCTAAAAGCAGTTTACATAGATAAGACTGTATGAAATTCCAGTTCAGAATTATTAATTGTGGACAAGGCCTTTTGCAATGTGCGTGCTGTTGTTCACATGCACAATAACAATTATGAAATGCTTAACCATCTCTTTACTTGGAGCGGATATTTAAAATATAATCAATAATGTTAAATTTTATTGGGGACACATTTTTTGATACACAGTGAAACCTCCGAGATGTCCACCCAAAATTGCTTTGAAAAGTGATCTTCTAGGGCAGTAGTCTTATTAAAGAGGATGTCCTGTAAGTGTAATATGGGGGAAGGGACTGAAAATCTGTTACATTTAAGTCTGGTCTACATAAGAGAATGACCTTCTCAAAGAGATTACCTTTTGATTACATCGTAGTAGTTTTAATAGAATTTATAGAAGTACAAGAACATACCAATATATGATATTCTAAAAGCTGGCAAGCTTAGTCTTTAGTGTGCTGTTTGGATGTTGTGATCGCAAGGGTGGAAAATAGCATTAATTCTGCCAGCTCTGCATGTTACATACCATGCATACCAGCCAGTCAGAATAGCCTGCCAGCTCTACATTTTCTAATGACTTGTGGTAGTCATAACTAAAAATGCTAACATATTTTATTTCTATCAATCAAAATAGTGTAGCATCTTGATTATGAGAATACTCCTTCTGTTCTTTTGACTTGCCTAAACTGCCCATAGTCTAGCAATAAAATTGTTTCAGACCCTTTTTAGAAATCATATTGTTCAAACATAAAATAAAAGAAAGTTGTTGCACAATGGAAATACAGTTTATATCATAAACATCCGGTTCTCTGAATGAAGCCAGCAGTGTAAACAATAGATGTCTTCATTCTGGTTGCCATGGCTATGTCCAGGAACATATAAATATCTGTAGTAAAACATTTCTGCAGGTATACTAACTTCGAAAACATGGTACAATGATATATATAGAATACACAAAAGAGAAAAATATACACATGACCTGGATATAGCCAGAATAAAAACATGAATTGCTTACACTGCTACTGCATTTATAAAACTGGGTAATAGAAGCTAAGGGCTCTTTCACACTTGCGTTGTCTGGATCCGTCAAGCACTCCATTTGCCGGAGGTGCCCGCCGGATCCGTAACAACGCAAGTGAACTGAAAGCATTTGAAGACGGATCCGTCTTCAAAATGCGTTCAGTGTTACTATGGCACCCAGGACGCTATTAAAGTCCTGGTTGCCATAGTAGTAGTGGGGAGCGGGGGAGCAGTATACTTACAGTCCGTGCGGCTCCCGGGGCGCTCCAGAATGACGTCAGAGCGCCCCATGCGCATGGATGACGTGATCCATGCGACACGTCATCCATGCACGTGGGGCGCCCTGACGTCACTCTGAAGCGCCCCGGGAGCCGCACGGACGGTAAGTATACTGCTCCCCCGCTCCCCACTACACTTTACCATGGCAAACAGGACTTTAGCGTCCTGGAAGTCATGGTAACCACACAGAAAAAGCTAAACGTCTGATCCGGTAATGCGCCGAAACGACGTTTAGCTTAAGGCCGGATCCGGAGTAATGCCTTTCAATGGGCATTAATTCCGGATCCGGCCTTGCGGCAAGTGTTCAGGATTTTTGGCCGGAGCAAAAAGCGCAGCATGCTGCGGTATTTTCTCCGGCCAAAAAACGTTCCGTTCCGGAACTGAAGGCATCCTGATGCATCCTGAACGGATTTCTCTCCATTCAGAATGCATTGGGATAATCCTGATCAGGATTCTTCCGTCGTCGGGGCTCTATGCCGGAACTCTATGCCGGAACCCAACAACGCACGTGTGAAAGAGCCCTAAGTGACTTTATGTGGCAGTGCCACCACGGGAAATTGCACACTTACCACTCTCTTGCCACTTTGGCTGCTAAATGGGTTTCCTGAATTATGACCTCCCACTAACTCAGAATTCCATAATAACATATTTTGATGGGTTTTCAAACCCAGACAAATAATTTACACAGTCTGTGAAGGTCCTCATTCATCCAGGTCATGGTATATCAGTAGTAATAAGTGAGTGCAACAAGCTTGTGTTTTTTTTCTTGAAGATGAGCTAAGCTCATTGTACGAAGGGCTCAGAAACAATTGTTAAATAAATGTGTATGACAGGCCAACTTTACAGTTGATCCCCTAAAGCATAACATCAAAGGGATGTAGCTGGGACATGGCAATGCCAAGGAAAGAGGATGAAGATGAGAATTTGTCAGTGTTCTTACCAAGCTGGAGATAGCGAAAAGGTTGCATTTCATGATTGTCCCCAATACCATCCCAGTGGTGGATATTCCGGCCTCAGAAGCCATCTATGTTAACAACAAAGTAGCACAAGATAGACAGAACAACTGTCTTAGTGTCTGCAGCCTTAGCCAGTGCTAAACCACCCCCATCCAGCCTGACAGCACAAGAAAGAAAGGCCATTACATCCCTCAAGAAAGATCCAAAAATACCCATGCTGCCCACTAATAAAGGAAGATGCACGCATGTAGTCAATACGTTTGACTTCCATGCTACGATGACCACACTTCTGAGTGATAATAGTGCATATGAAGTACTAAGAAGGTACCCAATACAGCATTATACAGTATATGGACTTGCTAAGATACACAAGGAAGGCACCCCTTCTCAGCAGCATCAACTTGGTGACCTACAGTACAACATAGCTAAATTGGCCAACATTCTAGCCCCTCTGGTTGGAAATACAGAGCACTGCATACAGAACTCTCAGGACTTATCATCACACATAAAATCCAATGCTTGACACTGGTTACAGACATCTGTTTGGCACATCTGCTAAGGCATTTTAATGAAACTTAATAGCTTCAGTCATGCAAATGCTATCAAAACATTACCGCCATGACTGAAGCACAAATCACAAGTATTTAATATGGAAATATTCTCATAAAAGTCATTCTAATTGAGAAAGAAATTCAGATGACTAGTGCAATGTCTTCAAGAATAAAAATACAACAATTTCAGTGGCTCTGACTTATAGTATTACTACTGATATTTACACACATCCTAAATGAATCCTATTTATTAATTTTCAAACTGATAATTAAAGGGATTTGGCCATCGTCCATTCAGTACTCAGCTATTTTTGGAAGTCCCATGGCAGTGAATAGAGTGAGCACCACACATGTACGGCCACCTCTCCATCACAATGGGAGTGCTGGAAATGGCTAAATCAGCACTATTTTCAGAACTCTCATAGCTGGGAATGGAGAGTGGCCCCACTTACATAGTGTGCTCTCAGTAGATGCAACTCTGGGACCTTACCCTATCTCCGATATTGATGGAATATCCTATAGATATGCCATCAATGTCTGCGATGGCAATACCCTCAATGTTATATTATATAATGTATGAGTTTCTGTCTGTCTGAACGTCTGTCTGGTCGTGTATAAAGAACAGACAAACGACTGGACTGATCTTCACCAAATTTGTGAAGTCTCAGCTCTCTAGGACGTACCATTCTTGAGATATTCCCCAAAAAATACCTGCATTAGCCAATAGAAGCCTGCAAGTCTTTCTCCTCATATCCGAACTGCCATACACACTGTCACATGTCCCTTATCAGACAATAGAATCTCGCAGGCTTTTAGTCACTACATACACACAGTTTTACTCCAGATTTCCATAACAACCAGCCATTTTTCTTCACTGCTGTTGGTCAGCTTTGGGCTAGGGCTACACAACGACAAGAAGTCGCACGACACCTAGGACACAACTACACTGCTACATGCATCCATCTTGAATGGATTTTTTGCAACTGTCATGTCGCAGTGCAACACCATAGCCTATCATTATAAAAATGTTGCGCAACGCATGTAGTCATGTAGCCCTAACTAAACAAAACAAACAAAATAGATGAAATAGAACTGTGCGAAGCCAGGTCCTTCTGCTAGTGTGTGTGTGTGTATGTGTGTGTATATATATATATATATATTTCAGTACAGACCAAAAGTTCGGACACATCTTCTCATTCAAAGAGTTTTCTTTATTTTCATGACTATGAAGGCATCAAAACTATGAATTAACACATGTGGAATTATATACATAACAAACAAGTGTGAAACAACTGAAAATATGTCATATTCTAGGTTCTTCAAAGAAGCCACCTTTTTGCTTTGATTCCTGCTTTGCACACTCTTGGCAATCTCTTGATGAGCTTCAAGAGGTAGTCCCCTGAAATGGTCTTCCAACAGTCTTGAAGGAGTTCCCAGAGATGCTTGGCACTTGTTGGCCCTTTTGCCTTCACTCTGCGGTCCAGCTCACCCCAAACCATCTCGATTGGGTTCAGGTCCGGTGACTGTGGAGGCCAGGTCATCTGGCGCAGCACCCCATCACTCTCCTTCATGGTCAAATAGCCCTTACTTTCAAAGTTTTCCCAATTTTTCGGCTGACTGACTGACCTTCATTTCTTAAAGTAATGATGGCCACTCGTTTTTCTTTACTTAGCTGCTTTTTTCTTGCCATAATACAAATTCTAACAGTCTATTCAGTAGGACTATCAGCTGTGTATCCACCGGACTTCTCCTCAACGCAACTGATGGTCCCAACCCCATTTATAAGGCAAGAAATCCCACTTATTAAACCTGACAGGGCACACCTGTGAAGTGAAAACCATTTCAGGGGACTACCTCTTGAAGCTCATCAAGAGAATGCCAAGAGTGTGCAAAGCAGTAATCAAAGCAAAAGGTGGCTACTTTGAAGAACCTAGAATATGACATATTTTCCGTTGTTTCACACTTGTTTGTTATGTGTATAATTCCACATGTGTTAATTCATAGTTTTGATGCCTTCATAGTCATGAAAATAAAGAAAACTCTTTGAATGAGAAGGTGTGTCCAAACTTTTGGTCTGTACTGTGTGTGTGTGTGATATATATATATATATATATATATATATATATATATATATATATATATATATATATATATATATATAAATTTTTTTTTTTTTTTACAAAATCCCAATGATGTATTATGCAGCAATGTTACAAAATATTCTTTACTGATCGTAGAAATATCAATCAGTTGTCACTATTTAAAAACAAACTTAAAATATAACTTTCTGTTTTTGCATTCATTTGCATCAGCATAGTGAATGCGCTAACAGAATTTGGTTGTGGCTGAAAGTGCAAATAGCTTAACATATAGGTTAGAATTCTTCCTTACTGGCATTAATGTAGAATTTTGGTCCAGAATCCCGTCGGATCTTAATAGGTTCAGGAAAGGATGAGGTCTGTGCCATTAAAGGAAATGTGTCGCCAAATTTTTTTCGGCCAATTAACCCCCTTCAGGACCCTGCCATTTTTCAACTTGGGGACCAGGCTATTTTTTGCTAATATGACATGTCACTTTATTTGGTGATAACTTTAAAAACGCTTTTACTTATCCAAGCCATTCTGAGACTGTTTTCTCGTCACATATTGTACTTCATGACGGTGGTAAATTTGAGTCAAAATATTTTATTTTCATTTATTTTCATTTTAATTTACCAAAAATTTTGAAAAATTAGCAATTTTTTAAAGTATATTTCTCTGCTTTTAAAACAGATTGTGATACCTCCTAAAATAGTTATTTTAAATTTCCCATATGTCTACTTCATGTTTGGATCATTTTGTAAATTTACATTTTCTTTTTTTGGGACGTTAGAAGGCTTAGAAGTTTAGAATCAAATCTTGAAATTTTTCTGAAAATTTCCCCAAACCCACTTTTTAAGGACCAGTTCAAGTCTGAAATCACTTTGTGAGGCTTACATAATAGAAACCACCCATAAATGGCCCCTCAAGGTATTCAAAACTGATTTTACAAACATTCTTAACCCTTTAGGTGTGCCACAAGAATTAAAGGAAAATGTAAATTAATTTTCCAGTAACAAAGCAAGGGTTAACAGCCAAACAAAACTCAATATTTATTACCTTGATTCCGTAGTTTACAGAAACACCCCATATGTGGTCGTAAACTGCTGTACGGGCACACGGCAGGGCGCAGAAGGAAAGGAATGCCATATGGTTTTTGGAAGGCAGATTTCACTGGGATAATTTTAAGTTGCCATGTCACATTTGAAGACCCCCCCCCCCCGATGCACCCCTAGAGTAGAAACTCCAAAAAAGACTCGATTTTGGAAACTATGGGATAAGGTGGCAGTTTTGTTGGTACTATTTTAGGGTATGATATGATTTTTTTGGTTGCTCTATATACTTTTTACTTTTTGTGAGGCAAGGTAACAAAATATAACTGTTTTGGCACCTTTTTTTTTTTTTGTTATTTACAAAGTTCATCTGACAGGTTAGATCATGTGGTATTTTTATAAAGCAGGTTTTTACGGATGCGACAAATGTTTATTTTTATTTTTGGGAGACTGTCTTATGTAGGGGCTCTTTTTTTTTTTTATTTTTTTTTTTTTTTTTTTTCGGTATGAGATGACAGTTTGTTTGGTACTATTTTAGGGCCATATGACTTTTTGATCGCTTGGGATTACACTTTTTGTGATGTAAGGTGACAAAAAATGGCTTTTTTGACACCCTTTTTATTATTATTTTTTTATGGTGTTCACCTGAGGGGTTGGGTCATGTGATATTTTTATATAGCAGGTTCTTACAGATGTGGCTATATTTAATATGTATACTTGTTTATTTAAGTTTTACACAATAACAGCATTTTTGAAACATAAAAAATCATGTTTTAGTGTCTCCATATTCTGAGAATTATAGAAAAATCCACAGCACTCTTCATTTCAGGTGAAAAAAACGGTTACTTTATTAGTAACAGCAGCCTGTATGCTGATGTTACTAATAAAGTAACCGTTTTTTTCACCTGAATTGAAGAGTGCTGTGGCTTTTTCTATAATTGTTACTTTGACGGGACCCCCAGCCAGGATCCCCATCCGCGGACACAATCTCACCAATTTTTCTATTGGCATCTGTCCCCAAATTGGGACCTGGAGTGCTGCTTACCCCATTTTTTTTTTTTTGTTTATCCATATTCTGAGAGCCATAGTTTTTTATTTTTTGGGTTATTGTCTTAGGTAGGGTCTCATTTTTTGTGGGATGAGATGATGGTATCATTTTGGGGTGCATATGACTTTTTGATCGATTGGCATTACACTTTTTTTAATGTAAGGTGACAAAAAATGGCTTTTTTTACAGTGTTTTTTTATTAATTTTTTATGATGTTCACCTGGGGGGTTAGTTCATGTGATATTTTTATAGAGATGGTTATTATGGACATGGCAATACCTAATATGTATACTTTTTTTTATTTTTACATTTTTTTTATTTCACTTTAACATAAAAGCATTTTAGAAAAAAAAAAAACTGTTTGTGTCTCCATAGCCCAAGAGCCATATATATTTTTAATCAATTATAAATATGTGGCTATAAGAAGAAATTAGATTTTGTATTTTTTATTTTATTTATTTTTTACACTTTTTTTTCTTTTTTTTACCCAGACCCACTTGATTCTTGAAGATCCTGTGGGTCTGATGCCTCTATAATACACTGCAGTACACTATATAGTGTACTGCAGTGTATTGTGACTTTACACAGCCTGATCAGCCTCCTGCCTTTTAGCAGGAGCTTGATCAGGCTTAGATATACCATGGCAAGCCGGAAGCCTGTGAAGGAGCCTGGTTGCCATCGTAACCATCAGGACGCTGCCACAACAGAGCAGCGGCCCAATGGGGCAGGAAGGGAACCCATCAAGCATCGGGTCACTGCAACGGCACAGCAGCGGCCCGATGGGAGAGGGAGGGAGCTCCCTCCCTATTAATGCTTTCCATACAGCGGTCCATAGGCATGGAAGGGGTTAAACGGCTGACATCGGTTCCAGCACCAATGTCGTCCGTTTCAAGCAGAGTGTCAGGCCATCCTGAAAATGGGGGGGGGAGAGGAGGAGGAACACGTGCCCGCTCGGCCATCCTGAAATGTGCCATATCAGGAGCTGTGGGGGCAGGAGGGAAATAATAAAAGATACATATATAATGTTATATCTACAAATTTAACAAGGTTCTGATCCCCACAGTCACGGACTGTGGGGATCAGAACCGTTCAGCCAGCATTGGGATTGTGTGATTGGCTAGTCTGTACAGACTAACCAAATCGGAGCGATCGCTGGCCCGTGACTGCCTTCATTGGTCCCGGGCTGGTTAGGTGAGATCCCTGGCTGTGTGGTCTAAGCAGACATGGTGACCGTTTAATGTCATGACGTGTATACTCGTCATGGAGTGCCAAGTAGCAGTGCTCCATGACTAGTATACACGTCATGTGTCGGGAAGGGGTTAAATCCAGATAGTAACACTTTTTTTTTCATTTCTTTTTATTTTGTGATTGCAGATTTTTTTTATTTTTTTTTTATTCTATTTTCTGAACACTATTATCAGGGTGGCCATCTTGCCTGCGCTGTTCTTAACAACAATTTAGAAAGAAAATGGCTTTACGGCCGCCCTATGGACTATAGACACAATGATCAGAAGGGGACCTCATTGACTTCTATGGGAAAGTTTTCTAGGCACGCTCTGTGACCTGTGCAGAGGTCATTGTATAAAATAAGATAAGCTCTGACAATCCTCCATTGTGAATGGTGGATCCTGTCTTATCTGTCATTCAAATCCTGTAATGACATATCACCTCTGTACACAGATAAGCAGATAACTGCAGTAAACTGCACCAAGAAGTAGGCTTAGTGGCCAGTGCAAACACTGTGGGATTTTTGTTTTTTTGTTTAAATATAGATATCAACATGGGAAATTAAAAAGAACATCAAAAATTCTTTAAAAATGTTTAATATAAAAATTTGATTTAAGCAACATTTTCTGATGATACATTTCCTTTTAAGAGTGGTGTTCGTCTTTCTCATAATAAACAAACAGTTGAAGTTGATAGAGTTAAGTTTTTAAAAAAAAAATTTTTTAAACCTACTAAATATGTAACTAGGTTAAATCGTTTTTCTTAATTAATATTAACAAAAACACACTACTTCACTGGGTCCTCTTTTGATCTTAATCATCCCAGAATTTGATACTTAGCTACTTATGACCTCTATCAATGTACTGCTGAGACAGACATGTTAGAAAAGGAACAAGAGGTCATAAGTTATCAAAACTGGAATGTGAGTATAGTAGATAACATCATCTAAAGTTTTGACCCTGTAGTCACAAATGTGTACACTAGCAGACCTACTACAGCGATGTGTATATACAACTACATATATACTGTATAGTCTGTCTTTCATGTATCAGTTATCTGGACATGACAGGTAATCTATAACAGCAGTTTCATGCTGGAGTGCAGGATCTTTATCACTACATAAGGCCAATAGGTCAATGCTGCTGGTGTATTGTATGTTTTAGAAATGTGCTTTTTGATGGCAATAGTTATGAACTTTGCATTTTCTCAAATCTCCCCATGAAACTAGCCATGCAAGAAACAGGGTTTGATTGTTTTGCGTGCTTTAAGGCACCTCCAGCATACTGTGAACTGTCATAAATGAATGTAAAAAATGACCACAGTGCAGCTGAAGTATTTTAGGCAACAGGCTAATGATTTGACTTTTGCCCCTTTATAATTTTTGCCTTTTCCTTCTGGAAAACCACATGTAGATCTGTCAACCTCTGCATATGCTCAGTCACATTTTCCTGTGTAATACCTGAGTAGTTTGTGTGAACCATTTGACCTGTTTTTCTTATAATACATACTTTATCTTTCTTTTATATCCATGTGGCATTTACCGTATAATAGCACATGACAAACACAAAAGTAAAAACAGCTTCCAGCCATCTGGTCACATACATGCTGGTCTATATCTAGTGGCTTCTCACATGTACTTTTCAAGACCGAGTTTAGGCGGGGTACTGCCTATGCTGCATCTAAGGCATTGGACTCGGGCAGCCACAATTCTACTCTGTACTGATAAGATGCAAGCACCCCAAAACAGCTGTCTACAGATGGATATTCGGCTTGGCTGTTTTCCCTTGTCATGTCCAAGGCTTGTTAAAAAGTCAGATCTTTACTCGTAGGGGGCCACTTCCAAAAGGTGGCACCAGTGAGATGATTCTCTTTCCCTGGGAGATACCTCTTTGCATATTATTTTCCCACTGACCATTGCCAATAAGTTTCCATACACAGCTGGTCTCTTTTGGGAGAGCCATATCCTGCTTAAGCTGCATCAAGTCATCACACTCAGTCATCCAGAATCCTACTCCATAGTGACAAGGGGCAAGCACCCAACACAGTTGTCTACAGATGGATATGTGGCTTGGTTACCTTAACTTCTCGTGACCCATGTCTTGTTAAAAAGTCAGACTTTTGCTCATGGAGAGACACTTCCAAAAGGTGGAGCTAGCAAGATGGTTCTCTTTCCCTCAAAGATACCTCTTTACATTCGAAGACAGAGAGAAAGGAAGTGGTGCATATAGCAGCAACTATCAGACATTTTTGGCATGTATAGTACTTTCTATATGTCATAAAATGTCTTAGATGGTAAAACTCTAAGTTTTATTGCAGCCCTTGGGAGTGGTACAGGCTGAAAAAAATAGCCCTTGAACCAGGAAAGGTTGTGCACACCTGCTATAAACTAATGTCACCTAATATGTAAACTATTATCTAGTGGTAAATACTGTGATATGATAACCTGTTAATTGTGATACCTTCCCAGTCATTTCCCCATGAAAATGGAAAAAAAAAATCTAATTAATTTCCTTGAGGTGTCCTCAAGATTCTTTTATTATTATTAATAATAATAATAATATTATTAGCCTTATGTGTAGAGTTGAGCGAACACCTAGATGTTCGGGGAGTTCGGCCGAACTTTAAAAAAAAGTTCTGGTTCGGGACCTGAACTTGATCCGCACTTGGACCCGAACCCCATTGAAGTAATGGGGACCCGAACTTCACTTTATTATTTTCCGTTATAACGGAAAATAATAGTATTGGCTTTTTTCAGATCTGAGTTTTCACGGTTATTCTATGTCCAGTATTAGGAATACTATGGGAAACTAACACCCTTAAGCCTGGACACCCCCATTAAAAGGTCATTCTGACATGTGTCATTGAAGAGGCATAGAAACAGAAGAATGTAGCTCTAATCTGCCATTATTATTTCCTTTTTATTCTTGGAGTGATATAGTTTTATTCCAGGTAGGTTTATATTCAGTTACTGTAGAATTTAGAACCACATTTGCTGGATGTTTGCTTCAAGTATCATCTACTACTCTTTCGGTAAATAAATATATTCTGACAGTGCAACTAATTTCAGATTGTACCCCCTTATTCTTTTGTTCAGGTACTTGTTGCAAATTCTTCCCTCCTGGACCCTTATTTAACCCTTTAACATACTTAAAAGTTTCAGTTATGTCCCCCATTTCCCCATACAAATGAAGATCTATAGTAGCCTGTCTTTGGACCAGTTCCATTTTACCATTGTCTTTTTGTGATTGAGGTCTCCATAATGGAACAGAGTACACCAGATGTGTTCCCACTGGAGCTCTATACAGCGGGGGCCACAATCTGCCTCTTCTACTGGCCATACCTCTAGATATGCAACCAAAGCATCCTACTCTCTTTTCCTACTGCTTGGTCTCCTGTTGTTATTTATAGCATGTTCTGATTGAAATAGCCCTTTAACACATTTAGAATGCATATTAGAATAGAATTCTATCATAATAAAGGCATATACATGTACAGGACCTATGTAACACCCTGTGTACACTATTATGCTCTATTTTCAAACAAATCCCCATGTAATAGTTTATATGTATAGAAATTCTCTAAAAATGATATGAATACCATTTTGCAAAGAAGATTCAATATTATGATTCACATGCTGATGTTCATGCTAATAATAGCTGTACCTATATGGAAATGCAGATTTATTGTTGTAACGTGTCTTAATGAGGACTTTTTTGTGTGTGTAAATTGGAACGAAACTTCTTAACTCGAAATACCAGTTGATCAACTTTTTTAATAGGCAAATTAAAATGGTTTCCAGAAAGATTCCTATTCTCTTTGACCTCCACTTTTAAAAATTCCAGTACTTGGTGATGTTGAATAACAAAGTAGTGTAGACAGCTACTGTATATCTGATAGAACGAGTCTGGATTTACTAGTTTCCATAAGGGAAAATCCTATGCCCTTACAGTGTTCAGTGCTTAATTTAACTTTTATCTATTGTAATTAAATTTAAGTCAGTGTATCATTGGTAACATTATGCATTTTTTTTGTCTGTGATAAAGCTCATTAAATATGTACATATGTGGGTTTTTTATGTATTAAATTTGATTTTAGAGAAGTTTACGTGAGCAAGGTCAGGCTTAAGAAACCTGTGGTATTCTAGCTATTGTTTAACTGCAACTTGCAACATGCCCTGCCAGTCTCGGTAATACCCTTGTTGGTTTATCCAAGGCTTACCTGCAAAATGACTTATTCACCAAGTCCTTTCACTGGTTCATTGTTTGTTTTTTTGGGGGAAAATGTTGCGGTCATATGGTGACCTCTTGTGGTATGTATTATCTCAACTTACATTATGATCTGGTTTAGTTTCTTGATTTGCAAAAATGTATGTATTTTTTAAGGATAATGAGTTTACCCCAACAAGAGTTTAGCCCAATGTTTCCCTTTTCCTACTTTAGGGACCTAGTTATAAAACAGTAGTATGTAAAATTAAGGAATCCGCTGCTAATATGAACCACAATGTTACCGTTTAGGAAGGTTGGAGAAGTTGAGAAATTCCCACAGGGTTTGACACCAAATTTTCAGGATTCCCGAACACCATATACTTCAAATGATGCAACAGTGTGTGCGCCAGTACAAAAGAGGTCAAGAAATGGTGAAATACATTATTATACAGTATTTTACCCCATAACATCTTTTAATGATTAGATGGAGGCAGCATTTAATTAACAAAAACAGAATGTATAACAGAGAAAGTACAAACTTACTTCACAGACATACTGTAAGAGCAAGCGGGAGCAATGCTGTCATCTAAAATGAGCAGCTTGCCTAAGTTAGTGTGCTGCCTGGGTTGCCCTCAACGTGTTGACTAATGTGTCCTCTGTTTTGCCTGTCCTCAATGTAGCAGCATTAGTGGCAGGAGAAAGAGGCACTCATAGGGTAAGTATGTCTGGTTAAAACTGAATAGACACATACAAAAGGTATAAAGAGGCTTACTTTACTACTCTAGTATGTGGGGAGCTCCCGACTCTCCCCTGATAGATGATGTTGAGTGAGAGAAGGACCAAACAAAATGACTATTTTTGTCTGATCCTTTAGTTCTTTTGGGAGATGAGCTGCCACCAGAGGTATCTAACAACTACTTTCTTCACTCCCACATAGAATACACATACATGTATGGCCGATCCAAATGTGTATAGGGGAGTTGTTATGGAATCAGGAAAGAGAGCTGTCGGCTAAACGGTCACTATTGAATTTGTATGCCCAGTTTAGGTACAACAATAAAATGTTTTTAATATTGAAGAAACAGATGCTGTATCTGCAGTGTGACAGGGCCCCCGTAGTCCTTAAACCTGTTGTTTCTGAGACCGCATCTATAAAATTCATTGAATTTACTCTGCTAAAAGTAAATTCCACAGAACTCTGAACAAACATTAGCAAAACTTTTACAACTACTGTGGAATTAAGAGAACAATTAGTGACTAAAGTTCACCCTTACCAGGTATCCACAAATTAAATGCGTTCAGGTACACAAACATTTTTTTACCTCCAGGTAGCTTGTCAACACATGGTGGTCAGAGCAGTAGTGGATCCAGATGGGCAGGTACTACAGGGTGCAATTGCTATATCATTGGAGCCTTGACCCTAGATTGATTAGTAGGCTCAAATGCACAAGCTGTTGCATTAATTCGGCTTTCTCGTCTTTTATGCTAGCAATGCTTCAATGCATGAACATATTTTCTCATAAACAGAGAAGAATAAAATCTAAAAGCTGGCCATACACATTAATTTAATGATGGCAAAATCCTTCAATTTCAGCAGTTGGACCTGCTGACCAACTAATGTGTATGGGGTGATGCTTAATTCTCTCCAGTTTGTATTTCAACAAGCCCAATTCCTTTGTTCCAGAGCCAGAGGTGCCTGGCAGGGGGTTTACTCCCCTCTTCTCATTTTTGGATGCATGCACATGTGGCCAAGCCAAGGCTCCATGTGCATTGGGGAGTGTTGGCTGGACAGTATCTAATTTTTATGACCAGCCTAAGAGTAGGGTTTATACTGTACAGCTTAGCGATGTCAAGCTCCTACGGAAATTATATCAAAGATGCCACAGTACAGACAAATATTCATCCATATAGTCATTCCTTACAGAAACGTTTGTTGTAATGTATAAAACCATGCTGAGCATTTTTAGTGACACAAACATTCTCTCTGGCAAAAATTGAGTGTCTGAAGCAATGAACATCTGTATTGAATAAAAGAAGGTTAATCGGTAATTAAGTTGAAGAATACTTTTGGCTTTTTTTGATATAATGATGTTATAACAAAATGATCTAAGAATTAGTTGGGGCCCAACTTTTTTTCTTGAATATTTGACATCAGAAGAGCTTAATTTACAAGGATTGAATAAATAGAAATTAGGCAGGCACTCTATCTGTTTTTTTATAGATTATTTATTTATAGTTAATAGATATAAAATGGGTTGTTTATTTGATAGTATCTTTAAAACTTAGATAAAATTTAAAAATGATTAAAAAGGTTGTCAGGATTAGGAGGTTAGGAATGGGTTGTGATAGTTCATCTAGCATTGATGTGTCTTTTAACTAGTTATTGCTTGAGGTACGATCATGGGTATGAGTCCATATTGCGATCTGGTTGAATGCAGGTAGATATCCAAGGAGGGGAAAAAATAATGATAGTGATAATGAAAACGTAATGAAAAAATAGTAGTAGGTGGTGATGAGAAAAATGATAAAAATAAGGATAAGAAAAATTATTGATGAGAATAATGTGTAGTTGAGTTGCTCCAATGTCAATTGTAGATATTTGGTAATAAAAGTGGATACTTGGTAATGGAAGTAGTGTGCGCCAGCAGAGAGTAATGGTTATGCCAAAGAAACAGTATTGGTAATAGGGATCAGTTATTACTTACTGTATGTTTGATGGCTCAATGTCTGCTATTGTCGGTGGCGTCCCACACGGCAATTAGCTAGTACTCACCCTGCGGTCAGATTTTTTTGCTGTGTGATAGCGGTGCTGTAGTCAGTAATGGTCTCCGGCATCCTGCTGCTTCACGTTCGGTGTTGCACGGTTTGTGTGGCTGGCTTGGCGTCTCATGTGATCTACTATCTTGCACTTTGTTGATCGTATTATTTTCTTCTGGTTATGTGGCAATCCGAAAATCCTCACTGAAGATCCTCATACGATCAACAAAGTGCAAGATAGGAGCATCAGCTGACCGGCACAGAGGAGACCACGTGCCAGATCACGTGGGACGCCACTGACAATAGCAGACATTGAGCCATCAAACTGATCCCTATTACCAATACTGGCATAACCATTACTCACTCTGCTGGCGCACACTACTTCCATTTCCCCTCCTTGGATATCTACCTGCATTCAACCAGATCGCAATACGGACTCATACCTATGATCGTACCTCAAGCATTAACTAGTTAAGACACCTCAACCAACGCTAGATGAACTATCACAACCCATTCCTAACCTCCTAATCCTGACAACCTTTTTAACCATTTTTAAGTTGAATCTAAGTTTTAAAGATACTATTAAATAAACACCTACGGTATTTTATATCTATTAACTATAAATAAATCTATAAAAAACAGATATAGAGTGCCTGCCTAATTCCTATTTATTCAATTCTTTCACTCACTAGTGGCCGGGTGAGCCACTATAGACAGAGCACCAATCCAGGTCGAGAAACTGGGAGAGCTATTAGTCCCTTGCTTTAATTTACAAGGATGCTGTATATGCCCCTGAAATATGCCTGGTTTCTGCCTCTTTTTGTATGTATTTATTTGTATCTTTTCTGTTGCAGGCAAAACACTGCTGGTTATACGTGATGGTGCATGAATTGTCAAGTCGCCTCGAAGCACTTGTAAACAGATTCTCTAATACATCACAAAATTATAAAATCTTAGGAGACCTGTCCCTAATTTTCCGAGAGATCAGGAACTGTGTCAATCTCAATGAGCAAATGGTAATTGATTTTATTTCATGCTTCCACAAACAATTTGAAGGTTTAATATCTTGTTTAATATCTTCATAAGTGATATTGCAAAAGGCCTCGCTGGTAAGGTTTGTCTTTTTGCTGATGACACAAAGATATGTAACAGGGTTGATGTTCCTGGAGGGAAACGCCAAATGGAAAAGGATTTAGGAAAACTAGAAGAATGGTCAGAACTCTGGAAACTGAAATTTAATGTGGATAAGTGCAAGATAATGCACCTGGGGCGTAAAAACCCGAGGGCAGAATATAGAATATTTGACACAGTCCTGACCTCAGTATCTGAGGAAAGGGATTTAGGAGTAATTATTTCAGAAGACTTAAAGGTGGGAAGACAATGTAATAGAGCAGCACGAAATGCCAGCAGAATGCTTGGATGTATAGGGAGAGGTATAAGCAGTAGAAAGAGTGAAGTGCTTATGCCGCTGTACAGAACACTGGTGAGACCTCACTTGGAGTATTGTGCGCAGTACTGGAGGCCATATCTCCAGAAGGATATAGATACTCTAGAGAGAGTTCAGAGAAGAGCTACTAAACTAGTACATGGATTGCAGGATAAAACTTACCAGGAAAGGTTAAAGGACCTTAATATGTATAGCTTGGAAGAAAGAAGAGACAGAGGGGATATGATAGAAACTTTTAAATACATAAAGGGAATCAACTCGGTAAAGGAGGAGAGCATATTTAAAAGAGGAAAAACTACCACAAGAGGACACCATTTTAAATTAGAGGGGCAAAGGTTTAAAAGTAATATAAGGAAGTATTACTTTACTGAGAGAGTAGTGGATGCATGGAATAGCCTTCCTGCAGAAGTGGTAGCTGCAAATACAGTGAAGGGGTTTAAGCATGCATGGGATAGGCATAAGGCCATCCTTCATATAAGATAGGGCCGGGGGCTATCCATAGTATTCAGTATATTGGGCAGACTAGATGGGCCAAATGGTTCTTATCTGCCGACACATTCTATGTTTCTATGTTTCTATGTCAACATTGGGTAATGGTTGTTTCTTTATTAATGTCTTCAGTATCTGAACCATGTATTAATAGCATCTAGTAAACTGAGCAGTAAGTGAAATGAGCTTTGTATGTTTTGTATTGCATTCTTATTTATATTGAATATCTAATATATAAAGCTGAGTGTATGTGTGTGTGTGTATGTCCACTAAAGGAATCTGCACTGTTGCATTTACAATCATGACATTTGTCACACAGGTACATCAGGTGTCCGGAAAGGTTTTAGAGCAAGTCTCTGCTCTCTAGGACGTACCGTTCCTGAGATATTCCCAAAAAATGCATTAGCCAATAGAAGCTTGGTCACATGACCCTTATCAGCCAATAGAAGCTCTCAAGTCCTTCAGCCTCCACATACAGTTTTACTTCAGGTTCACGAGGATAATCGCTGTTGAAGTAAAGCCATGGCCTAATAGCACTTAGTACCTTATTTCCGGATGTGCCTTTGTTCCAGCAATAGATTTTTTTATCCTCTGAAAATCCAGTTTATTTGATATGCAAATGAGCCAGTAAGGTGCCCAGAGGGGCGTCACTCTTGCAGGAAGGAGCCCAGACACGCCCCCTGCCACAATGTGTCCACCCTCAAAAGACTTAAAACCCCGCCCCCAGGTCCAGCTAAGCCACTCCCCGATCCGGTTAGGCCACGCCCCTCCCGAGCCGACAGGGATTGAAAAAATGAAGGTAAAAATCAACTTCTGTCAGCTGCAGGGGTGGGAGGGAGGGTGACTTTCTCCCTGTAGCTCACACTCAGACAGCACAGTGCTACTGTCTTAGGCCTATTGCACACGACCGTATGGCTTTTTCAGTGTTTTGCGGTCCGTTTTTCACGGATCCATTGTTACGTTTATTGTTTCAGTTGTGTTTCTGTTCCGTTTTTCCGTTCCGTTTTTCCGTATGGCATATACAGTATACAGTAATTGCATAGATAAAATTGGGCTGGGCATAACATTTTCAATAGATGGTTCAGCAAAGAACGGAAACGGAAGACATACGGATGCATTTCCGTATGTGTTCCGTTTTTTTTGCGGACCCATTGACTTGAATGGAGCCAAGGAACGTGATTTGCGGGCAATAATAGGACATGTTCTATGTTAAAATGGAAATACGGAAACTGAATGCATACGGAGTACATTCCGTTTTATTTGCGGAACCATTGAAATGACTGGTTCCGTATACGGAACGCAAAAAAAACGGCCAGTAAACGGGAAAAAAAAAACGGCCGTGTGCAGGAGGCCTTAGAGTGAGCTGTTCAAAAGGCCACGCCCCCTCCCACTCCTCAGCCGACAGATTGAAAAAATGAAGTTAAAAATCAACTTCTAGGTCCCGCTAAGCCACGCCTAGATCTGGTTAGGCCACGCCTTCTCCCACTTCTGAGCAGACGCAGATTAAAAAAATGAAGGTAAAAATCTACTTCTGTCAGCTGCAGGGGTGGGAGGGATGGTGACTTTCTCCCTGAAGCTCACACTCACTTAGGCTCCACTACACTCACTTACGCTCCATTCAGACATCCGTAAGCAATACACCCAGCCGGCACTCCCATAGAAATGCCTATTCTTGTCCGCAATTGCAAACAAGAATAGGACATGTTCTATTTTTTTCCGGAGCTGCAGACTGGAAGATCTGGGCTGCGCTCTGGATATGCGGATGCGGACAGCACACTGTGTGCTGTCCGCATCTCTTCCGGCCCCATAGAGAATGAATGGGTCCGCACCTGTTCCGCATAATTGCGGAATGGATGCAGACCCATTCTACGGACGTGTGAATGGACCCTTAGAGGGAGCTGTTCAAAAGGACACTTCCCCGATCCCGTTAGGCCACGCCCCCTCACACTCAGCCAACTGAGATAGAAAAAGGGATTTTAAAAATGAAGGTAAAAATCAACTTCTGTCAGCTGCCTAGGTGGGAGGGAGGGTGACTTTCTTCCTGCAGATCACACTCAGACAGTACAGTGCTGCTGTCTTAGAGTGAGCTGTTCAAAAGGACATGCCCGATCCAGTAAAGCCCACTGTTAAGGGGGCGGGCCCCTGTGGAGGTCACTGTCAAGGGGGTGGTATGCTGTGAAAGTCACTGTTAAAGGGGAAGGCTGCTGTAAAAGTCAAAGTTAAGGGGGTGGGCTGCTGTGGAGGTCCAATTTTAAGGGACGGGGCACTGTGGGGGGCTCAGTGTTAAGGGGTGGGGGGCTGTGGAGGTCACTGTTTTGGGGGTGCTGTAGATGTCACTGTTATAGTGGATAGTGTTGATATCTTTTAACACACACAAACCTTAAATGAAATAGATTAAATATACCCGAGCGAAGCCAGGTCCTTCTGCTAGTTATAAATATATTTTGGTTTCTGCTGACTTGAGCCTACTTCACATGTGTGTATGGTTTGGTAAACA
This sequence comes from Bufo bufo, assembly GCF_905171765.1. Lineage (NCBI taxonomy): Eukaryota > Metazoa > Chordata > Amphibia > Anura > Bufonidae > Bufo > Bufo bufo. Next base: position 463,076,055 of record NC_053389.1, on the reverse strand, counting down.
CTCTGTGTGACGGCCACACTTCCTTGACCGAACACAGCTCATTTGCGCCAGCACCATAATGATTTAGGATGCTGTGAATTTCTGCCTGGCTGCGGGTATACTGTACTTTTACTGACTACATTGTGAGTACCATACAGTAGACTTATGGTATTATGGTACTTATAAATAAGTCATTATGATGCTATGGAGTTCAGGTCAAAGGATCAGTGTTCAGTCCATGTTTCCTGGACTGGACATGATTGTATGAAACAGGCCTAAAGCCTCTTTCACACAGGCATCGTGTGTGAGGGCCGGATTGGATGCGGGTGCGTCGCGGGAAAATGCGCAATTTTCCCGCGTGAGTGCAAAACGTTTTAATGCGTTTTGCACGCGCGTGAGAAAAATAGGCATGTTTGGTACCCAGACCCGAACCCGGACTTCTTCATAGAAGTTTGAGTTTGTGATCGGTGTTGTGTAGATTTTATTATTTTCCCTTATAACATGGTTATAAGGTAAAATAATAGCATTCTTAATACAGAATGCTAAGTAAATTAGGGGTTAAAAAAATATAATTAAACTCGCCTCCACTTGTTCGCGCAGCCCGGCTTGTCTTCTTTTTTCTTCTTTGAGGACCTGGGAGAAAAGGACCTTTGGTGAAGTCACTGCGCTCATCACATGGTCCATCACCAAAGAAGAAAAAAGACAAGCCGGGCTGCGTGAACAAGTGGATGAGGTGAGTTTATTTTTATTTTTTATTTTTTTAACCCCCTCCATCCCTAATTTACTTAGCATTCTGTATTAATCATGCTATTATTTTCCCTTATACCATGTTATAAGGGAAAATAAAAATGATCGGGTCCCCATCACGATCATCACCTAGCAAGCTAGCACTTGCTTGCGGATGCTTGCGATTTTCACGCAGCCCCATTCACTTCTATAGGGCCTGCGTTGCGTGAACGCAACGCACAAGTGATGTGTGAAAATCACCGCTCATGTGCACAGCCCATTAAAGTGAATTGGTCCGGATTCAGTGCGGGTGCAATGCGTTCACCTCACACATTGCACCCGTGCGGAAACTCGCCCGTGTGAAAGGGGCCTAAGAGTCACTTCATAGAAGCAGTGATATTGTGCTGTTTAGCCATTTACTAATGGATAACATAGTACGGCACCCTACAACTGACAAAGCAAAGCTAAAGTGATGTCTCTCAAGACTCGTTAGGTTCCTTTATGTTGCATATTCAGTTATGGCATCTTTTAATAAAAGAGTCTAATACAAGCTCACAATTGAATTCTGCTTCTATGAATAAAGGATATCGGTGTAATTCCTCTTCTTCCTGTCTCTAATAATGGCTAACATGGTACAATGCTACATTTCCTGTATGCCTTCAAGTCAAGAAAAGACAGTAAGGACAAGTTCAACATTAATTTGCCAGAAATGTATCTAAAACACAACAGTAATAGATGTTCTTTAAAACTATGAAAGAAACTGAAGGCCCCCCCACAGAGCGGAGAATGTAGCTGCAGGCCAAGACATAATTGCTGGAATAAGCAGCACATTCTTCCGTGCGTGTGCAGATAGGTGAAAGAACTTAACCCAGTAGCAAAAACACAGCCTCTTGTGATTTCATATGCATCCTGTGAATATTGTACTTAAATATTTAAAATTCATTCTGCACATAATTATGCTTAAGACTCCCAGGAGCTGGAGAGGATTACTGTGAGTCTTTAAAGCCTTCAGGTTATCCGTCTACCCAATGGAGTCACACACAGGTTGAGTTGTATAGTGACTTTCCTTTTTCTCTTTACAGGACTTTATCGAGGAATATTTAGATAATGTCTCAGATGGGGAATTTGTACCCAGAGATTTTTTTAACTCTGTGACGAGCACATTTGATGTTTTCAAGGATATAAACAATACAAATTATAATACTACATGTGAGCTACCTACAAGTGATCCCGAGTTAGGTAAGTGCTAGTACTGAAAAGGTTGTGCTATAGTTTGCATTCTGATTATTCAAGCAAGGGCTTATGTGCTATTTTCTATTTTTAGGGGATTATGTCACAAATATAAACACGCAATATGCATCAAGCCATTTACGAAATGGCACCAGAATTGGTAAGTAGATCTGGTATCCTGATGTTCATGGCAGAACTGTCCTTCAACTGACTAAGTCCAATTACTCATATTTAATTTTCCTTGTTACTAGCTATATAAAAAATAATTGCTATGCTATTGCTGATTTTTGCGTTGCCTCACAATAAGCAGACACTTCCTGATCACTTAAGTTATTAGCTTCACAAGGAAGAAAGCACCTCTGTTATAAAGCCAATGGTACAGTAGATAATAGAGGTGGCAGACACAGCTTTGCCCCCTTGTTCTCCAGTTAGTGACCTCTGCATTTGTCACAGAGCATGCCCACAATGCAGAGCACGCCCACAACAACACTTCCTTAGAAATCAATAGGTTTCTTATAGTCATGGGGCTATCATATAGGGGTTGTCTCGTTTCATGATATCAATAATCTACCCTTTAGGTAGGTCATCAATGTCTGATCAGCGGGGTCTGACTGCTGACACCCCCACAATCAGCTGTTTGAAGAGGCCATGGCGCTTATGCAAATTCTACATCCTCTTTAGTTCCTGCAGACTGTCTACATTGCAGCAGTGATGCAGGGTAATTACAGCTACCTCTCCAATACAAGTG